>NC_080584.1:31992552-32319802 GCF_029962835.1 Magnolia sinica
CGGTTTGGGCTAGCCCACTAATGGGAGGTGAGAATGGGCCTAACAATGGGCCTTAAGGAGAGTTACAATGTGGACATTTAACCATCATTGATCCTATGACATGGCCCATCATAAACATCATTACAAACATCATGGTGGAATCACACATCACATCGGTCCTCATATACATCGCATTCGGTCATATATCACAATGGGCCACGTCCCACGGGCCTCGAATACATCATAATGGGTCACATCCATGGGCCTCTCATACATCACATCGGGCCTCACGTACATCACATTCGGCCTCACCATCTGGGCCTTATATACATCACATCGGGCCACAAAAATATCATATCGGAATATCATCTGGACTGCACCACAAATAGTAGTGGAGATAATGATTTCACTGTTAAACAATTCACAGGGCCCACCATAACTTTTATTTTCCATCCAATCTGCTCATAAGGTCACAAAGACCTAAATTAAGAGGAAAACAAATTTCATATTGATCCAGCGCTTCTGTGACCCCAAACGATTTCAATGGTGGACGTTCAATCCTTCACTGATTTTTGCAGTGTGATCCACCTGATAGGCTGATCTATGGCGTGGATGGACGGTGTGATGTAAGACACTTCATAATCAGACCCACCGAATTCGCTGACATCCATACTGATGGACGGTTTAGATATAACACATATCTCATGATTGGAGCCTTAGAATTGTGGACGTCCAAACAGATGGGCGGTTGGGATAAAACACGTGCCTCATGATCAGGCCCATAAGCTTGTTGACATAAATACAATAGCCATATAGCTGGTGTGAGGATTGTTGGCCCACCGTCCAGACGATGGACGATTGGGATATAATGCATACCTCATGTGTGAGGTCCACCGTTAAATGGACGGTGTTGATAAAACACTTGCATCATGGTGCAACCCACCATCCAGTAATCTGGACGGTGGAGATAAAACACATTACATCAAGTGGGTGGGTCCCACCATCCTGCTAGATGGCCGGTGGACCAAATATACATCAGGTGGCTCCCACGTGAGTGGGCCACCCCAAGATCAAGCTGATATCAGCATTTTCATACTGTCTAGACTTGCTAGACAGTGAGGATAAATCATTCATCAAGTGGGTCCATACGGACGGAGGGTGTAGATGCAACCCATACGACATGTGGGTCCCACACATCCCACATGGACGGACGGTGTGGATGGAATCCGCGGAACTTGCTGACGTCAATACCACTGCTATATAACTGTGTAACGTACACCAGCCAATCCTCTACTGATTTTTGCAGTGTGGTCCACCTGATAGATGGTTTGGATCAACATACCTCCTGATCAAACCCACCGAACTTGCTACCGTTAATGGACGGTTAGGATGAAACACATACTTCATGGTCAAGCTCACTGGACTACTAAAGTCCAGGGCAGTAACAGCTACCTGCTGCGTAGGACCCACCATCCTACTTGGATGGTGTGGATCCAGCACATTATCAAGGTGGGTCCACACGTGTGGGACCCACCAGTTTGGAAAAAGTTGATATTTGTGTTTCTCTACACCTAGGCCATGGATATAGAAGACACATCACGGGGTCCATCAGGGTGGGCCACACACATCATCACCATAAAAAAAGAATGAAAGAGAGGGAGTGGGAGAGAGAGAGAGAGAGAGAGAGGGAGATTGATGTGTGAAGGGGAGGGACCCCACCATTATGGGCCCTCCCTAAACTCAATACAATGCATACATCAAGTGGGTCCCACCACAAGTAGGCCCACAAATAGAAATCAACAGTGGAAATCCTAAGATCACCCACCTATATCACTCCTTCTTGGTCCCTTGGCTTCCTTAGCTCCTTGGCTTTGATTTTGATGGGGGATGATGAAGTATGGATGGCTAGGATAGGAGATTGGGTGGTAAGGAGTGGGCTTTGATCTTTTCTCTCCTTAGAGCTTTTCTCTCATGGAAGCTTGGGAAATGGTGGAGAGAATTAGAGATGTGAGGGTGTTGTAAGAGAGATGGGATGGGAGGAATGGATGTTTTAAGAAAATGACATGGAGGGTATGGGCTTGGTTGAATTTTGGATAAGAGAGGTATGGGTGGAGATAGAGAGAGTTGACTTTAGATAAGGCTTGTGTAAGAGAGGGATGGGTTGTGTGAATGACTTGTGATTGATTGATTGATGTGATGGGTTGTAGAGATTCTCTTAGGATTTGCAACGCATGATGTTTTCCTCAAAATAAATTCAGGCCTACAACTCTAGGCCTGGGTATCGCATTGGTGTGCAAGACGCAGTGTTGGAACCATAGCGACGGCGCGGTCACTAGAGTACAAGTCATGGGTTGAGCCGACTCAGATATACGAGATGCAGCTAAGGGTAGCATGCAAATGCTGACTACAGGTCGCAGGTCACTAGAATTCGACCGGGAGGACCACGGGATCCTAAAGAAGAGTACGGACTATGATACGGGCCTTATAAATGTCAATGTGCTTAGTACGAGAATGTTGAATATAATTTTTAGAAATATTAATTACACTAGAATTATCGCATTACAAAATCATAGTGTCCTGCGCAATTCCATAATCATTAAGCATTCTTTTCATCCAAATAAGTTGGGTATAAGCATTACCAACTACGATATATTCAGCCTCAGCTGTGGATAGCGATATCGAACTCTGTTTCTTATTGTGTTAGGAAACTAAACAATTACCAACATAAAAACATCTATCACTGGTAGACTTTCTATCATCGATATTCTCTACCCAGTCAGCATCTATATATCCAGCAAATTGAACATTTGTATCATATGGATACAGGGGCCTAAATTAGCAGTACTTGCGACATATCGAATAATGCGCTTAACAGCAATAAGATGAGATTCTTTTGGATCGGATTGATATCTAGCACAGATACCTACATTGAATGCAATATCTGGTCTACTAGCAGTTAAGTACAGGAGGCTACCAATCATGTTACGATATAATCTAGCATCTTTACTTTTACCTATTTCATCCTTAGAGAGCTTGAGAGTCGTACTCATAGGAGTATCGAATTTCTTACCATTTTCAAATCCAAATTTCTTAACTAGACTTAAAGTGTACTTGATTTGAGAAATGAAGATATCATCATCCAGTTGTTTAACCTGTAAACCTATGAAGTAGTTCAATTCTCCTACCATACTCATCTCGAACTTGGATTTCATAAGCTCTGCTAACTCAATGGACAGGTTAGTGCATGTAGAACTATAGATAATATCATCAACATATATTTGTACTATTAGTATGTGTTCATTATATTTTTTTACAAATAAGATTTTGTCAACACTACCCATAACAAAATTATGACTGAGTAAGAACTTAGTCAACTTCTCATACCATGCCCTGAGAGCTTGTTTCAAACCATAAAGTGCCTTTTTAAAATGATAAATATGATTAGAGTGTTTAGGGTCCTCAAAGCCCTTAGGTTGTTCAACATATACCTCTTCATGTATATCACCATTTAAAAAAGTACTTTTAACATTCATTTGATATATCTTAAACTTTTGAAAGTAGGTAATGGATATAAATAGTTTGATAGATTCAAGGTGAGCTATAGGAGCAAAGGTTTCATCATAATCAACTCCTTCTATTTAAGTGTACCCTTGTACAACCAATCTAGCCTTTTGTTTCTGATTATGTTTCCCAATTCATCAGATTTGTTCTTAAAAATCCATTTGGTTTCAATTATGTGTTTATTAGATGGTCTTGGAACCAAATACCAAACATCATTCCATACAAATTGATTTAATTTATCTTGCATAGCAACAATCCAATTTTCATCATTAAGAGCTTCTTTTACGTTGGCTGGTTCAACTTGAAAAGTAAAGCAAACGTAGTGGCAAATATTCTCTAATTATTTTCTATTATGTACACCAGTGAGAGGGTTGCCTAGTATTAGATCAGTAGGATGGTCTTTGACTAATCTTAGTTCAGTATTGACTGGACTAGATGACGAGTCAGGTTTCTTAATTATATTGACTTCATCATCTTCTGAACTAAATGGAGGTGTGTTCAGGTGATCATCAATTACAACATTTATGGATTCCTGAATTACACTTATTCTCTTATTAAGAACATGATATGCTCTACTGTTCAGAGCATAAGCTAGGAATATCCCTTCATCACTTTTGGCTTCAAACTTCTCTAAGTTTTCACAGTCACGTAAGATGAAGCACTTACTTCTAAAAATTCGAAAGTATTTAACAGTAGGTTGCTTATTAAACTACAATTCATAAGATGTTTTATCTTTAGATTTTCTAATGTACACATGGTTTATAATATAGCCTGCAGTGTTTGCAGCTTTAGCCTACAAATTTTTGGGTAATTTCATGCTATTTAGCATAACATTGGCCATCTCTTGTAGTAATCTATTTTTTCTTCCAACAACCCCATTTTATTGAGGTGTTTTAGGAGCTGAAAACTCATGCGATATACCATTTTATTGAGGTGTTACAAAAATTCTCAAAATTGCTATTTTTAAATTCCGACCCATGATCACTTTTGATCTTGATGACATTCAATTCTTTTTCCATCTGAATTCATTTCAGAATATTTGTAACTTCATCAAGAAGCTTTGATTTTTCTCTCATGAATGCTACCCAAGTAAATCTAGTAAAGTCATCAACAATCACTAGAAAATACTTTTTACCACCTCTGCTCTCCATTCTGGTTGGTCCAATAAGATCCATATGGAGAAGTTTAAGAGGTTTGGATGTGGCACAAGAGTTCAATTTCTTGTGACTACTCCTTGTTTATTTGTCATTTGGCATGCCCAACATATTTTGTCCATTTTCTTCAATTTTGGTAGACCTCTAATCAAATCGATTTTGCTCAGTCTATATAGATTTCGATAGTTAACATGTCCAAGGCGCCTTTGCCATAATTCAGTTTCATCAGTTTGGACCATGTAAAATGAGAATGCAGATGAGCAAGACTCATTAATGATATAGCAATTTTTAGACGTTCTACGACCATTTAATATTACACGACCTTTCTCATTTGAAATCTCGCATCCTTGATTAGTAAATTTAACACTATGTTTGTTATCGCAGATTTGAGATATACTTAAAAGATTGTGCTTAAGACCTTCAACATATAAGACATTTTCAAAAGGAGGAAGGTTAGAAATTTGTAAAGTACCTTGGCCAATAATCTTACAGTTGCTTCCATCACCAAAAGTGACTGAGCCATCAGTCATTTCTTTGTAGTTGGCAAACATATCTGTGTTACTTGTCATGTGCCTTGAACAACCACTATCTAGGTACCACTTAGAATGGCTAAAAGCCTTAAAGGCGGTATGGGTAACAAGACAAGTAGCTTTAAGAACCCATTTCATTGTTGTTTTGTGTTTTGGAGTACTTTTGGTTTTCCTTGCCTTGTAGAATTTCTCTATTTATCAACTCTAATATTAGAGTTAGATTTAAGAAGCTCTTTGAGTAAGTCCATAATCTTTTCAGCTAAGGGGTTATAACTTTGTTTTTGAAAACTGAAATTATTTGAATTGACTTTAGATGCTTGAAAAGGTTTTGTATTTTTAAAGTTGTTTTGATAATTATTTTTTAAACTCTTTTCTTTTAAGTTTGAGGATTCTCCCTAAACAAATGTAAGAGATACATTCTTATTTTTCAGAGGTGTGTCTTTAACATATCCCAGACTCGTTTTATCCCCACATTTTTTGGATGTGGTTAATAATCTTTCAAGTTTAGGGTCTCCATGGGCATACCTCCAGGTATCCTTAGAACTCAATAGAGAAGAGACTTCAAACTTTAGTTTCTCATTTTTTGTTCTGAGTTTTTCAAGTTCAGAAGTTTTGAAACTTAAATCACATTTAGCTTTTTTATAACAGTCAAAAAGATGACATTTTTCCAAAACAGAATTTTCAAGTTCTTATTTCAATTTAAAGAAATTTTCTTTTTGAAGTTTTAACTTAACAGCAATCTTACAACTTTCCTTATATAGGGCATTATAGGCATCCCGAAGATCTTCTTCATTTTCATTTTTAGGGTCATTCCTGAGATTTTCATAGTCAGATGAATTACAGCTATCTGAGGAAGTGACTCTGGTTATAGTCATTAGAGTCTTTACTTCATTTGATGTTTCTTATTCTGATTCATCCGACTCAGAAGAAACTTCAGAGTTGGATGATTCATCCCAAGTGGCTAGCATGTGTCTTCTTTTTGGCTTGTCCCTTCTTGGACACTTATTTGCCAAATGCACATATTCATGGTAATTGAAACACTGACTGTCTTTTAGAGATTTCCAATTTTTAGAGTTTCCTTTTCTCTTCTCAGTGGGTTTTTGAAAATCTACTCTTTTCTTACTAAAAATCCTGTAAAACTTCTTAGCAAGTAAAGCCATATCCTTCTCTGAGTTTTCAAAATCAGAATTAACATCATTATCTTTTTAAATAGGTTTGGATGCTTTAAGAGCTATGGACTTACCTTTGGGAGCTTTAAAATTTAACTCATAGGTTTAAAGTGAACCAACCAACTCCTCAACCTTCATTTGATCTGTGTCTCTCAGTTCCGGAATGACAGTAACTTTGGAATTAAATCTTTCAGGAAGTGATCGCAGTATCTTAACACAGACTTTACTTTCTGGGATCCCATCTCCTAGACCCCACATAGAATTGACTATGTCATTTAGTTTCATATAGAAGTCCATGAAAGACTCATTTTCTTCCATACGAATTTCCTCAAACTTAGTAGTGAGGATCTAAACTTTAGACTTTTTGACAATAGTCGTTCCTTCGTGTGTCATTTCAAGAATGTCCCAGGCTTGTTTCGCTGTATCACATGAAATGATTCTTTTAAATTCATCAGGTAATAGAGCACATGTAATTGCATTTAAAGCCTTAGCATTCGCACTACTTTCACTTTTTGAGGCGTGGTCCATAAATAATAAGGTGTTTCTTTAATGGACTTGGTTCCATCACTGCCTAGAACCTCAGACACTGGTAGTTTCCATTTGGTTATTGTGGCTTGCCACACGCTTTCATCAATGGATTTCAAGAAAATCCCCATTCTGGCTTTCCAATAAGCATAGTTTGAGCCATCAAAGGGTGGAGGCCTAGTAATAGATAAGCTATCAAAATTTGACATAATGAAAGCTCTAGATCGACAAGCTCATGGAAATTAATCCAAAAATTGAGCAACTTAGCTCTGATACCACTTGAAAAGGGTGAGCTCTCAGTCTTAAAGGGGGGGGGGGGGGGGTGTGAATAGGACTTATGCCAAAATAAAAATTGCTGAATAGTAAAAATAAATAACTGAATTAAACGTAAATCTCAATTGTAATAGTATTAAGAAATTGATTCAAACATTTGTTCAAAGGGCAACCTTACACCAAAAAAAATATATGTTTATAGTAAGACAACCTGATTTCTTGAACTTAGTAAGGATCAATATCACAAACTAAAACAAGAGACAAATAATGGAAGCTATCTATTACAACCATTCACCACATGTACATGAAAAGAAAGATTACAAATATTTAGCACACATTCATCACATACATCATCATCATCATCCACAAACACTAAGAGTTATAGTGGTTCAGTGTGTACACCAACTAGTCTCAAACAACCACACCTACTCCACTCCTAATAATCATAACCTACGTGATATTGGCGTTCACTATGAAACAAGGTTTTCTCAGGTTCACCTTAAAACCTATACAGTTGTGTTTTCAATTGGGCTTACACAATCAAAACCCTGCGCTGAGATTTTCTGGCTAATCTCAGTCAAAACTAATACAGAGATTTTTCTGGCTAATCTCAAACAAAACCAAAAAATAGAAAAACAAATACTAATCTTTTTCTTGAAGTTGCCGCTTGATGAAGCCGATGAACCGCTTCAATTGATGTAGATGTTTAATGCTCAACTCATATAATCAAGGGTTCTAGGTTCTAAATAGATTTTAAATTAAATCAAACATTGGCTACTTGTTTGAATTCCTTAGATCGCAAAGGGTAGAATGAAAACTTCCCTTTAAAAATAACAGATTTACAAAGTAGAGATCAAGGAATTACAAAACAAATAAGCTATTAAAAATAATCTAAAATTATCGAACTATAGCTTGATAATGACAGAGACTTTTTTCTCAAAGTGGAAGCTTTTTGGGGCTTTTTTGAATGATTTAGAATGAGAAAATACCACCATTTATAGGCTGAAAATTGGTTCCTTCGACTGGTCTATGGTCTCCTTCAACTGGTCTAAGGTTCAACTAAATTTTAAAATTTCTGGCGTGATCGGATAAAACCGACCTATGACCGGTCGAGTGGCCTTCTCGACTGGTTGAGCATGGCCCACGACCATTCGTGGGACCTGCAAAAATGTTGTTGGAGTTCAAGTCCAGTGGTCCATGACTGGTCGAGCCAATGTCCACGGCTGGTCGAGTAAGGTGCTCGACTGGTCATGGCTCTACTTAAAAATTGAATTTGAAACTAGGACTGGTTGAAGCAATTCCTGGACTGGTCGAACCAAAGTCTGGACTAGTCGGATTTAAGCCTATTCAAAGTATAAAAACCCGTAGATAATATACGTAAGAAAGGACCTAAACCTCGGGTCTTGCTAGGGTCAATTATACCTGAAAGATTGAACATTGAACTCAAATCTTCACCAACTTCAGATCTTCTATTTGAGGTAGATTTAGTAACTTGATCATGAAGTAGAGTTTGATCTTGAAGTAGACTTAATCTTTATGTCGTGCACTTTCCAACTTCATGTGATCTTGCAGGTGAACTTTTTACCATGCTTAAGCTTGAAGATGAACTTTCTATCATACTTGAGCTTGAAGGTGAACTTTCTATCATATGAACAAGTCACACTTTGAATTGTTTTGTCTCATCAAAATTTGACAATAAAGGGTGTTTTATACATCATAGCACTTACAAGTCCGATCCGAGCATTCCGTCCAAATTGACATATGATCTAAACTATTAGTCTCAACCAACCTTCATGTCTGATCATCAGGTTGATTCCGACCTGCCAATGTGGATGTTATATGTTGATGGCTCATCTAACTCTAAAGCCAGTGGGGCTGGTATGGTCTTGGAGACTCCAAATCGGGTATGTATTCAATATACCTTAAGATTTGGATTCTAAGCCTCCAACAATGTAGCAGAATATGAAGCTTTGCTCGCCGGACTTAAGTTGGCAGTCACCATGGGAGCCCAACATCTTGAAGTTTTTAGCGATTCACAGCTGGTCGTTAATCAAATAGCCGATGAATATCAAGCCAAGAGGGAACACATGAAAGTATATCTATTAAAGGCTAAAGAACTAATTGGTGGGTTCTAGAAGTGCAACATTTTCTTGATCCCTCGAGTAGAAAACTCTAAAGCGAACATGTTAGCAAAGTTGGCCACCGCAACCGAGGATGATATCCCAAGGTCAACTCCAATCGAATTCCTCACTAAACCGAGGATTAGTGAATCCGACCTTGCCTTAGCTCTTCCAATAAGCTCAGAGCCAACCTGGATGGATCCGATTATCGATTTCCTTAAGGAGGATAATCTACCCAAAGATCGCTTGGAAGCACGTAAGCTACAGACCAAGGCAGCTTGCTACACCATGGTCAATGACATCTTATACAAAAAGGGTTCTTTCTCCCCAATCTTAGATGTCTTCGACTAGATGAAGCCGAGTACATCCTAAGGAAAATCCATGAGAGTATTTGTGGGAACCACTCCGGTGGCCAAGCCTTAGCCCACAAGGTCATTCGACAGGGATATTATTGATCGACAATCCCGACGGATGCCCAAGAGTTTACTCAAAAATGCAACCGATGACAACACTTTGCAACTATACCTTAGTAGCCACTCGAAGAATTGACTCTTATCACCAGACCATGGCCATTTGCCCAATGGGGGATCGACATTATCGGCCCTCTGCCAATAGGCAAAGGGCAGACCGAGTTTACGGATGTCGCAGTCGACTATTTTACAAAGTGGGCCGAGGTCAAGCCTTTGGCGAAGATCACTGAACAGAAGATCATAGATTTAGTTTAGAAGAATATCATCTATAAATATGGGATCCCAGAGTGATCGTTTCGGCTAACGGTAAGTAGTTTGACAATAAGCAATTCCTAAGAATGTGAATCTAGAATGTCTACTCGTCGCCGCGGCATCCACAGGCTAATGGACAGGTTGAGGCAGTCAATAAGATCATAAAACATCATCCATAGACCAAGCTCGAGAAAGCCAAAGGATCATGGACTGAGGAACTCTCCAATGTTCTTTGGGTGTACCGAACTACAGCCCGGACGGCCACTGGGGAAACTCCTTTTTCCTTAGCTTTTGGAGTTGAAACAGTCACTCTGGTTGAAAACAGACTCCCAACCGCTCAGATCAGATCCTATGACAAACAACAAAACTCCGAGCTAATGGCACAGGATCTTAACCTTCTCGAAGAGAGAAGAGAGCAAGCTCGAATCATGACTGCAATCTGTCAACAGTAAGTGGCTCATTTCTACAACGCCAAGGTGAAGGTTAGAAGGTTTTGAACTGGGGACTTGGTTCTTCGTAGAACCTTCCAAAACAGTAAGGAACTTGGCTCGGGAATCTTGAGCCCTAACTGGTAAGGACCTTATGTGGTAACAAGCACGAGCTGACCTGGATCGTATCGACTCGAAGACCCGGAAGGCTAGCTCCTGCCTCATCCATGGAACGTCGAGCATCTTAAAGCCTAACATTCTTATAGGTTCATCATACCTCAAGTATGAAGTCCACCATATACTAGTTGCATTCAAGTTATTGCAATAAAGTTCTATGATTTGTTTCCTACTTCCATGCCTACAAATGATCATTTACTAAGGATCTACAAAGGGCTTCCCATGATGTTTGGGAAGAACAATCCCTATTAATGCACCAACCCCTCAAGAAGAGGTCGGGTCCTACACTACTGGGCATTCACATGCTTAATAAGTAGAAAGCTACTAAGGCTTCTCCCTACTTAGAAAATTTTAGCATATAAACACTATGCTAAAAGAAAGTCTTAATTGCATTAATAAAGCCCCAAGGGGAGCATTACATCATGTTCAAAAAGTAAAAACAAATGGGCTAGTGCTCAAGCCTCAGGGGGCTACTTATCGAGCGTATCCTCGGCTTCAGAGTCATAACTAACTTCATCAAAGGCCGAGAGGTCCAGCTCGGGGTAAATCCCCTTGATCTCTCCAAGACACTCCACAAACACAGCACTGTACAAAGCGTTCTTATCTTCCAAATACTCCTTAGAAGACCGGAACTCCTCGACAGTGGCTACCCTTGCCGAGGAAACAATAGCTTGGGCCTCTGCATGGGCTTCCTAGAGCTTCACGTCCATGGAGTGTTGCAACCCATCGATGTCAGCCTTCCATCAAGCCTCCCTTCTGTAAGCATCAGTGAGAAGCTTCTTTGTTATCTCTAACTTGGCAGTCAGTTCTTTGACCCGAGCCTCTGAGGTAGAGCGAACTAGCTTGACTGCTGCACGGGATTCCTTGGCTTCAGCGCGGAATCGTTCGGCTTCGACTCCTTTTTGCAGCAACTTATTCTCGGCTTCCCTCACCTCCCATCCACAAGCGTATAATCTCATAGTGCACCTTCAGTAGGCAAGGAGTGAAGTGCCAAGGGAGTAGATGAAGATATTAGCACTAAGTCAGAAAAGAAAAACAACAAGTGTCTAGGGAACTAACTTACCTTAAAAAAGGTCCTCGTCAATGACCCAAGTGTTTGACATTGATTCCAGCACGCTGAGGAACTCAGCATCGGGTATGTGCTGCTCCACCCAAGGCAAGAGATCCTCTATAACCCTTCACGTCATCTTGAGGGGACGTTGTTCCTCCTCTACTTGAGGTGTGAAAGGTTCGGTGGAAGGCCTGACGACTCCCGGGGCCTCGACAGAATGGGACTCTTTAGGCGAAGTCATCCAAGAAGGACAAGCCTCTTCAAGAGAGGTCGTCCCAACCACCACTTTAGCAGTAGTGAGGATAGATTCTGAGGCTACTCCCTCATCCTAGACCTCCACAATCGTGAGGGCCAAAGGACCGACCTTCCCTTGGCTTTTGGAGGTCGTCTTCATCTTCATCTTCTTCGATGCTAGGGTCAATTCCCCAGGAAGGGGAGCCTTACGTTTTGAGGCAGGCTTAATGGCAGGCCAAGCTTCAGGCATATCTACATTGGCAAGAATAGGAACGAAGTCAGTGAAATCTTACAAATCCACTAAGTCCTAAGGTTGTCCGGGATATATACCTGTTAGCTCGGAGTCAAGGCCTGACTTAAGTAGAAGCTTGGGCTAGAGGAGCCTTCTCCAAGACCTCTCCTCGACGTCTACCGACCTTGCCCCTGTGATTCGAGTAAGATATCTAGCTCCAAGCTTAGGAGGAGACTTGGGAAGGTCTACAAAAAAGGAAAGGGATCATGTTTAAACAGGTCGGAACATTAAAGCCTACTAAGTTCTTAAAAAAAAAACTAAGTCCTGCCAGTACCAACCTAGATCAGTGAAAGTAGTGCGAACCCAAGCATGGCTCAGGGTCGGTCTTGGTACTTCCAAACTCCCAGAAGCCCAGAAACATCGGTTCTTCCAATTCTTGTTAGAGGTCAGGACATCCGCGACCATACCTCTCCCAGTCCCCCTCCAAGAAGAGAAGTAGTACTAGCCATCATGAAGAGGACTGATCTTCACTTCGTATAAGTGGAGGAACTCGTCTGCGGTAAGGTTGGGTTGGTCAAGCTTGGCTTAAAGGACATAATAGCTGACCAATGACCTCCATGCATTAGGAATCAGCTGCCCCGAAGCCATTTTCAGATGTGCAAGCACCTGCCTACAATTCTTTGGAGGGGAAGCCTCAGGCTGCACTGGAGGGTGACTTGGAAGATAGTTACTTCCCCCTCTAAAGGATTGTTCGGAAGCTCCCCCAGTGAGGGAGCTCGAAGAACCATGGAATCGGGTATGTGGTACCTCGCCGTGATCCTCACCAGGTCGCCTTCCCTGAGAACTGATTCCATAAGGCCCCTTTTTACTTCCTCACCTCCTTCGTCAGAAGACTCGACCAACCCTTGCTCATCCAGCAGGTCTTCCATAACCTCAGTCGGACGCTCTGTCGGGGACCTCTGCAGTACCCACGATGCTTGCGACATCCGAAAGTCGACATCGCTCATCACCATCAATGGGGACGGCAGATTCGACATAGGGCGGAGTTCATTCACCCCATTATCACTGCCGGAGGCCCCCTCCCAAGAACTCGACATTTCTAGCATAACGGTAGGCCAAAAAATGCCGGAAATGAGTAAAAAAGAGAGAATGAGAGAGGGGAGGGGGTGAGGTCAGGAGGGAAGCTCACCGGAGAAGGAATGCCACCAGTTTTTCTAATGGAAGAAAATTGTCGGAAATCGCCTTTGTCAAGTCTCAGCACATCGAAAGGAAGTAGGAAGAGGCAAAAGAGGGGTGGGGCAAATAAATGGGTTCGAGGGTTAGGTCTACCCTTATATAGGATAGCCACATGTATAGGCCATTAATGCTATCATTAATACGCAGTCGTACAACGCCCCCTCGACTACCCCATCTCGACACATGGTATAGCCCTGCTTGTTGCCCGACTCCATTATCAAGGAATGGCCACATGTCACTTTTTCATTAGACTGGAACTAAAAAGGCGGTCCGACAGGTCATGTGGCCTCGAGCCACAACACGCCACCTCGATCACATCATACATGATTACTGAAACACCTTGACTCTCGTGCTGGCTGCCATACTCAACATTTATGGCATAATGGTCCAACTTGGATACATTCGACCTACTTTCCAAGCCTGTGTTACCGACTCCAAAGTAGGAAGGGGCTTACAATTATGGGAAAAATGAGTCGACCCATATGAGGAGGCCGGACCAACAGCTAGCTCGACCCAATGGACTAATGGCGAGGAAAGAGCCAACCATTCAACTGACACTTAAGTCGGCATGACCAAGGTCAACACATCAAAGGTCGGCACGACCTTTGACGGACTTCCTTCAGGAATAACTTAGTGAAGCTATCAGGCCTCGCGAAGAAGTCAAGGGCTACTGAAGTTAGTGATCACAAGGACATTATAAGCACGTTTTATCAATTTAATCGTCAGGACGATGCCGACCTTCTGATAGCTCAGCCAACGTATATCTGAGGCCTCGTTACTCTTATCATCCAACCTTACCCATAGGTCGAATAAGTCTATCCCAATTTCCTATTGAGGTCCAACATATCCAAGGGAACAGTTCGAAGTTTCCTCCAAAGATCTCGAAGGGATAAGTTCATCATCTCGAGGATCTCGAGAAGATCTCGATCCGTTAAGAATTCCAATTCAATACAACACGCACCTACTAAACAAGGATGAGAATCCCTTTATGTTGGGATCTCCCCTTTATTATAAATAGAGCTACCCCTGATGGTGAAAGGTATGCACTCATAATCCCTTCTACTAAGACCACTTCTATAAAGACCTGGATCCCTGACTTTGGCATCAGAGGATCCCCTGCATTAGTCAGGGTATTCCTTGTCCTTGTTCTTTATGCAGGTACACAAGGGTCTAAGAAGGGTCTATCGGGAAATTGCATCAACAGAAATCACGTAAATATCTCTATTTTGGTTTTCATCTTTTCTCTATTTTCTTTTGATTTCAATATTGTTGTGTGGTCGAGAAAGATCATTCTCCTGATATAACAACGAACTTTTCCCATTATTGCATGTCTCATTTGAGACTACCACTAATGTGCCAGTGCAACTGTCTGACTGGGTGCATGAAAGGTGATACTTCTAGCTTATATGAACAACATCTAGCTCATTTAAGTGACTTGCACTTATGCTCATATGAATGAGCAAGGTCCTAGTCCAGATGGTGAGACCCTAAGCTCGATGCATGAGCACAGACCTTTAACGCACTCCAGACTAGGGTATATGCACTGGGCGTAGTGCATGAGCAAGGACCCTTCTACTATAGGGCACGACTTGGCTAGGACCATGGAGCCCACCTCGATGTATGCATTGTATATTTATGTTGTCCATTTGTTTTTCCAACTCATTTTATGACATGAACCCACAAATAAAGCAGATACATATCTTAACTGGACCACACCACTGGAAACATTGGTGAAGGTCTATTAAAAACTTTGTGGGCCGCAAAAGTTTTGGATTAAGCTGATAATTGTGTTTTCCTTCGTCTAGGTCTGTGTAACCTTATAAACGGGTTGGAAGGAAAAATTCACATTACAGTGGACCTAGGAAATTTTTAATGTTAGGAAATTAATGACCACTATTTCTTGTGGTGTGGTCTATCTCAGATTTGTATCTGCTTCATTTTCTGGGCTTACGCAATAAAATGAGTTGCCAAAACAAATGAGCGGCATAGATATGCAACACATACATCAAGGTGGGCCACACAGTTAGGCTACCACCCACATCTGTTCTGGGTCCTTGTAAAATGCTTGAGAAGTCCAAGATATTGAATGAATGAAATATGGATATTTATAAGTTACAAAGACCATGGTTCCAACTCAAATGAGCTTTCCTTCATACCACGAATATGATGCGTGATTGAAGTGAATATAGAAGGGTGATTGGTACTTGGCCTTTTGTAGGGCATATGAGGGTACCCTTTATCTTATTAGATGTTTTGTCTATATCTCTCAAACCAAAAGGCATGTCATGGGTGTTGGGCCTTTTGTAGGGCATGTAATGGCACCCACGAGACCACGCATGCAATACCTCTTTAGCTCATCTACCCTCTTGCTAAGACAATATCTCTCCTCTTACAAGTGTCGAAATTTGACCATCATTAGGCTTACTTCTCCAAGTTGCTCCTCCAATGCTGTGATCTAACCATCTTGACTGATCCCAGTATTACAATCTATCCAACCTTGGATGGGGGACTAATTTAGGGTTTATTATAAACCTTTAAGGCATTAAAGTGCTAATGTTAATCTGATTTAGTATCTTTCAATTAGTAGATGACTAGTGAGGAAATTTCCAATACCCCCAGCAGTTTGTCAGTCACATCGCCGATGATTTTGGATGATGAAGGATTAAGTCTAGAAGATGAAGAAGTGCCCATTGATATTAGTACCTCACAATCACAGATTATTTTTTTTTTTAAAAGTAGTGTGGGAAGATTTTGAAGAAGTAACTCTAAAAATGACATAGTGAAGTTACAATGCAAGTATTATGAGGCTCAATATGCTAAACAAGTAGATAAGTCTGTAAGTGCACCCACCTTTGCACACTTGTTTGTCAATCATGTGACTAGCTGTGTATAGTAGTCGGATGAGTTCTTAACAAATGAAGACCGGTGACGCAACTAGATCAGAAGCACCAAAGCGACATTGAAGACAAAGAACTGCTTCTATGAGCTTGACCTTGTAAATAGATGATCCCAACCCAAATAGGAAAACCTACTTAGGTCATCTATTCAAAGCCAATTCCGAGTTCATATTTTCTATCCTATTAGTCTTGGCTTTGAGAAAGTTCAAGTTGTTGAATGAATCATAGGATAAAGAATTAAAACAGAAAAATCTGTCCTAGTTTGGTAGGAGAAGGTGTCACCGAATGGCACTTTCGGTAGCACCGAAGATACCTTCCGTCCCAAAACGTTCTAGCATCCTTCAAAGAAAATTCAGTACATCGACTGGAATTTCGGTACCACCGACGCCAACCAATGTACAAATTTCGATGCCACCGAAATGAGTAAAATTCATCCAGCAACTTCATGATTTAATTCGATACTATCGATTTCTAATTCGGTACCATCGAAGTAAGTTCGGTGATACCGAAGGCATCTTCGGTAGCACCATAAACTAGCCATTTTCTGTCTGTTGGAACTTTTTCTCTATAAAAGCGGCGTATAGAAACTTACAAAAATAGTGGATTAAGGCATCTTAGAGTCTCTAGTGTATCCCAAGCTTATCCTAGCCTACCTAGACTCTATCCATACACGTTTCATACTCTCTTCATTGTGATCTTTCACTTCTATGAGCATTCAAAGCTCCTATTAATGAAGAACATGAACTCGTGCCTTCTCTAGAGTACAAAGACCAAACTAATAGGAAAATCCTTTGTCTTTTTGATACTCTAAAGCATCCATAGGTTGAATCCCTTAGGAAATCCACTCATTATCTTAGATAGGAGATTCAACCAACTCTCATTACCTTGGTCACGTTTATAGGTATATCTTATGAAAGGTTCTTGATCGTGAAGCTAAACCAATAGAAAAATCCAAACTATACGATCGGGGGAGTACCCAGAAGCTGATTCAAGCACGAGAGCACGAAGATCAAGCAACCCAAGATGAGCTAACAAAGAGGACTCAATCCAATAAGTAAGTGTCATTGTTAAGAGTCCACAGTTTAGTCTCTATCCTCGTATAGGATTGAGGCTAAGAGTTTGTTATCAACAAACTTGGTAGGGTGCCTTATGTGGGACCTTAGCCGGTGGGCCTAAACGAAGGTGCCTAGTATGGGACCTTGGCTAGTGGGCTTAAACGGAGGTGCCTTGTGTGGGACCTTGGTCGGTGGGCCTAAATGTGGGTTCTTAGTGTAGGACCTTTACTCTTACGGAGAGCATAAATTGGTGTCCTTAGTGTAGGACTGTAAAGGTTATTGGTGAACTTGTTTTAAAACCATTAATAGTGAAATTCGGTATACTTTGGGATTGACTGTGGATGCCGGGAGTAGAGTAGGCGAGTAGCCGAACCACTATATATCCCTGTGTTTGGAATTATCATTTATGCACCTATTTAATCATGTTTATTTAAGGTTGAATGATTGATTGTTTATGCATGATTAGATCAATGCTTAAGATTGATAGGAAGCACGTTTCACACACACATGTTCACTATGCTATAGGCTAGTCTCTTACTTTACATATCTTGAGTAGCCTATGCGATTGGAACCTCTATTGGCTTGGAAGCCTTTAGAGTTATATTACCTTACTTGCTTTAAACTGAATGATCATTTAAGTTAGGCAATTAGGATTTTTAAATATGCATAATATTTGAAAAGTCCTATTCACCCTATCCCCCCTAGGACCTTGTCTCATATTCATTCTTCAGTATTAGCAGTATAAACTGCAATTTCAAGCTCAACTACAGCTCTGAAGAAACACATTTTGAAGTGTCATAAAAAAGTGAGATGCCAGATCTCATGGCAACAAAAACTTTCATTTACCCAATCTTTAGTGGGTCTGTCACAAGGTACATTGCCCATCTATAAGTATAACAGAGACCATGTGAATGAATTGACGGTTGTATTTATTATTGCCAATGAAAGACCATTTGAAATGGTGGAGAGTCCTTTTGTCAAATTAGCTTGAGGCCTTAATCTCAGATACGAGAAGGTCTCCCGTACAACAATAAAGAGAGTGTGCATGAAGATGTATGTAAGCGAAAAGCTCAAGTTGAAAGGACAGTTAGAATTGATTTTTCGAATAAGCCTTACATAAGATTTGTGGATGACATCCAATTAACAAAAGGGGTATATGTCACTAATTACCCACTAAGTTGATGCCGAATGGAAGCTTTGCAAAAGAGTTATAAACTTTTGTTATCTTGTGCCTCCTCATACTGATTTGATGATTTTAGACTGCATCTACAGATGCCTTGTGGAGTGGTCTATTAAGAAGAAAATCTCCTCAATAACTTTAGACAATGCCTTTGGAAACGATAGCATGATAACAAATTTGCGGAACCAGTTTAGGGGCACCGGTGACTTATATTTTGGTAAAAAAATATTTCATGTTAAGTGTTGTGCCCACATCCAAAACTTGATTATACAAGATAACCTTAAAACAATTAAGCCAATTATCGAAAACATTAAAGAGAGTGTGAAGTACATATGGAGGTCACATTCACAATTAAATACATAAAATGAGATCGTGAAATAGCTAAATTTATCATCTCAGAGAACGATGAAGTTGGATGTCATAACACCTTGGAATTCAACTTACAAATTGTTGGATTCAGTGACAGCTTTTAGAGATGTATTCTCTCACTATGCAGAGCGTGATAGTACGTATCAGTGGTTGCCTTCTGATGATAATTGGATAAGATCTGTAGCAGTTCGCAAGTTCCTTTTAGTTTTCTATGACACAACGAAGAAATTTTCAAGAAGCAAGTATTCAACAACAAATATATTTCTGCCAGAACTTTCGAGTAAAAGATGTTTTGTATAGAAGCGAAGTGGACCAAACTTTTTACAATTAATGACTATGGGCATGCAGGTAAAGTTTGATAAGTATTGGTTTGAGTGCAGTCTAATAATGGTTATTGCAGTCCTTCTTAATCCTTGATACAATATGTTCATGATTATATTAATCTTTAATAAGTTTTATGGTGAGAAGAATGCCACTAAGGTCGATAAGATTTGTGATGTAGTTGATGATTTGTACAATTTCTATGTACAAACTTTGGGCACTGCAAAAGACAATACTGCAGTTGTAGTCTTGACTCCCGAAGTGGGTTTCTAGTTCTACTGTTGATGAATAATGAAACACGATCGATGATTTTATGTCTTTCATGGCACAGGTTGAGACTCAAACACAGACAACCCAAGCAGAACTTGACCACTATCTCAAGGAACTACTTGTAAAGAACAAAGGCAAATAATTTGATGTTTTAGACTGGTGGAAGTTAAAAGCTCATGATTCATAGTACCCCGTACTCTCGTTAATGGCATGAGACATATTATCAATTCCAATTTCAACCGTGGCGTCAGAATCTACTTTTAGTACGAGAAGTAGGGTCGTGAATAAGTATCGAAGCTCACTTACACCGAAATCAGTTGAAGCATTCATTTATACACAAGATTGGTTGTGTCAGATCTTGGAGATAGGGAACTCTATTGATGAGGAATTCACAGAAGAGGAGAGTGAGAAGAAAGATGAGACAGTACAATTACATGAAGCAAGATAAGACACTACCTTTTATTTCTCTTGCATTTCCTTATAATAGGATTTTGACCTTTTTTTTGACTTAAATTATAATATTTGATGGGTATGGATATTTTTCTTTTTTCATTTATATTTTAAATTAGTTAATGATGCTTAAATATCATATGATTGGTTGATTATATTTATTTATCTTATTCTTTAATTATTTATGTTGCCTTAACCTAACCAAGTATTTCTTCTTTCAAAATACACACCTATAGATATGTCATTGGAAGATGATCTATCGGCATATATTTGGTATTATGGAGCCTAAGTCTACTCCAAGGATGGAAAGATAAAGTTACAATGCAAGTTATGTGGAAAACAATTTGTAAACAAAAAAAATCGGTTAAAATTACATTTAGCTTGTCGGGGAGGAAACACTGCCCCATGTTGCAAAGCTCCTCAAGAAGTCTGAGATTTATTTCAAGCAATTCTCGACTCAAATACAAAGACTTTCTCCACCTATTCACCTATAACTACAACCAATACAACCAGCCATAGAAGATATAAAAGTAGACCTATTATAATTGAAGAATGGTTAACAAGAGGAACTACCTCCACAGTTGGTAGAGAAGAACAAGAGAAACTATTAAAGGAATAAGAAGAACAAGATTATAAAAAAACCGTAAAATAAAGCTTGAAAATGACATTCAGGGCCAAACAACAACATCAACTCTCTCCGAGACAACATGATGTCGAAGCAGGCCCAACTACGTGACAGAAGTCAATCGATAAATCATCAAAGTTTCTTAAAAGTATCGCAATATTCTATACGCGGTTGGGAATCCCGTACAAATCGGATCATAGAAAAAAATTAAAAAAACTTGTTAAATATATGAATGAGGACGATGTAAATGTATCTCCACCATCTGATTCAGCAGAGGTAAACAACCATCTTTTGAACACCTTCGGCTCGGAGTCAGCCTAGAGTTCTCCTATAGTTGAAGCCGTAAAAAGATAACAAAAGGATAATTTTGGCGACGAACGTAGAGGAGGGGGTTACTATTATGGACAAGGTTACTCAGGTTATACGCTACAAAGACATTTATCATACAAAGGATATTGAATGAATGAAATGTTTATTAATTTCTATGTGGATGTGGTTCACTTTTAATTTTTGACAATGTTTATTTACTTTGATCGTTTTATGGATATGATTTATTTACTTTTGATTTTTGACAATGTTTATTTACTTTGATCGTTTTATGGATATGGTTTATTTACTTTTGATTTTTGACAATGTTTATTTACTTTGTTCATTTTATGAACATGATTGATTTACTTTTGATTTCAAAGAAGACCCCTCTGAGTGCTTTAAGTGACGTCTATATTTTGAACATAGTCTGGAAACCCTAAGGCTATATTTTTAAACTTAAGCTCAACCCTAAGGTCAAATGTTTGATCCCAAGCCCTTACAGCCTTGCCATAGTAACCCAGCCCAACGACTCAATCTGACTCGATGCCAACTCGATCCTCAAAGCTAGATTTTTAAGCTTGGGCTCAACCCTTGGGTCAAGTGTTTAAACCAAAGCCCTTGCGGCCTTGCCCTAGTAACCTACCCTAACGACTCGATCCAACTCGGTATTTCTGACCGAGTCGGAATCGGTTCAGATCATCCAGCCCATACCCAGACTCGGATCGAGTCAGACATGCTGGACTTGGTACTGAGTTCGAATTAAGCCTTTTTCAAAATCAGATCGAGTCGGGTCAGTCTTAACTGGTCCGACTCGACTTGATGCCCACCTCTAGTGGCAATAACTTTAGTGCTTGGAAATTAGGTGGCCCAACCTGTCAAGTGAGCCACAGGAGAGTAAACAGTTGGAATTGAACACCCACAGTTGAAACATTGTTGAGGGCCACAGAAGTTTTGTATTAGGCATTTTGTGTGTTCTCAGTTCATTGCAGTGGAAGCGACCGTACGAACCGTTTGGATGGAATATAAACATCAAGGTGGACCTAAGAAAGGTTTCAACAGTATACATTTCTTTTCCCACTATTTCCTCTCACTCGAGTTTTGGATCCGCCTCTTTTTTTTTTTTCCTCTCGTGCATTAAAATAAGTTAGAAAAATGGATTAATGGGGTGGATTTTTTTACAAACATCACCGTGGGTCCCAACTAGCTTCCAAGCTTGCAGGCCTTCCGAGTCGCTAACAAAGATGGTTAAAATAGAGAAATTTACGACTGTACGACCCATTTATGGCCCAATTAGGAGACTAAGCCCACCTCATTTTCCTTTGCGAGAATATGCCCCAGCTGTACGTACGCCTTTCCAAAGGTTAAAAATGCCCCTCCTTTTTCAATTTTAGTCCACTGTCTCATTTACACCCAAAAACACGTCCGGACTCGTGTCTATCAACCCTCTCTCTTCTTTTCACCTATTTTCTTCACTAAATCGCCATACAATCTTCATTTTCTTTACTAAATCGTCATATAATCTTCATTTTCTTCACTAAATCACCATATAATCTTCATCATACTATCACATTACATATTCCCTGTTACATTCTCCTCGAGCCCAAGCGCATTCTTTTTACGAATGCACGTGAAATCTTGAAGACCTCTCTCCAAAGAATGTGTTTCACATCAACTCACTCTTATTTTTTTTCTCGAACACGGATTTCACTGAGTGTTAGGGAGTGATTGTAGTTCGTGGTCAACTACCTTGAAGTTTAAATTTTAGGTAAATTTGTAATTGTTTACATAGAAGACCATGGTCAATTTCACGTGGTCAATATCATGCATTGCTGAGTCAAATTTACATGACCATCCAATTAGATGAAGTATCGTGGTCAATTTCACTCACTTTCCAGTCAATATACTGAATTGATCGGTCAACTTCATACACTACTTGGTGATTTTCACGCAATTTACTATCAAATTGTAGTGTGTTTCTGTAATACGACGTTGAATCTGTAGTGCATTTAGTGTAATATATTTGTGAATGTTATATATTAAATACATCCATTGCTTTCTTTGAGCCTGTTTGGTTTTCCATAATCTAGGTAAATCGCCGTAAAGAAGTAATTATTACATTTTTTCACTTATTTGGAAACGAGTGAGTAATTTCACCTAGAAAACCCGTCTGAAAATGTTGCCTTAAATCCATGGGCCCACCATAATGTATATAATATATCCGTGTCGTCCATCTGTTTATTTAGAATATTTTGAGGCTAGATGCAAAAAAATTTGGAAGATCTAATGTTCAATTGACCCACATGAAAGGAAACAATGGATTTAATTTGTCCACTGTTGAAAGTGGATTCTTTTACTGGGCCCACATTGAGGTTTATTCACCATCTAACCCGTTCATAGGGTCACATGGACATGGATAAGTGAAAAGTATAAATATAAGCTTGATCTAAAATTTCTAAGGCCCTCAACAAGTTTTTAATGGTAGGCATTCAATTCTCATGATTTCGTGTGGTGTGGTCCACTTGATGTTTTGATTTGCCTAATTTTTGGGGTCATGCCTTGAATTCATTTGGCATAATGTATGGGCGGTAAATTCCTCGATTTATGAGTCAGCATTGGGAAATATCTTACCTTGATAAATAATGATTACTCATTTACAAGATAATTACACTTGAGCCAGAAAACCAAACAGGCCCTGAAATTGCGAATTGTTATCACTACGATTCAAATTTCCAATAAGACATTCATTTGACGGTCAATCCCCTTCACTCCACGGTCAATTCCATGCATTTGTACGGTTAATTCCATGTACGGTTAATTCCATGCGAATCCCCCTAACCTCACGGTCAATTCATTTCATTTCGCGGTCTACATTGGGAAAGATGTTGTAATTACATAGGTAAATAATTATTACTTGTAATTACATGGTAAATACAAGTGAGCCCAAAAATCAAACGGGACCTGTTCACTTACTTTGCAGTCATTTTCAATCCTTTCAGGACCCAGAATTGAATGATAATTCATCGTGAAAAATGCGAACATTCCCTGGATGTGAGTAAAATTGACTGTGAGGTGAGTAAAAATCATCGCGAACTGAGTGGCATACATTCCTGTAATTTAAAACTTTGCGAATCTGACTAATAAGCCTGTCATATTTGAGCTGGTACAATGGTGGATTTCCTACTACTCGGTCAAATCCACCATATACATGTGAACACTAAACGAGTTATATTATTGTGTTTGTTTTCAGGAAATGGCTTCAGTAATCATCCTATGCTCATATGGTGGGGAATTAGTTTGTGAAAATGATCGTTATACGTACAAGGGTGGAGAGTCGAAAACTACAGCTGTATGTGTTGACATTCCATATGAACAGCTTCTATCGAAAATGTATAAAATTGCGAAGAGTAGAACTGAGGATTACAATATAAGGTTGAGGGTATTGTATCCTTACACAAACCAATCAGTCCCTCCAGTTGTAATTGAAGATGATGACGATGTGAGAATATTCTTGACAGCACAACTGAAGCACCCGGATCACTACATCCCTTTATTCATCGAGACAATGCAGCGCGTTAATGAACCAGTACTCAAAGACCAGGTCGGTTATAGTGGGTTCGAACATGACACCCCAGCAGTAGGAAGTTTGGGTGAGGAACATATCTTTACTTACAAATATAAGTGTTCACCTTCACAGGTTCCTCCAAGCAGCACTCTGGTACCCGTGCCGGCTCATACACCAAACTTGATGATAAGTCAAGGTCATACATCAAACTTCATAACAACTCCAGTGAGGCTGTCGGCTGACGTGAACCTCAAACTTGAATACATGGTAACAACTTCACTTACGAGAGTAGATTTGCCCTCAACATCCAACATCGAAAATGTGAGTGGAAGCGACATTTCATTGCCTAAGCAGGGTCGATCATTGGACTTCACCACCAGGCTTCCCATCGTGCCTTTCGATGATGCTGTTTTCACCAATCCGGACTTGTCACTGTATTCATGTTCTGTTGATGACCCAATTGATATAGCCGTTAACCAAATGTTCGAGGACAAGAGCCGATGTCAGTATATTTTGAGGCAATTTGCAATCCGCAACAACTTTCAATACAAGGTGTTGTATTCCACAAAGAAGAAATTCGCCGTGGCATGTATGGAAGATAAGTGTGAATGGAGGGTGCACGCATCTAGGGTGAACAGTGCGGGAATATTCAAGATTAAGACCTACAAGGAAAAACATACTTGTGGAATGTCATGGATGAAGAGTGATCATCGGCAAGCAAGCAGTAAGCTGGCCAGCGAACTGGTTGTCAATCGCATTAAGCAACGCATGGGGTTAAGGCCGAAGGACATAATAGTCGCAATGCAAGATAAGTATAATATTGTTATTAGCTATAAGCATAAGGGTATTTTGTTTGTTGCTACGGCATTGGATGGTGACAATCACATCTTTCCAGTCGCTTTTGGTATCAGAGAATCAGAGAATAGCAATAGTTGGAACTGGTTCCTTACATACCTCAACGATTCGTTAGGAAATTTACCTGGTCTTGTTATCATATCAGACCGTCATAAAGGTCTGATGAAAGAAGTTCCACAGGTCTTCCAGGCAGCAATCCATGGGTACTGCACTTACCATATATACCAAAACTTGGTGGATACGTTCAAAGACAAGTCATTGGAAATCTACTACTGGCAGGCTGTAAAGACTTGTAGGAGGGCTGATTTCGATAAATTCATGCATCATATAGAACTTGCCAACCCCCTAGTACATGCATGGCTAAGGGAAATAGGCTATGAAAAGTGGGCATCTTCGCATTTCCCAGGAAAAAGGTTCAATTTGATGACTACAAACATAGTTGAGTGTGTTAACGCTCTATTCAAAGAAGCACGAGAATATCCAGTAACTATGCTAATAGAGACGGTCAGATTGAAAATTCAAGAGATGTTTTGTAAAAGAAGAGAATCAGCCTCATCATTTGTTGGACCGTTGACACCGTGGGCCGAGAAACAAATAAAGGATCTCATACCGAAGGCACGAGATGTTCGTTGCCACGCAATTTCCCGAGATGAATACTATATTGTGCGAGACTACAATGATACCGTCAAACTCAATGAGCTTTCATGTACATGTCACGAGTTTGAAGTAAAGGGTTTGCCTTGTTTTCATGTTCTTTCAGCATGTATAAACTACAATCTTCTTCATTACTCGTATTGCTCCCCGTTGTACACGGCGAGGAATTATCAGATCACCTATGAAAATTCGGTGTACCCAGTATGGGACAAAAGTCAATGGGAAATTTCTCTTGCATTCAAGGAGTATTGTTCGAGAATCCGGCCCCCACTACAGATGAGGTCAGCTGGAAGACCAAAGAAGGCACGGATCCTTTCCCGTGGAGAGGAACGAACTACAAAAATATGCGGATGTTGCAAACAAACGGGTCATAATCGTCGGAGCTGCAAATTTCCAATACCTTCAAAATAATGTAATTTGAAGTGCATTTTTTGTAATACGACTGTAAATGTTGTATATTGAATATATCTGTTGCTTTCTTTGAAATTGTTAGAGTATATTGAATTATGCCCATTCACATCATGTTGTGAGGGCACTTCATGGTCATTTCAATGCATATCACGATCATTCCTGCCTATTCCGTGTTGATTCACGGTCATTTCAAGGCATTTCGCGGTCCAATCGCCTCACTTCATGGTCAGTTCCATGCATACCATGGTCATTCCCGCCTATTCCGTGTTGATTCATGGTCATTTCGACGCATTTCGCGGTCATGCCTCTTCATTTCACGGTCATTCTTGCCTATTCCGTGGTTGATGTATGATCTAAAGGAACAACAAGCATGGTTACTGGTTATCGCGTAAACAAATCCGTGTTAATTCACGGTCATTTCCAGGCACTTCATGGTCACTCCCCTTCACTTCACGGTCATTTGCGTGCATTTCACGGTTCACGGTCATTTCCAAGCATATCACTGTCACGCCCCTTCACTTCACGGTCATTTGCAGGCATTTCGTGGTCAATTCGCTTCAATTCATGATCATTTCCATGTATTTCACAGTCATTCCCAAACAATTTCGTCTTGATTCACGGTCATTTCCAGTCATCTCACGGTCACGCCCCTTCACTTCAAGGTCATTTGCATTGCATTTCTCCGTCAATTTGCTTCAATTCATGATCATTTCCATGCATTTCACGGTCAATTCGCTTCAATTCATGATTCGCTTCAATCCATGATCATTCCCATGTATTTCACGGTCATCCCAAACAATTCCGTGCTGATTCACGGTTGTTTCGAGGCATTTCACGGTCATGGAAGGGTATTGAAGTCAGATGGAATTGAAGGAGCCATTCTGCTTTTAGCAACTCTCTCTTCATTTGCAAGAATATCCACCATCATTGTGGAATGATGCTTCTACCACATCAAAACTCTTTCTAGATCTAGTTTTGTACTGGGAGGATACTTCCAATACTAACTTCTTCGTATCTACAACATTGCATCTAGTCCCAGATATTTCAACATCACACGAGCTCCAAGAAGCACTTCTACTTCTTGTAGCTCCAAGTAATGCACCTCTTGAGTTTTCAATGAATTGCCTGAAATAAGATATGGATAAACTTTAGGTAATACAAATCTCTCGATTGCTATCTGTAGAAAAAATTGAGAGATTTGTAGAAACAAAATTGATGTAAAATCCATGCCTACTACAAAAACCAGTCATTGAGAATAAATACTCTTGAGATCGGATCCAGGTTCGAATTCATGCCTTTTAGACTGTAGTAAGAAACAGATAAGCACACACATCGCTTAAATTTACTTCGCACCACTTTTGTTGAAGGGCCGTCTAAAAAAAAGAGATTCATTTACAAACAACCATCTCAATTCCGGCAAAGCTTGTACAGTAGCTATTCCAGATTTGCTTGCAACATTTGTAGCCCCATTGACTATCCTTCCACCGCAAACCCCAAACAGTTGTGTGGTTATTGATACAAACATCTTCTTTATACTTGCTCCTTGGAAGATATCTCTTGCAAATACACCATACTAAATTAGCTCCTCCACGAAAAGAAAAAAAAAAGGTTCCTCATAAGAGGTTGACCTATACCATCAATTTGCAAGTAATTGAAAGAAATTTTCATTTTTATGCTGATATTAATTAAAAACTTATAGCACAAAGTGTTTGGGGGGTATAATCAGTCTTAATCGAATGAATGGCCTGTGACAGGGTGGCATGGAGGAACAAGATTCATGTAGTTGACCCCAATTAATATGGGTAAGGCTCAGATGATGATGATGATAACATAATGTTTGAGAAGTGTCGAATGAACTTGGGAAGTAATTGTACTTGTGATTTAGGGTATTCTGCATATGGTTCAATGTGTAATAGAGTAACACTTTGATGATCTGGTACAATATGCCCAATTTGTAATCGTATTTTCTTCTTCACCAAATATCAGAAAAGATCTTTTTTATAGTAAATTATGTTCTAATATTCTAATTAATCAATAGGCGGTTCAATGTGGGGTATCGACCCAACCCTCCGTCACTCCAGCGATCTTTGAACTATCTCCCCATTTACAAAGAATTCAGCTACAGTTCAAAACAAAGTTCAAAAAACAGGGCATAGGAAATTCCATCAATCTCGGTGGGCCTTGATTATTAGAAATCTCATAGAAAAAATTGTGGATCTATGATTGAGCCCATAAATGGTCTCATTTTCATTTCAAATCTGACAACTGACAAAAGTAACAATGATGCCTACATAAATGAATCCAGGGATTGAAATGGGCCTACGGGATGAGCTAGAGAGATGAGTCACGTGCTTAAAACCACTATTAAAATATATGGGAGCGTTTATCACCACAGCCGTACATTTGGCCATTGAGTTACAAATCCACTCATCAGGCAAGTCACCACATATGAGAACAACAGGTAGTTCAATATGGCCATTGAGTTATGTCCCGGTTGCATATATCATCACCAGCATTATATCTTCTGTTGTAGGCAGAAGGATTATTTTACAGCTAAAATGAACTTCATTTTCCATTTTAAAGCAATGAACACAATAAAGAACTTCATTATGTGAAGTGTAGAACGTGAGGGAGAATTTTGATGTGCATCCATTAGCATTCAAAGCAAAAAATTGACTTTTAAGATTGTTTCACTTTGCGAAGCTGGACTGAGGATATAAGAAACACAACACAAGAAAAATATAGTATGGTCTCAATAAAATCAGTTTCCCTGCTTACTGATATGTGTCTCCATTGTACAAATATTGAGAGAACTTTAACTCGAGTTGATTAGCATTCAAAGGAAAATATTGCCTTTAAGGCTATTCCACTTTACCAAGATGGACTGAGAACATTAAAATCAGGGCTTACATGACGCATCCATAGAATTGTATGTTCTCTCCATATTGATCTGCAACCCATTAATAGATGGCATATAATCTTGCCAGTCCAACAAGATGGGTTCCTTTTTCTGTGTTTGGCAAAAAAAAAAAAAAAAACAAAAACAAAAAGAAAATAAAATAAAAACATAAACAAAAACATAAAAAATAAAAAAACAAAACAATAACCCAGATTAAAATGGAGTGTATATGCAATCCAGCCCATTCAGACAGTTCACTGAGCCTGGATGAAGGGTCGGGCTAAAAATCAGGCTATTTTGAAACTCGCGAGGGCCCTAGTGCAAAACAAGGGAGGGTGTTCCTACCCATATTCATTCCCCATGATGTTGCCCTGCCAGAGTGTTCACCTCATGCATCTGGTGCATGGATTAGGATGTCACATCACATAGGCTCCACATTTGCCTGGTACCACCATAAGCTCGAGCACACCTCATAATACAAAGCTAAGGTGATATTGTCCGTGGTTACTACTACTTCTTAACCATAAGCTGGTGCAATCCTCGAATGCATTTTGTACCTCCTAGCAAACAGTAATAATATTGCAATAGTGGACTGTAATACTAGGAAAATTGACAATAGTTTTGTCGTGTCCATTCAAAGTGACTAGGATATATCTTCCGAATGGATTGAATGGCATATAATAGATATGTTTGGGCCTCATGCTTTGCCTAAAATGTTTTAATGGTTGGGCTTTCCCACACTCATGATCTTCAGGTATTTTGTGAAGTTGAACAGGTGCACCTTATGGAAGGCTTAGATATGGTCCTACACCACACTGGACCCCACACACCGCATTCTAAAATAATCGCATTATAGAAATGTGCTGGGTAAGATATGTAGATGGGAGAAAAAGGAGGAGCTAAATACGTAGACGAGGGACAAAATCATTTACAATGCCTGTTTTACACATCACATAATATACTTACTCAGGCCCTCCAGGCATATGCAATGTTGTCAATTTGAAATCCATTCCCTCCATCAGGTGTACATGAAAAAGATCACCTGGATAGAATAATGTGACTTGTGCCTAGAGCCATTAAGTTTGAGTGTTGTGGCCCCACTCTGGAGGCAGCAAGGGTAGAGCAATGCAAGAAACACAGCATATCATATGCCCAACAAATTGCTAGACCACATATTATAATCTATCACCCACACCCAGTAGCATGAATGAGGCACACCTACATAAACAGGGCATAGAGACCGTCCAAGTAGTGGAAAAGCAAGAGGCTGATGCTGGATGACGGTAGACCTATACTACCTGCAACTGCATTGTTTGCATTGATTGTGTGACAAAAGGATGGATTCATAACTTCTAATTCAAATATAACCTTGCTACTTATGTACCAATGGGTCTAAGGCATTACCCTATTCGATTCTTTAGCATATTCCATCACCACTTGCACGTCATCACGGAAAAATGATTGTCTTACGAGAAGGCACCCACTGCATTGCAGTGATAGATAAACGCAATTCATCTACTAAATGCGTATACTACTGAGACCTAATCCATTGCTTGGTCCAACTAACATTTTCACGTGCCCCCTGTGCGGTGTGGCCACCTAGCTAGCTAGCCATCTCAAAAATCTCATACAGTTGAAAACCAAAATTATCATCATTCATTCATTGATCCACCATAGTCATAAGAAAAATTACTACCCCAAGTTTGGGTAGTATGATCATCGTCCAAAAAAAGAATAAGAAGCCCTTTACGGGCATACAAAATCCAAAATAATTCAATTTACATAATTTTGCAACTACGCATCAGGCTGGGCTGAAGGACCGGCACCATGTGGCACGGTGTCATCTCGTCTGCATGTGATCATCGACATCAGGTCATGCAGCTTCTTCTCCACTCGCTCGACGGCTTCTTTCGTCGCAACTGCGATCTTCTCGATCTGCGACAATCGTTGATCGTGCTGGAGAAGTTGTTCATCTTGCTGGCGAAGACGGTATATAATCGATGTTCGACGGTCTCGGTGGCCAGCATGACGATGAGTATGTGGGACTGGTGAGAACGTCGGGTCACTGTGTTGGGGCCTCTCATCTCCAGTGTCTGCTGCCCCAATGTCCATTGCATCAGTCTCAGCTCCTTCAGCTTTAGTTTCAGCCATGGTATCACGTGGAGCGGAAGAGGAAGTTGGTGTGTCAATTCGCGGTCTCATTCTTTTTATGTTTGTTTCGTTAAATTTGCGAGGCTGTCGGGGACGGTCAGAAGTGGGAAGCAATCCCACATGTTTAGACAATAGACAGATAAGATGAGGCAATGGAATGTACGCATCTCTAGAGAATTGGATTGCCACGGCCAGCTGATGCAACATGAGGGTGGGCAGATACAGTTCCACTTTTTGGCTGACGACATAGAGAATCCCCAACATGAATGGGGTCAGATCAGACCTGTTGGTGCTCCTGGGATAGACGTTTGTGTAAAAAATTGCGTGAAGAATGCGGAATTGTGGAGACATGTGGGATGCACGCAGAGAGTTGCCCTCTGTCCAAGGAATGTCTTCGCCATTACATACATGTTTTGTAATTTCTGAACGTACTTCAAGTAAGTCGAAGTTGTAGTCTACAAAGCCTTGGGATTTACATGGAATTCCAATTAACTGACCGATAATGGTGGGAGTGATGTGAGTTGTGGTTTGGCCAATGGTGACATCTATTGTCGGGGGGTCAGATATGGGGGAATGACAGTAAGATAAAAACCTGTATATTTGCTCATTCCGTGTCACTCCACCAAAGTCAAGCATACGAGACCAGTCAATGGCCTCGAGCATTGGTACAATCCCATATGGAGCTAGGCAAGACCTATCAACTTGCCTTTCATAGTCCATCTTCCTTCCCAAAAACTTTTGATATACATCCTCAAGAGGTGGTGGCACATTAGGGATTAGAAGTTCGGGTGGCGGAATGTTTGTAGGTGGTGGAAAGACAGTTTGGGTTGCGGGTTGGGCCCCTGTTCTCCTGACAACTGGTTTAGCATGTTTTGGCCGAGGATTGGATGCTTCTCCCTGATGAACCGATTTACTCCCCTCTTTTCCCATGTAGATGAAAACCTGAAGAGGATATCCTGATAAAGGAAGTGGAAATCAAGGAGATTGAAGAAGTGGAGAGCAAGTAAGGATGAACAATGAACAGGAGAAGAAAATGGGATAGAAATTATAGGGTTTTGAAAGATTGTCAAATAAAAACGAGTTACAAACCTTAAAGTGCTCCACCAAAATGGCTCTAGTAACCGTGAACGATTTCTTCGAGAGGTTCCGTCGCAAAGGAAGAACAAAGGAAGATGAAAATGAAATGGAGGGAATGAAACGGAACGTCCGACGCTAAATATAAATACGCTCACAATTTCGATATATCGAATCACACACGATACATCGACGTAGAAACCAACGGTCGAACAAACGGCTTATGCCCTTTCAAATATTTTTCCAATCAAGGGGACTTCGATATATACCGACAAGTAATTCGATATATCGACCGAGTATCGATATTATCGATAATTCGTTAACGAGGAGCAGTTCATCGCTGGACAATCAAGGAACATTTTCGATATATCGATATTTACTCGATATATCTTTACTTCGATATATCGAACACTCGGCGATATAATCGATAATTGCAAAAAAAGGAAGTTCGACACTGGACAGAGTCTGACCATTTCCGATACATCAAAATCTTCTCGATATATCGACAATAGATATATCGACATCTACTCGATTTATCGATAATTCAATTTAAAAAGCATTTTGTCGCTGGACAGTGTGTGACCATTTGCGATCAATCGAAGGGTCGTTGATATATCAGTGGGTTGAAAGGATGACTTACCACGTTTATATCGATTAGATTTCGATATAATCGATAACTTACGATACGATTAATCGATTACAGTTCGATTATATCGAAGGTCGATATATCGTATTATATTTGATATATTGAAGTTTAATCTTTCCTTTTTTTTTCTAATGTTATATATATATATATATATATATATTTGTTTTCATTTTTTAGATTAGCTTGTTAATACATGCCCATGTCGGTACACACTCCATGTTATCCAAGTTGTGTACACGCCCATGTCGTTACACACTCCATGTTGTATTCGATATATCGAAGTTGTGTTCATAGTGTGTTTCTTCAAGTCTCTTAAGTTACAATTGCATTCAGTGCTTTTGACTTGGGGCCAAAAATAAATGTTGCAGCAAATTGGTTGGCACTTCCTCATTATGAATATGCTTGCTGGGAAACGTCATTCATCATCATCATCATTTCACGGTCAGTTGCATGCACTTCACGGTCAATTCGCTTCAAACCAGTTGCATGCATTTCACGGTCAAATCGCTTTAAACCATGATCATTCCCATGCACTTCACAGTCCTCCCAAACAATACCGCGTTGATTCACGGTTGTTTTAAGGCATTTCGCGTTCAATTCCCTTCACTTCACGATCATTTGCATGCATTTTGCGGTCAAATCGCTTTAAACCATGATCATTCCCATGCATTTCACGGTCATCCAAAACAATTCCGTGTTGATTCATGGTCGTTTCGAGGCATTTCGCGGTCAATTCCCTTCACTTTGCGGTCAAATCGCTTCAAACCATGATCATTCCCATGCATTTCACGGTCATCCAAAACAATTCCGTGTTGATTCACGGTCGTTTCGAGGCATTTCGCGGTCAATTCCCTTCACTTCGCGGCCAGTTGCAGGCACTTCGCGGTCAAATCGCTTTTAACCATGATCATTCCCATGCATTTCACGGTCATCCCAAACAATTCCGTGTTGATTCACGGTCGTTTCGAGACATTTCACTTCACGATCAGTTGCATGCACTTCGCGGTCAAATCGCTTCAAACCATGATCATTCCCATGCATTTCACGGTCATCCAAAACAATTCCGTGTTGATTCACGGTCGTTTCGAGACATTTCGCGGTCAATTCCCTTCACTTCGCGGCCAGTTGCAGGCACTTCGCGGTCAAATCGCTTCAAACCATGATCATTCCCATGCATTTCACGGTCATCCAAAACAATTCCGTGTTGATTCACGGTCGTTTCGAGGCATTTCGCGGTCAATTCCGTTCACTTCGCGGCCAGTTATAGGCACTTCGCGGTCAAATCGCTTCAAACCATGATCATTCCCATGCATTTCACGGTCATCCAAAACAATTCCGTGTTGATTCACGGTCGTTTCGAGGCATTTCGCGGTCAATTCCCTTCACTTCGCGGTCAATTGCAGGCACTTCGCGGTCAAATCGCTTCAAACCATGATCATTCCCATGCATTTCACGGTCATCCAAAACAATTCCGTGTTGATTCACGGTCGTTTCGAGGCATTTCAAGGTCAATTCCCTTCACTTCGCGGTCAAATCGCTTCAAACCATGATCATTCCCATGCATTTCACGGTCATCCAAAACAATTCCGTGTTGATTCACGGTCGTTTTGAGGCATTTCGCGGTCAATTCCCTTCACTTCACGGTCATTTGCATGCATTTTGCGGTCAAATCGCTTCAAACCATGATCATTCCCATGCATTTCACGGTCATCCAAAACAATTCCGTGTTGATTCACGGTCGTTTCGAGGCATTTCGCGGTCAATTCCCTTCACTTCACGGTCAGTTGCATGCACTTTGCGGTCAAATCGCTTCAAACCATGATCATTCCCATGCATTTCACGGTCATCCAAAACAATTCCGTGTTGATTCACGGTCGTTTCGAGGCATTTCGCGGTCAATTCCCTTCACTTCACGGTCAGTTGCATGCACTTCGCGGTCAAATCGCTTCAAACCATGATCATTCCCATGCATTTCACGGTCATCCAAAACAATTCCGTGTTGATTCACGGTCGTTTCGAGACATTTCGCGGTCAATTCCCTTCACTTCATGGTCAGTTGCATGCACTTCGCGGTCAAATCGCTTCAAACCATGATCATTCCCATGCATTTCACGGTCATCCAAAACAATTCCGTGTTGATTCACGGTCGTTTCGAGGCATTTCGCGGTCAATTCCCTTCACTTCACGGTCAGTTGCATGCACTTCGCGGTCAAATCGCTTCAAACCATGATCATTCCCATGCATTTCACGGTCATCCAAAACAATTCCGTGTTGATTCACGGTCGTTTCGAGACATTTCGCAGTCAATTCCCTTCACTTAAGTCGATTGCATCACTTCGAATCAAATCGCTTCAAACCATGATCATTCCCATGCATTACACGGTCTAACAAAGCATGGTCTTGGTCCATATAAAGTGGAAAGTGGAAACTCCTCATGTACGGTTATTATTATTTAAATTTCTAAATTTTTCCTGATTCTCTTGAATTTCACAAAGTTTTTCGTATTTTGAATCGATATCGACGATCTCGATACAGTGTGTTTATAGTGAAAGGTAGTGGCTGATATCGTGCAATATTGTGGGTTAGGAGAAGTATCGAAAAAAGTGCGGTCATTAGTGAATCCAAGGTAATTTAATGATGGTGAAAGTGAACCTTCGAGGTTCAATGCAAAAAATATAAAAGAAAAAGGTTCCACACAACTCCATCTGTAAGAAATGCCATGCCTAGGGACACCTTTTATGATACATTGCCACAAAAGGTCTCCTCAAATAATTTCGAACCATCAACATGTTTGTGTGTGTAATCTGAAATTCAACCGAAACTTTATATTAACAGCCAAAAGTGCATCTCATTGCTTGTGCAATCCAAATACTATTGCTAGTCAGGTTAAGGTTGTAAATATTATTGATTGTTACCACGGTCATCTCCATTAAGCCCTTGCATAAAGCCCATACCACTATTAGAAGCTGGACATTTTCTGAAACTTATCGATATATCGAACTCTAGTCGATATATCGAATACTAGTCGATATATTGATACTTAGATATATCGAGATGTACTCGATTATATCGATAATACAATTTAAAAAGAATTATGTCGCTGGACAGTGTGTGAACATTTTCGATCAATCGAACATGAGTCGATATATCAGTCGGTTGTAAGGATGACTTACTAATATTATATCGACTACATTTCGATATAATCGACAACTTACTATATAATTAATCAATTAGGTTTCGATTATATCGAAGAGTTTCGATTATATCGAAGAGTTTCGATATATCGTGTTATATTCGATATATCGAAGTGTAATTTTTTTATTTTTTTTTCCTAATGTGTTTTTTAAATATTTTTTTTTGGTTTGCCTTTTTAGGTTAGCTTGTTAGTACATGCCCATGTTGGTACACACTCCATGTTATCCAAGTTGTGTTTATAGTGTGCTTCTTCTAGTTTCTTAAGTTGCACGGTCATTTGCATGCACTTCGCGGTCAAATCGCTTCAAACCCTGATCATTCCCATGCATTTCATGGTCATCCAAAACAATTCCGTGTTGATTCACGGTCATTTCGAGACATTTCGCAGTCATTTCCCTTCACTTCACGGTTAGTTGCAGGCACTTCGTGGTCAAATCGCTTCAAACCATGATCATTCCCATGCATTTCACGGTCATCCAAAACAATTCCGTGTTGATTCACGGTCGTTTCGAGGCATTTCGAGGTCAATTCCCTTCACTTCACGGTCATTTGCATGCATTTCGCCGTCAAATCGCTTCAAAACATGATCATTCCCATGCATTTTGCGGTCATCCCAAACAATTCCGTGTTGATTCACGGTCGTTTTGAGGCATTTTTATACATTTTTGTAGTATAAATTAGCACAGAATGCACACACATTTGCCACTTTGACACATGCATGTGGCTTAGGAAACATCACTTCTTTGTTAGAAAAATCGATATATGTTTAATATATAATATTAATATTAAACGTCTCTTCATAAAATAATAAAATAAATAAAGTAAAAATAAAAATTGATGTGACGTGAAGGGTATGACCGTGAAATAAGACGAAAGGACCGTGAATCAAGATGGAATAGGAGGGAATGCCCGTGAACGAACATGGAATAGGCGGGAAATGACCGTGAAGAAAAGATATCATTTACTGCAAAATGTTGTCTTCACCATTCATAACGAAAACAATATTACAAATACATCATTTCCTTCAAATTTATGACAAAATATACAACACATCATTTACATCCTTTCACTATGAATGTTTTACCGTACATCATTTACAACAGTTTACAACATTTTACAAAATTTTCCGATTCCTCTCAAGCCTAATTTTCAACTCACTAAGGTAATCATAGGCTATTGACTCCCTAAAGCTGGAAGTGAATGGCTGCAAGTCTCTCCCTGTTAAAATGTGGTCGCTGCACAAAATGTCGATATATTTCATGACAAGAATGCCACAATCATATCCGTTCATCTGCTTTGGTATAGATGTATCTTCTCTGACCGTCCAAACATTTCCTTCTAGCGCAGCCCTATCTCCAGTGGCATAAAATAATATAGGCAAGGCCTACTTAATCAGATCAATATGTTGCCTGTATCGATTGAGTGCCGTCGAGTACAAACTGTCAAGTATAATGATTTCTCGGTCTCGAGGGTGGATGACCATCAGGTACCATTGACTGTTGGCGTAATTGACTGGTACATATGCTTGTCCATGTTTGGCAAGATAAGATATCAATATCCAGAAATTTTAGATTTGGGTATACCTAGCATTGATAACGTGTAACGACACCATTACCTCTTCATGTTGCCACATGGCCTTCTGCCCCTCATGCGGCTTGACAATGCTGATTGGAGAGAGTTTTTCAAGCCCTTCAAATAATAAACGTGAATCGTCACTGCCAACATCCCGATATATTCGCAATGTCGAAATTTGCATGCCGATACATGGCTATTACAAACAACATAGTAAATTAGAACATATATCATATAATGGAATAGCATATTAACGATGATCCAAATCATATAGTCACCAGGAAATATGTGGGACAGAACTTGTAGTCCTTTGTATATAATAGAGGAAATTTTCGGTGTCTTTTCTCCAAGAAATCGACGTACTTGTCAATAGCCTAATCAATAAAGAAGGAAAATTAACCTATATACTCTTTTATATACAAATTCTGAAAATAACCATGTATGTATGTGTGTGATTTTCTTACCACGCTGTCAACCCAAGCATTCTTCTCCCAAATGGTCTGGAACCATCGAAATTCAGGTGATTCTTTATTTGCGTTGGCCCAGCTTTCCAATTCATGGAGTTCGTCCTGCGATATTACCCTAAGTGGATCGATCATGGCCTGAAGGGATATCGGAGAAGTCAGAAATTCTCTCTGTTTCTCATCGTTGGCAGCGTTGCTTGGAGTGGTTTGCATGGCAGAGATAGAAATGAATGGAGAACACTTGTAGACAGACGGCTTCAGCACCCTCTTAGGTCTCCTCGTATATACTGGAATGGATTGCAGTGATTTCTCACGTATATCAACGCCCAACGCATCCTCGTCATCCTTCTCAGACTCTTTCTTCTGATTCTCACAGTCCTCCTTCCAGAACCTAATCTTCTCTATACGAAATGCCTCCATCTGCTTCTTCAACTTCACTTTACCCTCCTCCAACTCTTCCCTCTCCTTCTTCAATTCTTCCTTCTCCCTCAGCAGCATTTCCCTCTCCTTCTTTAAAACCTCCATCTCATTTAACTCCTCCTTCTCTAACCTCAAAGCTTCTTTCAGTTTCAGCATTAGTTTAACCTCATTAAGTACTACTTCTCTCTCCCTCTTAATCGATTCTTCTCTCTCTTTTAGTGTGCGTTCGAGAAGCTTCAACTCTTCCCTCTCTCTCTCTCCAACTGAAGCCTCTGCACCTCTAACTCCTCCCTATCTTCCATCGACTCCCCAGTGAGTTGCAACTTCGCTCCCTCTCCCTCTCCATCACCAGTACTGTCTTCCTCTCCCCCTTCTCCCTCTCTACCCTCTTCACCCTCTCCCTATCCCGATTTCTCCTCCATAACTTTATCATCTTCATCTTTAGTGCTCTACAGAATGAAGCAATGTATGTATCGGTTATATAACATGTCAAATTAAATATAAAATATCAACATAAAGGAAGATGTTTCTGACATCTTACATCAAATATATCACGGGCCAAACGAACGGACTCTGTTTCCAACTCCTCTGTGGTTGGCTCTAAGTTAACAATGATCTTAGCCTGTAAGAGAACATCTTCATTTCTGGCTACATATATATAGTTAAATGAGTGACCATTTAGTTTCATAGAAATTGACTTACATCTTTACTATCTATAATTTCATGAATCTTCTTATACCTCGGAAGCTTCCATCCTCGATATTGTATGATTCATGGAAATTGGAAGGGAACGTATGAAATTATACATTGTTGGAGAGCTGGTACTCTCTCAACGGCCCATATCTGTTACAATGAAATAACAAGATAATGTAAAATAAATATATTTTACTATAAACTATGAATTAAAATAGACCAGGAAAGAATCCGTACCTGTAGGGGAAATATGCAACCGGTGACATTATAATGAGGCCCTTGGGATGCCATGAAGGCATTCTCGATCCCTTCTGTCATCGTTTGGTAGGCCAAACTACCCCAGGGGTAGATATTAAAGTCTTCCAATGAGTCGACAAGGTTAATAAACTCTTTATAGCATTTAACTTTCGTGTCGGTACCTCTAATAAACCACTCTACACATAATATTAGGGCTACTTTGTGCTCATTGCTATCAACTATCCTATTGAACACCTCTTGTACATGCTTCTTTAGGATAAGATATGTAGGGAAGTATTTGTCTCTTAATGACTTCTTCGAACAATGGATATTGGGTATATAGAGATCACTAGTCTTCAGCCCTGTTATTAGGGTGAAGTCCATCTTGGTAAATTTTATACGGTTCCCCTGTATCTTGAATACAAGGTTGCCTATATATCTGTTAATAAGTGCGTGAAAAATGGCTCCTATAAACCTGAATGATGGACTGTCTAATAAAAATGAGAATGGGGTCTGCCTAAATATATTTAATCTAGTGTTATTCTTCTCCAACACCCTCTTCACACTATTAAACCACCATGTCAATGAACATCTGCATGAGATGGTAGGGGCCGACTCGCCAAATCCCTTATGCAAGGGTTTGTTATCTGCAATGATGAATTAGAAATTAAATCAACGATAACATTCTGTATTTAACGACACATAATGTAAAAGTTGACTTACTGTGGTGAAAATTCATAAAGTATGGTGTGACTATATCGAGTTAGCGGTCAGTTTTTGGTGAATTCCAAATGAAAGTACAAGACTTATTAGTGAATTTTCACAAGTTTTGGGCCTCTTTCACTCATTTGTCAGTGTATTTCATACAGTTCTTGGTAAATTTATATCAAGGTTGGCAGTAAAAAAAATGTCAATATCAAGCAGTCAATCGGGCATTTTGAAGAATTTCATGTCAAATGGTCATCTCATGGGTCACATTCAACAACTTCACGGCCAATTTCACTAAGATATGGGTCAATTTCAGAGTTATATGTTGCATTTTGGCCATGAACGTCATGAATTTGTGTAAGGACTGTAATCGACCGTTCAGTGAAGGGGATTGACCATGAAATGCATGGAATTGTCCGTGAGGTGAAGGAAATTGTCTGTGAAATAGGTGGAATTGAACGTGGTGTGAAGGGTATTGTCCATGAAAAGCATGGAATTGACCATGATGTGAAGGAGAATGACCGAGAATTGACCGCGAAATGCCTCAAACCGACCGTGAATCAACAAATTGTTTGGGATGACTCGTGAAATGCATGGGAATGATCATGGTTAGAAGCGATTTGACCGCTGCAAATGAACGTGAAGTGAAGGAAATGACCGTAAATGCCTCAAACGACCGTGAATCAACACAATTGTTTTGGATGACCATGAAATGCATGGGAATGATCGTGGTTTGAAGCGATTTGACCCTGAAGTGCTGAACGATGCTGAAGTGAAGGGAATGATCTAAATGCCTCAAACGACGTGAATCAACACGAATTGTTTGGGATGACCGCGAAATGCATGGGAATGATCATGTTTTGAAGCGATTTGAGTGCAAAATGCATGCAAATGATGTGAAGTGAAGGGAATTGACTCGCTACACTTCGAAACGATCGTAAATCAACACGGAATTGTTTTGGATGACCGTGAAATGCATGAGAATGATCATGGTTTCAAGCGATTTGACCGTGAACATTGAATTGATTGCGAAGTGAAGGGAATTGATCGAAATGCCTCGAAACGAAAGTGAATCAACACGGAATTGTTTTGGATGACGTGAAATGCATGGGAATGATCATGGTTTAAAGCGATTTGACCACGGCCGTCTAGTGAAGGGAATTGACCATGCAATGTATCAAACGACCGTGAATCAACACGAATTGTTTGGGATGACCATGAAATGCATGAAAATGATCATGGTTTGCGAATTCAATAACTCGGTCTGTTAACTCAGTCGGTGCTCAGTCACTTTCATGCTCTTCATTTAGTTTCATATATAATTTTATTCTTTATTTAAACAACTCTCAATTTGGGCGATTTGAGTCCTGATTTCGCTCATTGATTAGGACATACCATACCATTAAGCATTTTTAAAAAATGAAATTGAATTGGGGACCGTGCACATAAGTACTATAATATACAGTGGGGTCCACCCAAACAAAACTTAATATTTTTAAAATTTGAAAATGGATTGTGGACGGTGCGCATATATAGTAAAATATACAGTGGGGTCGAAAAAACGAAAGCAGGGATTTCAATATACCTGCCATTCGAGGCTTTTTAGCTGGGGGGACCATATTTTGTCTTATCTTGGGCTCAAAAAAGTCGAAAAAGACGTCTGTGAGGTGTGTATTTTCGATCAGATAAAGGGGAAAGAAGGAAGCGGTAAAAGAAGGGTTTTACTGCTTCAGTGGACAGTCAGAGGGGGGAGAAGTGATCAGAAATTGGTAATCTACTACGGGTAGGATGAACGATCAGAGAGAGAAAAAAGAAAAAAAGCTAAGATTTTTGAGGTGGAGACGCATCTGGCAGTGGCAGTAAAACCCGTCGTTTACACCAGGGGCATTTTCCACCTTTGGAAAGGTGCCCGTACAGCTGGGGTGTATTCTCGCAAGGGAAAATGAGGTGGGCTTAGTCTCCTAAATGGGCCATAAATGGGTCGTACAGTCGTAAATTTATCGTTAAAATAAAAAGGGAATATATTCTTTAGGTAGGATCATTTGCAGGTCGTTTGATTTGACATTGGAACCACGTGTGAAGAGCCTTCATTTTCGGACATCATAGGGTCCGACCTAAAACTCTTTCAGTCATGGAAGTTGTTAATCCGATGTGACCCAGATTGACGGTGAGGCCCATCCGGTTAATGGTTTGGATGTGATCCCTATTCCTTTTAACTGCCTTTTTAGATGAGTGCGCTCCCATCTCCCAAGTGGATAATTTGAATGGTGCCGATGAGTTGCCAGAATTTAGGAGATGTGCAGCCGGCAGAATGACAGCGGCTCTTGGTATTTATGTATATAATAATAAGGTGGGGAAATTGCAACCGGCTAATCGTTGCTTATTATACTCTTATATATATATATATATATATATATATATATATATATATTGATGAAGTGGGATTGAATAGAAAGAAAGAAGTAGGAAGTGGGGATGGGAGGAATAGCGAAAAGGGGATGGGAGCAGTACATGCTGCAGCTCCAACTCCACCCCTTGAGAACCAAGGTTTTCATTGTCACTTGAGATTACCTTTATTTCTTCTTCTTCTTATTACCATTACTATTATTAATTTTTGTTGGCAGGCAATAACAGCAGGGGTGTTAGCAGGAATCAGCGACACTGTTTCTCAAAAACTTTCTGGTTTCCGAACAATCCAATTCCGACGCCTTCTTCTCAAAGTGGTACTTGCAATATTAATTTCCCTTTCATCCTTTCTCTCATTATTTTGATTAGCTTTTAGAATTTTGAGGATTCTACCTCTGTCTTGCCAATCACTATATATGCAAGTATGCCAATATTTCCATACATAATCCAGTCCTTTGGTCTACATCCTATTTTATTGAACTTTTCTGATGAAATTCCGTTTCAATTTCTTGTGGGTATCTTCATTCAGGCAACTGTTCTTCCCATTCTCATTGCTGCAAACAACTCTCACACCGGTTGACCCTATCCATCTGAAAGTTGGCATGCAAAAAAATAAAATGGACAGGTAAAAAGAAAATACAGCCAATGGCCAATATGTAACAAGCATACTATCTGATGGCTGGTATTGTACAATGGATGATTGTTCAGTCTAGCACTCATCCAGGACCTTGATCCACTAACTGAAGATCAGGATTACTTACACATGGTCCCTGCCTGTACAAATGCAGTTGTGAATGAATACCTACCCTGATAATTCAGGCCGAGCATTGTATTCTATCTCTGTAATAGTATAATTTGATACTTTGACAGAAAAGAAACTTGCTTCTCACAGAAGCTGCAAGTACAGAAAAAAGGGTGTTTCTCCTAAAAGGGAATCCATAATAATCTGAAACCGACATCTCTGCAGATTTTTGGAAGAGAAACATATACTAGCATGGCAATAAAGAGAAATGCAAAGGCTATGCTTGAGAGTAGGATCTTGAAGATGATGTAGCACGTTAGGAGTTTCTTTTCTTAATGAGCAACAATGATTTAATCAAATGACCAATAGATGCCCCCACCATGTATGTTCTGTGATTAAAAAAAAGTCAGTCCAGTTGGTTAGTAGGTGTGTCATTGAGTGTATGAGAAAATGTATGGTTAAAAGAAATTGAGCCCCACTTCATCTGCATGTGTGGCCAACCTGATGTTTCGACTGGCCTGATTTTTGGGCATGGCATATACATGGTGGGCCTTGCTTGATGGCTCATTTCTAACTCTTCTGATACACGTGTGCCACATTGGCATGTGTGGGGAGAGTAGGATATAATGAAGTGGTAGATACATTGATTGAGAGGAAAACCTTACACTCTGCGTCTTGAAGTTTGACGCATTGAACGAGTATTCTCGCCATGTCCTCGTGGGTGCTCCTCTTAGGCTAATAATCTCATACATGCTCTGTATTGAAATAGGCAACGTTAAAATATTATAGTGGTGGCTACCATCCTATCACATGGGTTATGGGGTCAAGGTTAAACAGTTGCAGTCTACCTGAAGGATCATCTGTACATTGCTCTAGACACTTTGGATTGGAAGAACTACACTTGAGCCGACTTGTATTAGTTGCATCATCTATGGGAGCTACTTCATCCATGGAAATGCTCCATCACATAGACAAGACTAGCTTATTCTCTTGAGTCATTGCCATAGAATCAAGCGTTGTTCCCATGGAATGTAATCAAGGGTGTGTGCCAGACCACAACCTAGAATGTATTACGATCCCAGGTTAATAATAAAAGCCTTTTAATATATCGTGCTTTCTTCCTTACCTGTATCTTGTTAATGCATTGCAAAATGCCTGTGAAAATCAATATCAATTAAAAATGAAATGCAAACAAAGGCTAAAATGAAATTTAGGTACATAGAGGATGGATGAGAATGAAAGAGAGGAACGAACTTAGATGAACGGTACCCATTCCATACACATTGGATTGAGTACCGTCTGCCAAGTGACCGATGAACTCGACAATTACTTATTAATAGAGAAAAAGGTACTGGATTCACTTTTCATATGGTCAGAGTACTTGGAGTCAATAACCCATGGAGTGGAGGACTTGGATCCCAAATGAGTCATGCCTGAGTTAACAAATGGGGCTGTAGAAGTGTGAGTAACAGCGGATATAGGCTGATTCTTCAACAACTTAGAATACTAACCTTTGGTAAGTGTGGCTATGATACTAGATGTACTTGGCTGGTGAGTAGTAGGAGTAGAACCAACAGAACGGGACCCACTGCTCTCTTTAGAATAAGAATGAGATGCTAGATTTGCCTAAGCTGGCTTCTTATGGATATCTTAACAGTTCTCAATATTGTGATTTGTAAGCCCACGGTGAGTACACTTCTTCGGTCCACAACCTCTCCCCGCATTACTATGACTATCTTGATTAACTTGGCTATTTCCTTGATTACCTTGGTTACCACAACCACCACCTTTGCCTCGTCCAGCAAATGATGCCAGAGTAAAGTTATTACTGATTCCACTCATATAAACACCGAAGTCGAGCATAAACTTCATTTAGAGATGGGACATCGTTACCACCCAAGATCTGCGCATGCACTGGCACATATTCTGGTTTTAAGCAAGATAGGAATTTAGCTGCATGAAACTCCTCACTTTACTGATTTTCTTTCTCTAGATCACTAGTAAGTGGCTGATTGACATTCAACTCCTCCTGAATTCCTTTTAAGTTTCAAATAATAATCACCAAAGGACTTATCCCCTTATTAGAATGCAAAAATCTCTTTAAAGAATTGATATGTACGAGAGATGTTTTTATTAAATGAGTACATCTCTTGTAATGCATCCTATACTTCCTTTGCAGTATCTAGAAACATCAAATTTCCACTAATAGACATTTCCATATTGTTCCACAACCATGCCATGATCTGAACATTTTCTTGGATTCATCAATCGTACTTATTATGACTTTTATCTGATTTTTTTTTTTCAAAAGCAACTTTAATACATTCTCAAAGAGAGGAAGATTGGAGAGTTGAACAGTACCTTGACCTATAATTCTGCAGTTGCTTCCATCACCCACTTTTATCTTATTATCACTTTTATCTGATTTCTTCGCATAAGATATTTTAAGTTGCCTTTAGTTGTCAAAAAACACTTGGATCGACTTAGACACTGGGGAAAATTTTCTCTATTTAGTTTTATTGGGGCTATTTGAACTCCTATAAAATCAGATGGATTTAGGAGCCTAGATCTTTGATCACACATCGTCTCCATTAGAAGAAATTGAAGAGAAACTACAATGCTTATATGAATAAGGGCTGACTCTTCCAAATATAAAAAAATGTTCAATTGCATGCTTCACACAATGTGCATAACACACTTGACAAAAAAAAAATCAGCCCACATGTACCTAATGAACACAAGAAGGGTGATGATTATGAAGACAATATTCACCCTCTCACATGTAGACCATTACAAAGGCCCAACGTACCAAAAAAGAAAAAAGAAAGAAAAAAGAAGAAGAAGAAACCTTAGGTTTCTTAGAAAACCTTCAGCACAAGAAGAAATGGAAAAGAAGAGCATGAAGAAAAGGGAAAGAAGAATTTATAAGATATAAGATAAGTAGTGTAAATTAGAATGAACTCCATTCTGATGCCATGTAGAATTATATAAAAGTTAAAGAAAATAGAAAAGAAAGAAAAAGAGATGGGAAAAAGAGAATTGAGAGAGAGTAAACTATAGCTACATGCTCCTTTTCTCTTCCTTTTTATATGAAGCCAAAAAAATAAAAAATCCAAAATACCACTCACTTACAATATGACATGTGTATATTAAGTGCTCCTAATATACTAAATAAAGGGACAAACAGACAAAACTCGAGATTAGGTCAGCCGTACAATTGCATAGCCCCTTATTACATTCATCTAGGTAGACCGTACAATCGTACAACCCACATCCACAGTCATTAATGTTAACCACCTTGCATTTTCCATTCCGGATTGCATGATATGAATTATGGGTCATTTGCGATCTAGACTGCTATTTTCACCGACCTGAAATTATCACTCTATGCTGTGATGTATGTATATAACATGCTACTATGCATGTGGGATCTCTAATAATAACATTCACCATTTCACGTATAAATTACAACGCCAATTCTTATGTAAAAGTATGTTGCATATACTCGTTATTTGTATCATGTATGAAGTGACTGCATGATCACTACCTCTAGCATAGCACATGTTGGAGTAAGTAGTGTACCATGAACTTGTTCCATGCACTGTTGCTACATGCGCTGCAGGCGACCTTTGCTAAAGTTTGTTGTCCTTACCATGGTTCAAAATACTGTCACATACGACTCAATATCATTTGAGTTGTACGGTTTCAGGTGCAGGTCCGATATGGACCTCCTAATTGCACATAGAAATGGGGCAACTGGCCCCAAATTGGTCCGACTTTGAGTCAGTGGCTGGGGGGTAAGAGTTTACCATCCAACTAGCAAAAAATTTCCATCATATCATGGGTTCAACATCCAAGTTGTCCACAAGGTTGACCCGGCCTTGCATTTGGTGGGTAACACATTTGGTGCACGTGTGCGTGCATCTAAAAGGTACTGGCATGCATGCAAACTTGTAACTTCAATTATATCCTTACTTCGTCTCCCATATTCTTACCTAATGAAATCAGGTGTGTCAAACGGTTCAGGTATGCATGCAAACTTGTGTCTACATTTATATCTATAGTTCTGATCCCATATTCTCACCTGATGAAATTCAGGTTTTTGGCTTTGCATACGGAGGACCTTTTGGGCACTTCCTGCATAAATTGATGGATATGATTTTCAAGGGGAAGAAGGATAGTAAAACAGTGGCTAAGAAGGTACTGTAGTAAATATCATTAGACCTCAACATCCATTGCATTTCAACCCTTGTTGATGTTTTGTATTTGAATCATACCTAGCTACATGCCTACATCTTTCCTTATCTCTTTGATTAATGGCAATGTTTTATTGTACTTCACGAAGTTGTGCTGCATTGCATACTCTAGTCCCTATCTATTAGTAGATTCTCCTTTTGGGTGACATGGACATATAGGTTAAGGTAATGTTACGTCCCTACATTTTCCATTCTGAATCACATGATCTGTATTATGGGTCATTTGGGATCTAGATCGCTATTTTCACCAACCACAAACTTTGTTTCTATACTTTTTAACTGTTGATTAAGTTTTTTAGTAAATTTTTATCTAGAATGTAGAGATTTATACTCCAATTTATGCAATATCAAGAATATAATGCATGTGGGTTCTGTAATACTAACAATCATTGCTTCATGTATAAATCATGATATCAATTTGCGTATAAAAATATATTGCACACACTAAGTGTATGTAATGGAGAGACCGACATGATCCTATCCCCATCGTACATACTGGAGGAAGTAACTTACCATGTACCCATACTGTAGCAACAATTCATCCAGGTAACCACAGGCTAAAGTGTAGTGTTGGACATGATTGTGTTGGTATGTTAGTAGTGTTTGATAAGTATATATTGTGTGCTCCTTGCTATCCTTGCCATTTTTGGTCCGATGGCAGTACAATTGTGTCACTTTGACACCTCGAGTGGCTTTGTATTACCTCATGCGAGGGAACTCAATGTGTGTTTTGCCTGTGTCATGAGCCTCCTTTGCTTACAATCGAATGCATTTCGTGGTATATTGTTGACTGGGCCAAGACAGGAAGTCCAAAACCTTGGAGACATTAATTTATATTCGCCAAGATCTGGCATATTGCCTCGAATTTAAACATTTTTCTCTCTCAATTGCATCATTTCAGATATTGTTACCTTTCAAGAAAAAGAAAAAGATAAGGAAAAAAAGAAAAGAAAATAAAGCTACAGAGGTTGCATGGTTTTCAAGTGTTTGACAATTCCTCATTTCATTTCATGTACTAGAGTTTGACTAATAAAAGAAGATAATCTTGCAGCGAGTAAAAGTCAAAGGCACAAGAAAACTTAATTATTTCATGGTAATTATTACTTATCATTCAACTGATCAAGTCAAAGTTTAGATTTGCTGATATTTTTGTTTCTCAGGTATTGCTCGAACAGTTGACTTCTTCCCCTTGGAACAATCTTTTTTTCTTGATCTACTATGGCTTGATTGTTGAGGGTAAGTACTCAATTCAATTCCACTCAATGGCAACATAAAGGATCAAATTTTTGTGTGCTTTGCGATCTGAAAATATTTTTACATGATACTCCTACCCTTATCTTCACCCTTGTCGCATACTTCATTGGTTTCTGACAAGTTCATCAAGCCTAAAAAAGGCTTGTCTTTCTCTAGTTTTTATTTTTATTTATTTTTATTTTTTTAAATAATTTTATTATCCTTTATATACAGTAATTAGAATAGGGTAATTTTGTGGGCAATTGAACAAAGTTGAGATCTGGGCATAAAGGTTGAGAATCCCTAAATTCAACAGTTGGTTGCATGTAGAAGTAGTCCAACACCTGTTCTTTGAGTCTTTGATCATCCAGAAAAGGATGAGGTAATGATAGATTTGGATTCTTCAAAACCTATCTACAATGATCAGTTATGAAGACTAAGTTACTGATTTGCCGAATTTGATTGCTATAAAATAGTAAATTACATAACATGATGATTGGAAAAGGAATCTTCCTATGTCTTATAGTCAAGTAATTTCGGCAAATAGAACTAAGCTCAGTGACAGTAGAATCCATGCAGGTGGATGAATTAGAAATGTGCATGTGTTGGTTTATGCTGTCCTGTTTTCCAGAGAACATTTAAAGATGAAGCACTTGCTATGTGTTATTGTTCTGAATGTTTCAGAAGTTGTAAAGTGCTGTGAAAAGTCGAGCAAAAGCGAAGCGCCCAGGAAGCAGCATGTACCTATTTAAAGAAGGCAATAGATAAACCATGGGGAAGATTTCTTTCCCAAAGCTTCAATAATGGTTTTGTCAAAATGCCCCAAGTACCAGTGCTGACACAATACAACATAGGCACAGGCTGCATAAAAATGTGGCTCAATGGTGCTTTTGCTTTCAGGGGGTTGATATGGACTGCAATGCGATCAGACAAGGGTTATTCCTTAACCCCCTTTCAGGAAGGGTTGGATTATGGTGGTAATTCACCACCATTTGAAACTGTTTTATAATTTGATTCATTGGCATGGTATGGCCATTAGGAAACATACACATTGCCACTGTATACATGTGGCTTGTGTAGTTAAATCTTAGATGTTCAGGCAAGGGATTCCATGTTGATAGTGATGGCTGTAATGGTCACCACTGTTACCGATACGGGTATCGATCGTAACGGTCGATACAGTCTGTTACGCCTTCCCCGTAATGGTTGATTCTTTTTTTTTTTTTTGCTGAAAATTTTGGAAAAATATCCAAAATAAAATAAATATTCCAAATATGTATTCATTTTTTTTTTAAAAATAAAAATAAATTTTGAACATGTTTATGATAGTGTAATGGCCCACTCTTTGGTGAGAGTGCTATATCGGGCTGTTTGGTGAATTTATGAACATGGTTATGTATCTCTAATGTTTATGCATCCCAATCAAGCATTAGAACTAGAAATCAGAAAAAATTTCATAAATACTTTATTTTTTGTTATTTTTGAAAAAACGGCCCTCGGAGCTTTGATTCACCCAAATCGCTTCTACTGTTTAATCCTAAAAACTGTAGCAAGGGTGGTCAAAATCTGTTGCAGAATGATTTATGAAAGTTTTTAAAATGAGAAAAATGAAAAAATGAAGAGAAAAACGAGAATATGTAGAAAAAAGTGGCCGTTTTATGCCTGTAACGGCTGTTACGGTCCCAAAAAACCAACTTATCCCGTTTCATCCTTTTATCGCGTAACGGTCATGGCTGCTACTGATACATATCGGCCGTTACTGATACATATCGGGCGTTACGGCCGTAGCATAACAAATACAGAATACCTTGATGGTAGGCCCTAGTGTAGTTGGACTAATGGATCATATCCAGTGTTCGAATTATCTCCGATATTATCTTTATCTCTAGCTCAGCGATACCGATAACACTGGTAGCAATACTGATAATGTTGGTATTAGAAATTCTAGATATTAGCAACGTATTGCTAAGTATCGCCAACGTATTGATATGATAAGAATTTTGTTTATTAGATTTGTATTTCAATTTTCTTTTCATAGGGACATTGTTGTATGTAGTGTTTAATTTGTCATTGATAAATGATAATATTAATAATATCTCGATATTATCGATATCGCAACATGCGCGATATTGAGACCACAATCTTTTGTTTCCTTTCCAATTGTTGATGATTTCTTGGTGAAATATCATGTGTTGTTGATATTTTGCAATATCGATAGATGTTTGGATGAAGGGTTGGATGGTTAAATAGGCTGGATGCAATGGTTTGACTGATTTATTACAATAACACATGCTTTTAAAGCCACATTAAATGGAAACTTGTTATGTATGCATTTTATTTATTTTTATTTATTATTATTATTTTTTTATATTTCTAAATATGCAAATATGTACATTTTAACATCTCCCGAAGTTTCGCTGAAAATTCCATCGTTTTTCCCATGTTTCCCCGCATTTATGATTATCAACGATATTATCGGCGATATGGATATTATTTTTGTATCCCTAGCCAGCGAAACTTGTAGCGATACCGATACTTCGAACATTGATCATATCCTTGATATTTTATTTATTGGGCATCACTAAATTCTATGGTTGGTTGCACGTAAAAGTACAAATTTCTTCTTTGATCGTCCAGAAAATGATGAAGCTATGATAGATTTGGATTCTTGAGAACCTTTTTTTTTTTTTTTTTAAATGAAGAATTTCTAGAATTTTAAAAAACTGGTTGCCAAATTTTGATGGTGATAAAATGATGAATTGCATTATAGTCAGGGAATTTCAGCAAAATAGATCTGTGTTCATCCTATCTATGGCTTTAGAATCGATAGAGACAGCTGAATTAGAAATGGGAATGGGATATCTGTTAGTCTGTTGTCCCATTTTCCAGAAAACATTTTAAATATGAAATGCATGCTCTGCGTTATTGTTCTGAACAACTTTTCAGAAGTTGGAAAGCATTGTGAACATCCAGCAAAATTGACTGCACCAAGGAAGCATCATGGACCCATTTAAAGAAGGCAACATATCATCGCAAGTAGTAATGGCTTTGTTGTTACTTGTTGGGTATGTGCAAATTTTTTCAATACATATTGTCACATGATCCATGCTTGTTTGCCATGTCTGGCTAATTTAGCTTTCTGGCTGCTGGTTGACTCCTTGAAGTCGCCATTATAGGTAGTGTTCTTGTTTGATGGTGGAAGATGGATATTTTAAGGCCCTATTGTTACAACTGCAAGGTAACGTACAATGCTTGTGCCAACAGTTTGTATGATATGCTTAGATTTCCAGTTGTACCAGTGGGCGCATGGTTCCTAACATTCATGTGATGGGTCTCACCATGGATGGCCCATGCACTAAAGCTTCCTCAGAATGGAATATCCTAGGCATCCAATAATTGATCTTTGCTTGGTTGGATGTGGGCTGTTGCTGTATTTCTTCATTGCTGTCTATTTCCTGGTAACCAATTGAAGTTCAGAAATTTTCCATTTGGGAGAACTTTGGGTGCATGGGTCATCCATAGTGAGGAATCCCATAAACAGAAAACCCGAGAATAATGCGCAAACACTCAGGCTGAGCATTTTATACTGACAAAGGGTAGTGATGGTAGTGCATCCCTAAGGTAAGTCCAGTGTAGCAAAGTGTTTCCCGTATGATGATTGCATGAGTGGAATAGCTTGAATAACATGAGTATCGCATTCCTCAGTATGCCTATATAGTGATGGGTGCAAGGTTTCCTGTATGATGATTGCACGAGTGGAATAGCTTGAATGACATAATGGCCACCGCCGTTACCTTTACGATACAGGTTGTAACGGCTGTTACGGTCTCCTTTTTTGTTGAAAGAAAAAATCCAAAATATTGTATTTGCCCCGTAACATTGAAAAAAAAATAATCGAAAAACTTGTATCTGCCCCATAATTGACCATCACGGGGTTGTTATGGCCCATAATCAACCCCGTAACGTGTAACGGTTGCCACTGTTACCTTTACATAACGGCCTTTATGACACACCATGGATGGGTGGGCTTTCCATCAATAGCAAATGTTTGGGGCAGTTTGGTGTTTTTGTAGAGCATGGTTGTGTAGGAGAGTGAGTGACACATTGATGAGGACATCACGTCACGTACACTCTTGCATACGTATCAGATGAGGAGGTGGGCCACACCGATTTCCCTATGGCTATGCAAGTACCCGTGATCGTGCTGAAGACCCCATGTGCATGTGCGAGCATCTGGAAGACCCCACACTGGGAAGATGCATATGGGCTGCTTTATAGAGTGATCCAGACCGTTGGATTGAAGGGATGTGACGATCGGGCCATTGATCGTGGATCGTCCACACTAGTTTTTCTTAGATTTTATTAGATTATAACATTTAGCTTTGTTCACGTTATGTTTGGACCCCATTATGAGGGTTTTTAGTTGATTTTAGTTAAGACTAGGGCTATTTTCGTCAAAATTCACAAAATGAGGTGTTTATTATAATTTTTGAACTTTCTTGGAGCTATAAAAAAGGGTGTGTGTGTGACCCTCTCCCTCATTGGATTTGGTGAATAAAAAAAAGAAAAGAAAAGAAAAACTCTTACATTCTTCTTCTTCTTCTTCCATCTTCTTAAAATTTGAAGATACTTTCATGTGATTTGAAAGGGAGATTAATGTAAGGCTAATCTTCATCAACGGAGGTACGACGTCTCCATCTATCTTCATATCATCATCTCTTTTCCCATCCATTAATGTATTTTCTTTAAGTTCTTCGATTCTCCCATCCTAAGGTTTCATCTTCTCCTAAACCCATCTTTCGTTTACCTATCTATAATCCCAAACCCCAAGAGACCTAACCCATCTATTGCATGCCACACGTGTGAACCTTCCGGATTGGCCGTATGGCCATACCTTGTTCTTTTTGTCTTCCTTTCACCCTTAAATCAAAACCCCATTTCCTTTCTGCCAAAAACTCTAACCCTAAATTTAGAAATCCCTAACTTTCCTAGATTTTTCCAATTTTCTAAAACTCTAATTTTACTTTAGGTTATTAGGCCTTCTACTTGGAAATAGAATATTCCTTATGCTAATTGGATGTCCTTACATCCATTACATCATAGTTTTCTTTTATTTAATGTTCTTGTGTGACGATGTTGGTGACTTAGGCTAGGATTATGCATGATGTTCCTTTGGTTTTCATGATATTTGTGATGATTATGGCAATGTTTGTGGTTTTTTTTTTTTTGTTAAATATCTTAATTCTACTACTGGATCTCACATGTTATTTGGTTCATGCATCGGTACTACATCACACATCCTAAATTTCATAAGCCGCTCATATCACAAGTGCCAAAGCTGCATCTTTATGGTATTCACAGCCATATCTAAACAACTAGTCCTAAATCGTTGCCTTTGAGTGAAGACAAAAATATTTCACAATGTCTACAATATCCATTGGATTGTGTCTTAAAGTTCACTTTGGTGGTAGAATTCAGTTTTATCGACCACTGAGAATATAAACATCCAATAAAACTAGAAGGCTCATTTGGATGCAAAAATTCAAATTGAATCTCTATAATTCAGTTCAGGAAGTAGTAAATTGCCGATATTTGAATGACATCTTCCAGTATACTTAACAGGGAAGTGGCCCTCAAATGGACTTGAGTCTCCATATTGTATTCATCTTCAACCACAAATTTGCATACATAAGCTTATTCAGTTTCTTACAGTTAAACACTTCAAGAAGTGCTGTTGAAAATTTCATGTTCACTTCTTTCCTTTTTGAAATAGAACTCCCACTTTGGTTTTTGGGTGGTGCAGGAAGACCGTGGCCACAGGTTAAGTATAAAATCAAGAAGGATTATCTCTCAGTTCAGTTGACATCATGGATGGTATTTATCTTGTCTTTATGTTATGCTATTGTAGGTACATGGTGTGTTTGGATGCACTATCAAACTGAATTGTCTTCATATTCAGGTTGTGGGCTCTAAATTGCAATTATGTTAACTTTCTAGTTGGACTTGAAACAAATGTTATGGCTACTTGGTCATTATGAGTACTAGGATACTTGATTAATGTTTTCGTCAATTAAATCTTATCAGTATGAATGTTTGCAATTAAATTCGGTTGTGCATCCAAATGCACCAGAAACCCCTATTCCAATCTGATCAGTATGAACAAATGTACAGTTCTGGCCGATTGTGGGGTGGGTCAATCATCAATATATGCCACTGCAGTTGCGTGTTATTTTCCACAGCTTTGTTGCTTGTTGCTGGTATTCACTTATCGTCCATTAAGCTTTTTGTCTTTTTTCTTTTCTGGAGTATTAAATTGGCGTCTTTTTGTAGTGCTTACTTGAGGTTCATAGGGAAAAATGAGGTGGGTAAATTTGTATTGTATTCAGGGGTGTATTTCTGAATCTTCGCGCGAGGTCTCTGGCCTTAACTAAGGGTTAGGTGGATTCGACAAGGAATCAAATGGCACATCCTTTTTGGTGCTGCTGCTGCTGCTGCTGCTGCTGCTGCTGAGGTTGAATGGCTTCTTGTTTCAATTACGCATGTGTGGCGCCGCAGGTCTGAGATATATTTCTGTATCCTGTATTATACATGGATCAAACTCAACCCCTTTTCACATCTCCTCCATCATCAGCTTTGTTCCAATGACTGCATTTGCTTCTCTCATCATGTTGGAATTATCTACAATTCATTTTTCTTAAATCCACTGTTTGCAGGACATCGTCTGCATATATTTCTTTATTTGTTATTTTCCTCCTTTTGGCGTCTAGCTGCCATGCACGCCTGTGAGGGATGGTGGGCACGCTGGGATAGAACAGAACACATATCTTGATATCTGGATCCTTGTTCCTCTAGTAGATCATTTGCTAGAAGCTTACGAGAGGATTGTGAAGGTGGCGTTGGGATACACCATTTCACCAGATACTATTTAAGTTTAAAATAGTATTTATCAACTTTGCAATTGACTTTCAATTGCGAGCTGCTGAACTTTGCCTGTTTTGCTAGCGCCTCACAAATTGCATTTTGATTTGTATGTGTTTGGAAGGTCTAAATACAAAATGCTATTTGGTTTGTTATTTTCCTAGAGTCAAAGTGGTATTAGATGCAATGATTTATCCTAACCGTCTGATCAATGGTCTCTGTCTGGGATCACAAGATTCATCCTAACCATCTAATCAATGGCCAATAAAAGGTGTTGATCTAGTCCATCTACTTTCCACCTTTGGTTACCCTCACGAATCACTTTGATAAGGTGATTCTAATCATATGATCAATGGATGGGAAAATAGACGGTCCAAAATTATTATACTGAAAATTATTTGACCATGCATATTAATTGTCTATCATGTGGGCCCTAGAATCTATTGAAAATATGATATAGGACCATGGACGACCTTAGGGTCCAATATGTGCTGATTTTGGACTGTTTGTTGAATCTGTTAGACTTGGTTCCTAAATATTAGGAACTGCAATTTACTAGTTGTGGAAGATATGTTGGCTGATTCGACTACATGATTGAAGATTTTGAGGATTATTTCTTAGATTTGCTTTAACTATTATAGGCTTGTTACAATCTTAGGTAGATTTGATTGATTTGAAATAAGATTAGATTGAGATTGATTAGAAATCAATCAAATATTTATGAGATTTTCATTAAAAATTCATGTAAGGTCTATAAAATGGGAGGTGTGTAGGAGGTAGGTATTCCAATTTTTTATTTTTTTTAGTCGTGAATTTTCATAAGTAGAGTAACAAAAAGAAGTTTGATATCAAAAAAAAGTTATTTCTCCCTCTTTAGTCAAAAAATTTTGTGGGTGTTCCGGTGTTGAGATTTTTGATAACCAAGTTGCACCATTTTGGTATTAGAGTTGGTGATTATTAGGGGATTTTCGACTTTACATCATTTCCTAATTGCTTCAAAGGAGGTGACACAAGAAGAATTTGCATAAGTAACCTAATTGATTGATGCATTTATAGAGTGAGTAGATCAACTCATGTACATGGTAGACAATCTCACTAATCAAGTGGGAGATATCGAGTATAGGAGAATTTGGAGAACGAAGCTGGAGCATGTTGACACGTAGGGGCAAGGTCCCCACGAAGGTCTAACCAACAACTAGTGGCTTCAGCTTGTAAAGATACAAATGATCAAATCCTTCGATTGTTGAAACGTGATAGTTTGGAATTAAAGTAGAGATTCCAAAATTCCATGGTCAATTGCATGTTGATGACTTCATTGATTGGCTAACCGAGTTAGGAAAGATTTTCGAGTACAAGAAAATCATGGACAATCAGAAGGCTAAGCAACTATGAAGTTTTTTGGTCATGCGTTAACATGGTGGGACGTCTCCAAGTTGAATGAATCTCTCAAAGTAAGGAAAATGTAAATTCTTGGAAAAATATGAAAAAAGAAGTAAAAAATAAAATTCTTACCTGTGACTTATGCCTGTGACTTCTATTAAAGTTGTCATGATCCACATTAAGGAAACAAATCAATAAATGCATACATTGAGGAGTTCTACAAATTGACATTATAAGCAGAGTTTTATGAGTATAAGACCTGGATATTAGATATGAACTAGTTTTTAAAGATGTATTTAAGATGTTTGATGCATATACACTTACATTAAAAATTGATGAGATAGTGAATTTGGGACTTGAGAGACGATTTGGTATGGGATATCGGTCTTTTGCAATATCGCTCGTGTGCACACGTGTCCCAACTCGCACCGTTGATAGACCATACACTACACCCTAGTGCAACTAGAAAACTCACCAAAGTTATTTGTTTTGGATGACCTTGAGACCTCTATCATGTGGACCACGTCGTCGTTGCAGTCGCAATAGTGAAAACCGTGTGTCAATCCGACGCTCTGTTAGTTAGATATGACCCATTGAATGTATGACCCAAATTATGTATCCAGTAACATAAGCAACATTTATTATGCTAGGCCCATTGGACCTGAGCTCATGTGGGCCTAAAGCTTACTTTTAGAACATAGAAATTACCAACAAATATGACAATTGCTACATGACAAAATAAGAAGTTAGCAAATATAAGACAAGCACTATAAGACAAAATTGGATTCTCTCCCAAAACATATCATTAGCTCTCTCCCTATGCCTTAGAAATTAATCATGACCCATGTCCACCTCATCCTATACATGCATCCAATGCATGTCTTGATTTGTGCCACGTCACTTCAAAAAACTAATTGCAACACTCCACTTCATCATCCATCATGCATTACTTAACCCATAACCCTTATCTATCCATTAGCCAATGTATGTCTAGATTTCTTCCACCTTGACCAATGCATGCTTAGCACCATCCATCTCATCCATCCACTACCCATACCATACATCACATTCCACCTCACTTTTAGCACCAATGAAATCTCATGAACTTGCCACATCATTTTGCCACCTCAAACCCTAATTCTCTATATAAGAGTAGGAGCTCTCTTACACTTATTGTTTTCCTATACTTAGAAAAATTCTGAGATTTTAAGAGAGAGTGAGAGAGTATAAGGCCAAGGTGTGGCCCATCATTGATCAAGAGGGAGTGGATCACACATCATCATCCAACCATCCATCCATTGAAGTGAGTCTACACCTCTCATCCCATCCTCTTCATCCTCCTCTTTCTTCTTCCTTTTATTTTCTTGATATGTGTGGGCTCCACTGGTTTGGAGTTCTTGTGTGCATGTATTTATGACTATGGTGGTCAGCAAGGTGGCCCACGTCAGTATGGTCCACCATGATGGACATCATCATGTCCACACCCTTTATTTGTAATCTTGTTTTTGTTTCTGGACAACAAGTTCTAAAAATCATATAAAATCAACTATGCTAAGATCGGAGTTGAAACTTGGTGATATTATGAATCACAATATGAACTAACTCTGGACCAAATTTCGTAGCCATCCAACGGTCCAATCATCTGTAAAATCAAGTTTGCTTGACTGTTGTCCAGTAACACATGTAGGATTCCGATTTGCCTAAATGGACCCATTTTTAACTCTTTTAATGAATGTATTAAAAATATATGTTCCGTTGGATTCGTAGAAAATCGAACTGGCTTTTCAACGTTTTATAATAAGTCTCAATTGGAGTTCGGACGGCCGAGATCTGGGCCTTATACGAAAGATATATTGGGGAGCTTATTATGACCATTCTTGTTTGGGCCATATTCGTGATTCCAACGGTCAGATGTATTTGATATTTGCTCTTAACTTACTTGAGATAGTTAATAATCATATGTATAGTCCCTATGGTCAGATTCTTTCATGATAAATTTAGAAAATTTTAGATCGATAGATACTTCTGTAAGGACAAATCTTGAATTTCTATGTGTGGTTCAGATGGATCCACGGCTATGTATGGTTGGAAACCTATAAACGGCATGAATAACTTGTTCCCAAACCATCCATTGGATCAGATCTTCCAATAGATAATTTGATCATAGAGATTTCATCATTATATATTTCATGTGCTACTTGATGAATATGTTGGATCTATGTTATACATAACAATTATCCTCTCATTGACCCACTTGGGTGTGGGATCACTTGTGATTTATGCATTTTATTAGTTCATCCAATCTGGGAACCCATGTATATTTTTGTGTGTCTCTTATCTATGATTTGCTAGTATGTGGGCCCCACTTTCCATTGAATCTATTTCATTCCCTTTACACTTTCTGTTTGCTGAGAACTTACAAGTACTTAACTGTATTGCATATAGTCCTCTTTAACACCTTGTAGTGGGCCCCATATTCTGTAGTTAAGGGTCCTACTTTGGGGGATGTTTAATCCTTATATAAGTAAGCTGGGATATCCCACCTTTTTGTCAGGAATGATCCCTAAGTGTTTGGAAATTAGGCCCTAAGTTGTGATAGACTCCATTTCTGAAAACTGTCTGATTATTTATGTTTTGTACCAACTTTGGGCCTCTTTAGTGGACCACACGCTAGAGGTTTGAGTAGGCCACCACTTGGAACCTTTAACCTACACTAATGAATAGATAAATAATATTTTAATTGGGCCAAATCAGATCTCACATGATCAGGGAGTAGATCCCAAAATGTGGTCAGGCATGGTTGTGCAGAAAAATTGTGCAGAAAATCAAAGTGCATATGTTTGGCCCTATACCAAATATTACGTGTGCACAACCAGTTGGTCCCAACTTATAATTTTTGAAGTGCATATATAGTACAACCAAGGGCACCTGACGGCACACTGAAATGTGGTCCCTTGTGATCATGGGATGTACTTAAAATTGGGCCAAAACTCATTCTTCACTATATTTCCTGCACGGTTTCTCCAAGTACATATGTTTGGGCCATCACTGTAAATTGTACTCACCCAACCAATAAGGCCTGCCTTATAATTTGTAAAGCCCATACATAGAGCTACCAGGTGGTTATTTTCTTTTACCATATGTAGGCCCCACATGATCATGAATCTGACTCTAAAATGACACAGAATCAACATTGTAACAAAAATTCGTTTGATGTAAAATTTATGTGGGGCCACGTCGTTGGGGTCTACCACCATCCCAAAAGCATTTAATGTAGCATCTAAACTCTTAAAAATAACTCTCAGATATTGTTGGGCTTAAAAACCTTATGTGGGCCATCTAGTTAGGCCGTCTTGTATGGGCCTTACCTTTCTTGTAATGAGGTCCACCTAACATGTTTTCTAAATGGGTGTTGCATAACTTGTAAAATATTTAGTGGATAGATCTTGTTGTCTAAATGTTCTATTAAGACATAGGTAGCCTTGGGCTCATCTAAATGATGTAACCCTAAGGCCCAAGCAGGCCCAACACTAGGAGAAATCGTTGAGGAATGAGAAACCCACAAAGGTAACCTTCATTGAGGCCGTTGGGCAGACCCATTGCCTACTGGGTAGCGTGTCTTGTATGCTACCTCTAGTCAAGTAGACTACGCTTAGAGAGACCTATTTTATAATGCATAAACTGTATAATTAGACTTTTTCTTGGTTTGTTGTATATGTGGCTAGTAGGCCCAATATGATATATGACATGAAAGATGTTAGCATGTTATCCTTTATGTTTGAGATTGTGCGTTGTTTCTAGTTGGTGGAATGTGTGGAGCCCACTTAGTTGTTGAATTAGATTCACACTATTGAAAGCGTTGTGGTTGGACATTTATGCCCTTAGGTTGGCCTATTAGTTCACCAAGTGGGACTCACACTTGACCTATACGACCCCATGCCTTGCATGTAGTTTAAGTATACTATGAAATTCACGCTAGGTAGGACGTACTTTGTGATAGGTGAGATGATGATACATGTATGGTAACATGATAATGATGATTTTGAGTTGTTGGTTGAAATGATAGATATGATTTAATGGATGGTTGACGCAGGACAGCCCTAATTATGATGCATGCTCATGGAGATAATTAAACAGCGAAAATAAAAGGAATAAATGATCTAAAATTCTAACAGTAATCATCATAACTGAGAAAATCATAAAGGAAACATGCAATGGAGCGGGCCATCACTACAACCATGGATTGTGGAATTCAATTACTACTTAGATTGGATCCGGCGAGGGATGAGACCTCCCGATCTTGCATAGTCACACCCAATCGATCAATGAAGATCACTAGTCCGAAGAACCAAGAAGTTTCTCGGATTAGGGATTTGAGAATTTGGGGATTTAGGGTTTAGATCGGTTCTCAAGATTTTGATCGAAGAAGGATTAGCCAAAACTGGAAAATAAAAGGAAGAAAATTATTACCTTGAAGAAGTTGGAGGGGCACAAGAAGAAATTAGAAGAAGAGGATCAAGGGGAGAGAAGAAGCACCATTAGAGAGAAGAGAGGAAGGAGACAACCAAATGGTTTGCTTTTCATTAATCAATAGTTGAAATTCGTGTTTAGGGCTTTAGCCCACTTAAATAAGCAAATAAGACATAAAATTACTAAAATACCCCTATAATAAGCAAATAAAGACATAACATTACTAAAAGACCCCTAACTAAGTCAAAAACGCGCAAATAACATAAGCACGGAAAAGTTTGGGGCTCGGTCTTCTTTCTCCAATCTTCCTTCACATGTGTCTTCCCTGAGTGGGGTCTTCTATATGTCCAATCACATGTGAAAGGTCTTCAGCTCCTCAATAGTCGCCTATCCATAAGGACGACACTTGTGGTTGGTGCTTTCTTCGTTAGTACACCTTGAATGCGCTTGTGTCCGCATCAATTCCCCTCGGGTGAGAAAACTCGACTCCGACGAGTTGAAACTTTTGTAGCGCTCAAGTAGATCTGGATCAATACCCTGCAATGCGTCGCCCGACAGCCACGTAGATTCAGACGATGGTTTGTTCTTCCACTTGACAAGATACCTTTGGAAACCCTCATCTCTCGTGGATACTATGTCGTCATCCAAGATTTCCTCAATTGCTTCTTTATGGGTAATAGGTGGAGGAGGGGGTGGAAGGGGTTGGGTAGCAAACTCAAAAAAAGGCCATGAAGGGGACGATGTATCAACAATGAGAGTATGGGCACGGACTAGATCTTCCACATTAAAAGTTGGATTATTGCTCATTTTAGGTGGAAGGTCAACCCGATACGCGTTGGACCCAACATTTTGTAATATCTTGAATGGTCTAGCACTACACGCTTGTAATTTCTTTGCAGATCCTTGAGAGAATCGCTCTGGCCTTATTCGCACCATTACATAGTCTCTTTCTTGAAATTCTTGCACTCTACGATGAGAATCAGCTGAAACTTTATAATCATCATTGCTCTTATTTAACCGCCGTCTAATATGTGTATGCAAATCATGAATATGGCGTGCGAATGCATCGGCTGACTCAGAAGACCTTTGGGTAACAGACATAGGTAAGAGATCTATGGGCATTCTAGGTTTATAACCACTTACAATTTCAAAAGGACTCAACCCTGTAGATCTATTAACTGACCCATTATAAGCAAGTTCAGTAGTTGGTAAAATTAGGTCCCAAGTCTTAACATGTTCACCCACTAGACAACGTAGAAGATTTCCAAGGCTACGGTTTACCACTTCAGTTTGACCATCTGTTTGTGGGTGGTAAGCAGTAGAAAATTGCAAACGAGTTCCCATAATGTGCTACAGTGTCTTTCAAAAATAGGTAGTAAATCGAACATCACGATCAAACACTATAGTTTTAGGTAACCCATGGAGACGCACCACACCATCAAAAAAGAGACGAGCAACATGAGACGCATTTGACATCTTCGAACATGGGAGAAAATGCGCCATTTTAGAAAAACGGTCCACAACGACAAAAACGGAATCGTGCTTTTTTATAGTCTTGGAAAGCCCGAGCACGAAGTCCATACTAATGTCCTGCCACGGAGCATGTGGCACTGACAATGGCGTGTACAGCCCAGCATTTTGCTTTCTTTGCTTTGCCAGCTGACATGTTCGACACTACCCTAAAACTTTGGCTACGTCTCGCTTGAGACTTGGCCAATAGAAACGATCTTCCACGAGGGCAATGGTCTTATCACGACCAAAATGGCCAGCTATCCCTCCTGAATGAAGCTCCCAGGTGAGGAATTCACGAAGGGACATACGGGGAATACAAAGTCTGTCTCCCTTGAAAAGAAAGTCATCTTTAAGAACATATTCACCTATAATATGCTGGTCACTAGAGAGTGACGCGTAAGTACCCCCAAAATTAGGACATATGGGGTATTCATCTTTCAGTTGCTCAAATCCGACTACCTCTACACTCAAAGAGTTGAGCAATGCCACTCTCCTACTAAGGGCATCCGCTGGTTTGTTTTCAACCCCGGCCTTGTGTTTTAAAACAAACGAATATTCCTGAAGAAACGCTACCCACTTGGCATGCCTTGGGTTGAGTTTCTTTTGAGAATGCAAATATCTCAAAGCCTCATGGTCAGAAAATAAAACGAATTCTTGCGGTAGGAGGTAGTGTCGCCAATGTCTCAGGGATTGCACTACCGCATAAAATTCTTTGTCGTAAGTGGAGTATTTTTGTTTGCCTCATTTAGTTTCTCACTAAAATAGGCCACTGGGTGTCCTTCTTGACTCAACACTCCACCTATACCGACACCAGACGCATCGCATGCTACTACAAAGACTTTAGAAAAGTCAGGTAGACGCATGACAGGAGCTTCCACCATCTTGCCCTTAATTTCTTTAAAAGCCTTGATGGCGGTTTTAGACCACACGAACTCTCCCTTTTTCATGCACTCGGTAATGGGAGCCATGATCGTGCTAAAACCCCTAATGAACCGACGATAAAAAGTTGCTAGGCCGTGAAAACTTCGCACCTCATGAATGTTCCTTGGTTCTAGCCACTCAACTATGGCCCTGACTTTTTCAAGGTCTGCGCGCATCCCTTCAGATGACACTATAAATCCTAAGAACATAACTTGGTTAGACATGAATGCACATTTCTTAAGATTAACGTACAACTTTTCCTTCCTAAGGACACTACAGACATTCTTTAAATGTTCAAGGTGTGATTCCTTAGTGGTACTATAAATAAGAATATCGTCAAAGTACACCACTAGAAATTTTTCCATGAACGGCCTCAAAGCTTGTGTCATCACTCGCATGAAAGTACTGGGTGCGTTAGTCAAGCCGAAGGGCATGACCAACCACTCATACAACCCATCTTTCGTCTTAAACGCCGTCTTCCACTCATCTCCTGGGCGTATACGGATTTGGTGATATCCACTCTTGAGGTTTATCTTAGAGAATATAGTGGACCTGGCCAACATGTCAAGCATATCATCAAGTCTAGGTATAGGGAACCTATACTTGACAGTAATTTTGTTTATGGCACGGCTGTCCACACACATGCGCCACGTGCCGTCTTTCTTTGGCGTCAACAATGCAGGCACGGCACACGGGCTCATAATCTCTTGGATGAAACCCTTTTGTAGAAGCTCATCAACTTGTTCAACTCTGCATGCGCTGCAGGGTTCATCCTGTAGTGAGGAAGGTTCGGTTGAGTAGACCCTAGGACAAGATCAATGGCATGCTGTATGTCCCTCATAGGTGGCAACTCATTCGGTAAGTCTTCAGGAAATACATCATTGTATTCCTTCAGGACCGAGGTCACCTCACAGGGCAACTCTGATGGAACCTCAGGTGTAATTTCTCTAGCCACAAGGGCATACACCATAGAATCCTCCTTAGCCTCTTTTTCAAACTCTCTTGCGCTGATTATATGTAAAGACTTAGGTTTGGATTTTCCCATTTCTCTAGGCTCACTTGCCTTCTCATCCTTCTTCTTCCCTAGTGTATTCTCAGGTGGCATGGGATTAAGTTTGATCTTTTTACCATTATACATAAAAGTACACGCATTCGAACGGTCAAAGATCGTGGCATCATTATCGAATAGCCACGGTCTACCTAGGATAACATGTCCCACATCCATAGGTAAAACATCACACCACAGGGACTCTTTGTATGACCCAAACTCGATGGGGACTAGACATTGCTGGATGACAGGTAGAGATGTCTTGTCAACCCAAGAAACTTTATACGGGTCTGGATGAGGTGTGGATTTCAGTTTTAAGCGATTTAAGGTGCTAGTGGAAATCACATTCTACAACTTCCACTGTCCACTATTACCTTACAATTCTTTTCACCACACTTGGCAATAGTGTAGAAGATAGTGCTTCGACGCTAGTCAGCACTACTTCTAGACTGAGCTAACACACGCCTGACTACTGCAAGCGTTGCTTCTCCATCCACTTCTTCTTCATCAGTAAGTCCTCCTTCAGGGTGATACTCTTCAACTTCATAATCACCTTAGTCATCTCCACCCTCGTGGGACTCGCCTATAACTAAGGCTCTCCTACGGTTCTTCGTAGGACACTGATTAGACATGTGGCCAAGGTTGCCACACTCATAGCACCTCACTTGGCTCATATTACTAGGACCGGCACCAAGAACCCCTTTGCCCTTGTCCTCCCTAAGCCTAGGCGGAATGGTCGCCTGTGCCCTAGGTTGATTACCAATATTAAGTCTAATTCCTTGGGAACTAGATCTAGCACTGGAGTCTCGGGACTCAAAACGATGAACGACAGGAGCCTTCAGATATTGCTTTAACTCCTGCACGACTTGATATGCTTCATCTAAGTCTGTTAAGGGCCGAGTAATAAGCTCGCGTTGAAGATTCACACAAAGGCTCGTCTTGAAACGCGAAAGCGTTACTAGAGGGTCTTCTCGGATATCACATCGCATCACATACTCTTCAAATTTAGCGATGTAGTCAGCGGCAGGCATTAACCCTTAGCGTAAGGATTGCCATTGGTCAAGGAGCTTTTGACGGTATGAGAGAGGAAGGTACTTCTCCTTCAACTTCTCTTTCATCTCATACCAATGTGTGATAGAGGCTCTACCAACTCTTTCTATCCTACACTCGGTGTTAGTCCAGAAGAGCTTGGCTTGACCCACAAGCTTCATCTTAGCAAACCGCATTTGACAGTTTTTCGACATGTCTTACCACTCAAAGTAGTGGTCCATGTCAGCAACCCAGTCAAGGAACGCCTTGGGATCCAAGCGCCCATCAAAACTCGGGACCTCAACTCTCACACTCTTCATCGCACGCTCATCTGGATCATAGCGGTCTTGATGACCACATGTGGCTCGTGCCTCTCGCACCATACCACAACTGTTACCACGATCTCTATCCTCACTACCACCACGTGTGGCAGCACATTCTTCAATGATTCCTTCTACTTGAGAGTGCGCATCTTCTCCTACAGCGGGGTTTTCCTTTTGAGACGCCTCTAGTTGCTCCACCTTAGTCATGGTAGTGGTAATTTGGTTCTCAAGGCGGGCAAACTCACGCCTTTGACCCGCTTCTAGGGCGGTTATCTTTTGTATCAATTGAGCAAGTTGCTCAGATAACTGCTCGTTATTCATGGTAGGTTGAAGTCTGAAACCTCTACCTCTTCTCGTGGGCATACAATAAAGACTTGAACCAAACTCTACCTAACTAGACTACTAGGTGTTATGACTTTCAAGATGAATGTGATGAATGCAAAACTACTATGAACTGACACAATTAAGTTGAAACAGGAAACAACTCAAATCTGAAAATTTTCCAGATTAGGAACTTTCCAAAATTGAAAACTTTCTAAACCTGGAACTTTCCTAAGTTAAACCTAAAAATAAAAACCCTAATTTGATAACTCAATCTAGACAAAAACCATGCAAGCGTAGGCTTTGATACCAAATTTGACGCAGGACAGCCTTAATTATGATGCATGCTCATGGAGATAATTAAACAACAGAAATAAAAGGAATAAATGATCTAAAATTCTAACAGAAATCATCATAACTGAGAAAATCATAAAGGAAACATGCAATGGAGCGGGCCATCACTACAACCATGAATTGTGGAATTCAATTACTACTTAGGTTGGATCCGGCGAGGGATGAGACCTCCCGATCTTGCATGGTCACACCCAATCGATCAATGAAGATCACTAGTCCGAAGAACCAAGAAGTTTCTCGGATTAGGGATTTGAGAATTTGGGGATTTAGGGTTTAGATCGGTTCTCAAAATTTTGATCGAAGAGGGATTAGCCAAAACTGGAAAATAAAAGGAAGAAAATTATTACCTTGAAGAAGTTGGAGGGGCACAAGAAGAAATTAGAAGAAGAAGATCAAGGGGAGAGAAGAAGCACCATTAGAGAGAAGAGAGAAAGGATGCAACCAAAGTGTTTGCTTTTCATTAATCAATAGTTGAAATTCGTGTTTAGGGCTTTAGTCCACTTAAATAAGCAAATAAAGATATAAAATTACTAAAATACCCCTACAATAAGCAAATAAAGACATAACATTACTAAAAGACCCCTAACTAAGTCAAAAACGCGCAAATAACATAAGTACGGGAAAGTTTGGGCGCTTGGTTTTCTTTCTCCAATCTTCCTTCACATGTGTATTCCCTGAGTGGGGTCTTCTATATGTCCAATCACATGTGAAAGGTCTTCAGCTCCTCAATAGTCGCCTATCCATAAGGACGACACTTGTGATTGGCGCTTTCTTCGTTGGTACACCTTGAATGCGCTTGTGTCCGCATCAATGGTGAATTATAACATATGCATTGATGATGGATGAGTAATTATTTATAACACTTATGACATTGTTTATGTTAATCATGAAGTGAAAATGATCCTCATGGTAATGATGATTTTATACACACACACACACACACACACATGCTGACAAAACATGCTAGTTGACCACCATGCTTGATATCCAAAGTGGTGTATATGAGGCCCTTGTGTTATGAGGCCCATGAGTGAGGCCCAAAGTGATGTATATGAGGCCCAATTGTGATGTGTGATTCTACCATGATGTATGTAAAGATGTTTATGATGCCCATTCGTCTTCCTAGTTGGTATTAAAATGGGTCATGCCTTGAGAGCAATAATGGTTAAATGTCCACATTGTAAGGGCAATGTGGTTAAATGTCCGCATTGTAACCCTCCATAAGGCCCGTTGTTAGGCCCATTCTTATCTCCTCTTAGTGGGCTAACCCAAATCATTAGGCCCCCATAATTATTAGGCACATTCTTGATATGAGTAGGCCGTTTAGGCCCATCCTTGATATGAGGAAGGTACATCATCACCATGATTTATGCCCATACGCATCATTTACATGCTTGATATGAGATGTGGTTAACCATTGCATATGCCATTGGGCAGGTTGTTTATGGGACTCTCTGATAGGCGGAGTTGTCGCACATGAGCGCACGGTATGCGTAGGATTGATGCATGATTGGACTGAGTGATTCATGCATCTTGCATTATGTGATTATGATTACTGTACACCCTAGCAACATCAGGGTTGTAGTCTCTACAGATATATCGTGGATGGAAGGATTGGATACCGGAAACTCTTGTTAAGCACGGGGGCGCAAAGGATGTCTCAGGGTGAAAGTCCCCAAACCCTTATGGTATTATGGAGGATGTTCCAATGCTTAGACCGAGTAGATGTATGAGCGCATGAGGGCGGAATACTAGGAGACCGCGTCTCCCACTGTATCATGGTCAGTTGGAAGGAGGTGTGGCCTTACCCACCCGAGGATAGGGGGTAATTGCTAAGCTGAGTCTGACCAGCTCGTAAATGGGTTCGCTACCGACGTGTCGGGTAGATATTGACCGACTATTAGTCAGGCGGGTAGTGAGGTTTCTTCCGCTTGCATGGTTGTGCGTCCAATGTAGGGTGGCATTGTGGTGTATAGTGTATTAGACCCCGGTGATTATCCAGAGAGAACTGTATTGATAAATGATGCTCTAGAGATAAGTTAAATTGATATGTGGATTGATATACTTGAGCGGCATCTTGCATATGACATTGGCTATGTAGGCCTTACATCGCATCGTATGGCTTTAGTGTGGCCGATAGCATTCATGCCTTACATCGCATAGCCTTAATACGACAGATAACATTCATGCCTTGCATCGCATAGCCTTGATACGACAGATAGCATTCATGCCTTGCATCACATAGCATTGGTATAGCTGACAGCATTGTACTAGACCTTGGTGATGATCCTAGAGATGTACAGTATTGATATGATGACATCCCGTCACTATTACTCACGTGGGCAGGCACACGTGGGCGGACATTGATGTGGGTGGGGCCTAAGGGCTTGGGCGAGCTACCAGTGGTTGGCGGGCTCTGTGCTAGCAGGCTACTGTGCAACAGTTGCATACTCAGTACTTGACTCATTCATTCATCCATCCACTATACACTCGGGTTGGTGGTGCGCAACCAAATCATTATGTGTATCTTTGCAATGACTAGGATTTTTGTTGGGGCGCGCGACCAACCTGAGATCAGGAGTTTGCCACATTGAGTCTAGCTATCCAAATTTAAGTATGAGACTGGTTTGGATAGAAGTCTCTTGTGATAAACCCCATGGCTTGCGATACCACGTACTATCATCCCGACTACACACTCCAGCTTATTAGTTCTTTTGAATTGTATATTGCATTGCATCCTCAACATATGACATTTAACTTACTATGACTCCACATGCCAGCTCTGCCATTGCCTTTCCATCGTACGCCATAGAGTATGAAATGAAATTTGATTATCTTGTTCATAATGATTGGCTATTTTAATGATTCATGGTCGCTTGTTGAGTGACATGCCTATTATTGATGTCATGTTCATAATAACGTATGCAGTTATACGACATGCTTAATTGACAACTTGCTCACATATGATAACATGCCTATAGTTGTTTTGGATGTCTTTACGGGAGCTCCCTGATAAGCCGTGTTTTACTCCCGGCACGCAGTAGACTCACAAGCTGTGGTTTGTTCATATAGATGACTTACACTTTTTCAGGATGCATGCAAGAGCTGTTGGAGTTGCTATTGTTTCCCTCATTACTATTGAGTTGGTGCACCATAGTATGTGTGATATATCAAACAGGTTTGTCTCTTCGATGTGCGTTGATACCATGTACAAAATGTGTAATCGCCTAAACAGATCAATCGTTCAAAAAAAAATCATACTAAAAATTCTCCTTGTAGGATCCCATGATCGAAATCCGGCATATGGGTGTCGGGAGTCGAGAATGGGGTACTACGAAGGCTGTCGACACTAGATTCAGTGATTGAAAATTCTGTGAGCCCGGTTTCCGGGTTTGGGGCATGACATTTGGTGCCTCACGAGGACCGTCATCAACGGTGTTATCAAATGCAATCGCATAATCACATAATGGAGTACACATGGCATATGCAATGGTTGCATATGCCACGTGTATACTATGCGATCGCATAGTGTCCAACAATCAACAATTTGATCATTGGACTTATTATTATTATTTTTAATCCAAAGTTTTTGCCTATAAAAAGGCACTTCCTCCCTCTCCATTTGCATTATACTTTCCCTAAAACTCTCAAATATTCTCTCTCATTTAAAGCATTCTAAAGCCTAAAGTCCTAAACATTCTCATTCTCTTTTTCATATTCTATTGCTTTCATAATTTCACTTGAAGGCTTGAAGCAAAGAAGACAAGAAGCAATTCTCAATCTCTCATTCTAATCTCTTTTATTCTCGTATCCCCTCTCTCTATTTCTCAAGTCTTATCTCATCTCTCTTTCTTCTGGCTTTCACTTTTTTTTTCTTTATCTCAAATTTTATATTTCTCACTCTCTCTCTATTTCTCAAGTCTTATTTCATCTCTTAGAGACATCTCTATCTCATATACTACCTACTAATATGTAGTTAGTAACTAGTTACTCATATACTATTTAATACTTGAGTTGACTCAACTCGTCAAGTGTCATCAATATTTATTTATTTATTTTTTCCAATTTTCTTATTTGAAACCAAAGTTAAATGACTCGAGTTGGAAGTATGGACACTATCAAAGTGCCAGTGAAAAGTCCCAGATAGTGTGTGATTTGTGCATATTCGTAAGTTCCGGTGGTATTGGTTGGCATAAACACAACACCTTGTGCACACATTGGAATCAAATGCAAAAGCATGTCCTAATGTTATTGCAGAGATCCGTAAGGAAATTGTAAGTGCTATATTGTATAAAGCACACCTTTGTTTATCAAATTTCGTTTAGACAAAACAACTTATGAAGTGGTCCGTCTAATGTGGATCAAGATGGAAAGTTCAAGTCCTCACTTCAAGTTAAGCAAGTTCAACAACTCCTAATGTGCGAGACTCTACTGAAGTTCAAGTTGAGAAGTGGATCAAAAAGTTCAAGCTTCACGTTTTGCTAAAAGATCAAGCTCTACAATTTCTATTGAAAAATCAAGTAGAAGAACAAGTTCTGTGAAGTTCAAACTTCAATGTTCAGTTTTTTCAAGTGTAACTGACCCTAGAAAGACCTTAGACGTAGGTTCTTTTAAGAGACAAACTTATATGGGTTTTTATACTTTTGTTAAGCTAAAGTTCGACTAGTCTAGGTTAAGGTTCGACTAGTCTAAACTATGGCTCGACCAGTCTAGGAAATCTTCAACCAGTTCAAGTTTGAATTCAAAAAAATGGATTTTTATGTTGCTTCCTCGACCAGTCGAGGGTTGCTCGACTCGAAGTCCAGCAACTAAAATCTGGCACCCTCGACTAGTCAAAGCACATGCTCGACCAGTCAAACAAGGCCCTCGACCAGTCAAAGAACCGTTTTATTTGATCGCGCTTAAAATAAAAATTTGTTAGACCTTAGATGAGTCGAAGAAGATCTTAGATGAGTCAAAGTAACAACTTTTCAGCTTATAAATAGAAGCCTTCTCTCAATCCGAAATTACCAATCCAAGCTAGTAAAAGCCTTCATCAAGAGAGAGAGAAGTCTCCATTATTATCAAGCTATTGCATAATATTTTTAATATTTCTTTAATAGTTTTTTGTTTCAATTCTTAAATCTCTTGTTTTATGAATCTTATTCTATAAAGAGAGTAGATACTCTTTTTTGAGATCTTGAAGAATTCAAACAATTAGCCTTTAGTTTGAATCGATTTAAAATCAATCTAGAACCTAGAACCCTTGTTTATGTGACTGGACATTGAAAATTTTACTTCAAAAGAAGTGGTTCTATAGGGTACATCGAGAAATACGTCTTCAAGGTAAAGATAAGTATATTCTATTTTTTGTATTTTGATTTTATTGAGATAACCAGAAAATCTCATTTGTTGGTTTTTCTGAGATAGCCAAAAAATCTCAGTGAGGAGTTTTTTTTTTTTTTTTTTTGTGATAGCCCTTTCAAATCACAACCGTATCAGGTTTTAAGGTGACCCTGTGAAAACCTTATTTTTAGTGAAAGCCAATATCACGTGGATAATGATTTTTGGGAGTGGAGTAGGTGTGGCTGTTTCAGAACAGTTGTTGTACACACTGAATCACTATAACTCTTGGTGTTGTGGTGAATGTTTACTTTTTGCATATGTAGAGAATGGTTGTAATGTGAATGTTTGTAATAGATAGCTTTATTGTCTCTTGCTTGGTTTGAGATCTTGATCCTTATGATTGTTCGTGAAATAAGGTTGTCTTGCCTAAACTTTATTTTAGGTGTACGTTGTCCTACGAATTAGTTTGAATCAATTTTTCAATACTAGTGCGATTGAGTATTATGATTTATTTATTATTTCAACAATTTAATATTTATTTGGCATAGTCCTATTCACCCACCCTCTAGGACTGTTAAGCTCGCCCTTTTTCAAGTGGTATCAGAGTTAAGTTGATCATTTTTATTAGGATTAATTTCCTTGAGTTAAAAGATCTAGAGTTTTCATTATGTCAAATTTCGATAGCTTGTCTATTACTTGGCCACTACCTTTTGATAGCTCTAACTATGCATACCGGAAAGCCAGAATGAAGATTTTTCTAAAATCCTTAGATGAAAGTGTGTGACAAGCCACTTTAACTAAATGGAAACCTCTTATATGTGAAATATTAGGCAGTGATGGAACTAAATCTATGAGAGAAACTGCATTCTTTTTATGGACTGTAGCTCAGAAAAGCAAAAGTAGCGTTAATGCTAAGGCCTTAAATGCCATAACTTGTGCTCTATCAGTTGATGAATTCAAGAGAATCATTTCATGTGATACAATCTGTCACGGCCCAGACTCGGTGACCTGACTCACAAGGAACTCGATAGCCAATTCCGCCAGCAATAGACTCCGTGGTGCCCTATTCTTGGCTCCTGCCACCCATTCACTAGGTTCCGATCCTGGGATTCCAGAAGGAGGATTTATAATATAAGTCTGAATCCAATAAGAGTATCCTCAAGATCATAACATAGTAACCACAGATAGTAACCATAGGAACACACCACAAATCCACTCGGAATTAAAACTTTATACAGGTACATGACTTAAATGGGAAATACATAAGCAGAATAAGGGAAACTCCAACAGGTCATCGGTACGCTCCGAAAGCTCCTTAGCTATTGCGGCTGCCTAAAATCACCTGCACACATCAATCGTGCATAAGCTTATAGAAAGCTTAGAGGGCGGTGTAAGTGTGTGTAATACCAGTGCCGGAAGGAAATATCAGAGAATGCAGAAGCTCGACATGAACCATAAACACTGTCAATGCCACTAGCCATAGCAAGGCTAAGTTATGACAATCATGAATGCAACAAGCCGTACCAAGGCTATGCAAAGAAATACATGAGTACTAGGCGCCATACTGAAACGATGCACAAAAGGCCTATAAAGCCAATGCCAATGCAATGCAATACATGCCAGTCCTCATATCAAGTCCACAAATCATATAAAGTTCCACTACAGGGAAACCTCCGGGTTCAAGTACACTACTGGCTGACTGCTGCTCTCCAAGACCCGCACAGTCAAGCGAGCGTAAGAGACCTCACTACCCGCCTGTGGACAACCAATCACCAAGAGGCTCGACATTAGCGGACCCACTCACGAGCTAGTCAGACTCAGCCTAGTTATGCCCACTCACTCACGCGAAAAAGGCCACATCCCATCTCAACCGACCTCGCGACAGTGGGAGACGCGGCCTAACGGTATAAGGCACTCGGGCACTCATGTTTTTCACTTAGTCTCGGTGTTGAGGCATCTTCTTGGTACCATGAAGGTTTAGGGGCTTTCACCCAAGGACATCTTAAGTGCCCTATATGCTCAAGAGATATTTTCAGTGTCCAATACGGCCATCCACGATACTCCTATGAAGGCTACGACCCTGATGAAGCAAGAGCAAATATAAACCATGTAATGAAATGCCAAAGGCATGAATCACGCATACTAGTCATGCATCAGCTCCAAGCATTCTATGTGCTCAAGAGGGGAACTCCATCCCTTTGGGAAGCCATAATATCTTGCCCAACGGCACAAGCATGACCACACACACAATGCCAACCAAGCACACAATGATGTATATAGGTCATGAAGATGAACAAGATGCGTCATGCGGCGATGTACGATGTCGTGCTCTCCGCCAGCCAGGAAGGGACTAGGTTTAGGTACTTAGACGAATTTTCATAAGGAATCCACCTCTAGTGGGGGCTTGATAGTTTGGGGTTGCCCACAAGGCTAAGGAAGGACAATGACATGGGCCTAAGTAAATGAAACGGGCCTAGCTAGGGTCTTTGGTGGACCTTTAACCACTCATAGAAGCAAGTGGGCCTACTTTGGGGCCACCAATGTGGACATTCAACCACTATTGTCCCAAGATGGTAGCCCATCACTAATCGATCACGGATCAAGGCCCAAGGCCCAAACATCACCATGAATAAGAAATGGTCAGTCATAACATTCCACATACATTCATATTGGGCCTCAAATAAATGGCCCAAGGCCTATTCAATACATACGCCCAAAGGGCAACATACATAGCCCAACCCATATGCAATACTACGGGCCCATAAGGGAGGTTAGGGCCCAACATAAGGGTCACTAAATTCATATATTGTGGTGGGCCTAGTGGGCAGCCCATTACCCCAACTACATGAGCAATATTCATGTTCTAGCCAAGCAAGTTGGGCCTACATTCTAGCCCAAGGATATAGTTGATTTGGTGGGCAACCAAGGGCCCAACCACTCGTATAATCCAGCTCATTGACCTAACATAATATCATGGAGAATATAGCCCAAGAGTCGATTGGGCCTATCTAGGATGTTCCAGCCCATTTGGGAAGAGTCCAAAAATCTTATTACATACATGGACCCAAATAACTCAACTATGGTGGGGCCTCAAGAGTGCATTAATTAAGCCTAAAATTTGGAGATTTAAGGCATGAATTTATCCCTCCAAAGTCCTCACAATATGGTGGGCTCCACTCCTTAAAACTTCAGCTTAAAAGCCATGTACATTTATAACATCTTGCTAGATTTTTATTCTACCAGCTTTATGGGCCTGCTGGAGCCCAGAAAATGTTCATCTGATTGGGACATGAGTCCAGGTGGTCCAGCAATAAGGTCAGAGGGTCCCACCACATAGGAGTAAACCCAACAATACAAAGAAGTAGGTGGGCCACACTGCTGGACCAAAGTCCAGCAGCAACCCACCATGGGCGTCCCACAGTTGGGCTTGGGCGGTCCAATGGACTGGACGCCCAGCCCTATACCAATGCACACGGTGGGCCCCACCTTGGACGTTCCACACCAAGGTGGGCCACGTCCAAGTGGGTCACAAAGTGGATGGACATGTGGATAAAATACAACATCATGGTGGGCCACAATCAAGGTGGATGGCCAACCTTGCTGGACGTCACCACCATGGACGTCCAGCCAGGTGTGCCGGTCTAACCCCTACACACTGAAATCCAGTGGCCCAATTGGCCCTAAATCTAGTTAGGTGGGTCCCAGCAAGGGTGGGCCACCTTAGGAATTAATTTCACAATTTTACTGATATGATAAATATTTTTAAGAATTAGGACAACAATACATATCCAAAAATCTGGTTAGTGTAGAAATCCTGCTGACCTCATGTTTGGCACCACATGGGGTGGGCCTAAGCTCACCCAAACCCCTAGAAAATTTGTGGGAAGGGTAGTCCCACATGTGGACAGCAAGTGGGATCCACTGGGGTGGCCCACTTACTCTAGAAAATAAGGTAAACATACTCATTTCTATCATACAGTATTGCTGAACTGTTCAGAAATTTCTGGATAGTTAGCCCTCTTTAGCCCATCCCATGGGCCTCAAGCATCGGGGAAATGGTGTGGGCCCCATTCCACATCAAAGTGGGGTCCATACACTACAAAATCCCAAAAGAAATTTGGAAGAAAAGGACATGCAAACAGATCTAAACATCAACTCAAAAGTCATGTTCTAAATGGGCTTGAAATCTGGACAGCAACATGTGTTATCCATATTTTAGCCCATATAATTAAATCAAAGGGTTTATTACCCAGATCCATCATGTGGGGTCCACCTTGATGGGTTAACAAAATTTCAGACCCATGAGTTCACCATATCCTCCATGCAAAAATTATCTTGGAGGCCACTCAACCCATGCATGCATGGTGGGTCTGGACGTCCAACATTGGTGGGCTTGGACGTCCCATCTTGCTATGGGTCTGAGATGTTGCTGACCCTCCTTGGTGGGCCACACATCTTCATAAATACACAGAAGAAAATAAAGAGAAAGGAAGAGAGAAGGAGAGAGATCAGCCATTGGTGGAAGGTCCCGCCACTAATGGACCTTCCATACCTTCCACTATGTTGTATGATACATACATCCTATGATATATCAAGAAAACTTACTGAATGGTAGGGACACCTTCCCTACAGGCATGCAAAGGCCTAGATGACCTATGAGATGCAAGAAATAAAAGGAAAGCATTATGGTGGGTCCATGGAGAATGACCCACCATAGAATGGACCCACCATAGAATAGATTGTGTAGGATCTAGGCCCTTGGCCTTTATCCTAGGAGCCATGTAGGACCTCCACCATGGATTGGTGGGTCCTACATGCTTCCATGCATGCTAGGAAAAGAAAGGAAGAAGAAGGAGAAGAGATGATCTTCTAGGTTGCACCCACCTCTAAAGATGCCTTCAAAACTTCAAGGATGGTGTTCTAGGCTCTAAGGGAAGAAGATTCAAGGGTGTAGATGGGATTCTAAGGGCTAGATGGAGGGGAAAATGGGGAAGAAGGGGCTGGAGTAGAGATGGAAGCTTGGACGTTTTGGCTATGGAGGAAAGGAGGAATGGAAGAATGAGAGGGGGGGGGGGGGGGGAGAGAGAGAGAGAGAGAGAGAGAGAGAGTATATCTAGGTAATCATTTCTTTTTAAGCTAGGGAAGAACAACCAAATGCTGGTGCCTTGGGGGTGAAGCCCAAGGCACATGATTGCCTCTCTAGGAAAGGTAGCCTAAGCTAGACTATGATAGGTTAGTAGGTAGGTAGAGTATGCTAGGCATAGGTTTTCTAAGAAAATGTTGCTAGGTGGGGCCCACCTTAAAAAAACTTGCAAGCTAGCAAGTGGGTCCCACCACATGATGCATGGCCAAGAAATGCTTGGATTGATAAGTTAAGATGCACACGCCGGATTTATGCATGAGACGCGGCGTTGGAACCGCGTCGCCGATGCGGTCGCAATGGCATAGGTTTCGAGTCAATCGGGTCAGGTCTACATAACGTGACTTAAGGATGACTGCAAACGCTATCCACAGGTCGTGGGTCACCGGGATTCGACTGGTAGGACCACGGGACTTAGGGGAACGAAATGGATACTCGAGGTAGGGTCTTACACAGTCAAACAAGCTTGAGATATTCTTGAAATGACACATAAAGGGACTTTTATAGTAAAAATAAATAAATCAAAAATCCAAATCCTCACTACTAAATTTAAGGAAATTCATATGGAAGAAAATGAAACTTTCATGGACTTTTATACAAAACTAAATGATATAGTAAATTTCATGTGGGGTCTAGGAGATGAAATCCTAGAAAGCAAGGTCTGTGCAAAAATACTGCGATCTCTTCCCTGAGAGATTCAACTCTAAAGTAACTGCCGTTCATGAATTAAGAGATACTGATTATGTGAAGGTTGATGAGTTGGTTCTCTCCAAACGTATGAGTTAAATTTTAAAGCTCCTAAAGGTAAGTCCATAACTCTTAAATCGTCTAAATCTGTTTCAAAAGAAAATTGTGTTAATTCTGATGTTGAAGATACAGAAGATGATATGACTTTACTTGCTAAGAAATTTTGCAGAATTTTCAAAAACAAAAAAAGATCAGATTTTCAAAAACCATCTGACAAAAGAAAAAGAAAATCTAAATCTTGAAAATCTGTAAAGGACAGTCAATGTTTCAACTACCATGAATACGGGCACTTAACGAACAAATGTCTTAAAAGGGATAAGTAAAAAAGAAACGGTATGATAGCTACTTGGGATGAATCATCCAGCTCTGAAAGTTCTTCTGAGTCTGATGAATCAAAATAAAAAAATACAAATGATGTGAAAGCCCTGATGACTATAGCCAAAGTCACCTCCTCAGATAGCTGTAACTTATCTGATTATGAAAATCTCAGGAGTGACCTTGAAAATGAGAATGAAGATGATCTTCAAGACACCTACAATGCCTTATACAGGGAAAGTTGTAAAATTGTTATCAAACTAGACATTCAAAGAGAAATATCTAAAATTAAAATAAAAACTTGAAAACAATGTTTTAGAAAAATCTCATCTTTCAGATTGTTTTGAAAAAAACGAAACTAGATTTAAATATCAAGACCTAGAATTGAAAATGAGAATCTAAAACTCGAAGTTTCTTCTCTTTTGTGTTCTAAGGATGAGATATGCCCACGGAGACCCAAAACTGGAAAAACTGTTAACCTCATTAAGAAAATGTAGTGACAAATCAAGTCTGGGTTATATTAAAGATAATTTACTAAAAAAATGTTAACCTCATCAAGAAAATGTGGTGACAAAAGGTAAGAATTTGAGAAATTATGGTCAAAATAATTTTAAAAATCCAAAATCTTTTCAAGTTTCTAAAATTAATTCTAATGACATCAGCTATAGAAATCAAAGATATAACAAAACTCCTTTAGCTGAAAAAATAGTGGACTTACTGAAAGAGCTTCTAAAATCCAACTCAGATGGAATCAGAGTTAATAGAAAAGGGAGAAATCCCAACTTCCAGAAACAAAGAAAAACTAATGGAACTCTTAGACTCAGAACCATAATGAAATGAGTTCTAAAGGTTACATGTCTTGTTACCCACACAGCCTTCAAAGCCACTAGCCATTCAAAATGGTACCTGGATAGTAAATGTTTAAGACACATGACGGGTGACAAAGTGATATTCACCAACTTCAAAGAAGTGAATGATGGTTCAGTCACTTTCGGTGATGGAAGCAACTGCAGAATTATAGGCCAAGGTACTGTTCAGCTCTCCAATCTTCCTCTCTTTGAGATTGTATTGTATGTTAAAGGTCTTAAACATAACCTCCTAAGTATTTCCCAAATCTGCGATAACAAACACAATGTAAAATTTACAAATCACGGATGTGAGATTTCAAATGAGAATGGAAGTGTGATATTAAATGGTCGTAGGACTTTTGAGAATTGCTACATTATTAATGACTCATGTTCTTCTAACTTTTCATGTTACATGGTCTAAACAGACTAAATAGAACTATGACATAAACGTCTTGGACTTGTTAACTTTAGAGATCTTTATAGATTGAGTAAAAGAGATCATATTCGTGGCTTACCCAAATTAAAAAAGGTAGAAAAAGATTTGTGGCGCATATCAGTTTGGCAAGCAAATTAAGAGTAGTCACAATCAAGTGAACTCCTTAGCCACAATCAAACCTCTTGAACTATTCCATATGGACTCAATAGGACCAACGAGAATGGATAGTAGAGGTGGAAAGAAGTATTTTCTGGTTATTGTTAATGATTTTACCAGATATACTTGGGTAGCTTTCTTGAGAGAGAAATCAGAGACTCTCGATGAAGTCAGAAGAATTCTAAAACGAATTTAGATTGAAAAAGAAGTACATGTGATCAAAATCAGAAATGTTCATGGTTCTGAGTTTGAAAATAGCAATTTTGAGAAGTATTATACAGACCATGGTATATCACATGAGTTCTCTGCTCTTAAAACACCTCAACAGAATGGGGTTGTTGAAAGAAAGAACAGAGTGTTACAGGAAATGGCTAATATAATGCTAAATAGCATGAACTTACCGAAAAACTTATGGGCTGAAGCTATTAATACTGCATGCTACATTATAAATTGTATGTATGTTAGAAAAACCAAAGATAAAACAACCTATGAGTTATGGTTCAATAAGAAGCCAACAGTCAAATACTTTCGAACTTTTGGAAGTAAATGTTTCATTTTACGTGATTGAAAAAATTTGGGGAAGTTCGAAGCCAAGAGTGATGAGGGAATATTCTTGGGTAATGCTCTGAATAGTCAAGCATATCGTGTTCTTAACAAAAGAACAAGAGTGATTCAAGAATCTATTAATGTTGTAATTTATGATCACCTGATCACACCCACACCAAGTCAAGATGATGATGATGTCAACATTATTGATAAAGCTGACTCTTCATCTAAATCAGATAATACTGAATTACGATTAGTTAAAGACCATCCGACTGATTAGATATTGGGTAACCCTCATACTGGTGTTCAAACAAGAAAACAGATAGAGAATATTTGTAATTACGTCTACTTCACTTCTCAAATTAAACCGACTAATGTAAAAGAAGCACCTGTCGATAAAAATTGGATGTTGGTTATGCAAGAAGAGTTAAATCAATTTGTCAGAAATAATGTTTGGTATTTGGTTCCTAGACCTTCTGATAAACATATAATCGGAACTAAATAGGTTTTTAAGAACAAATTTGATGAAATGAGAAATATCATTAGAAAGAAGGTACGACTGGTTGTACAAGGCTACAATCAGATAGAAAGAATTAACTATAATAAAACCTTTGCACCAGTTGCGCGCATTAAATTCATTAGATTATTTATTTCAATTGCTTGCGATAAAAAATTCAAAATATATCAAATGGATGTTAAAAGTGCATTTTTAAACGGTGATTTACATGAACAAGTATATGTTAATCAACCTAAGGGTTTTGAAGACCCTAAACTTTCAGATCATGTATATCGTCTTAAAAATGCACTTTATGGTTTAAAATAAGCTCCCAGGGCATGGTACGAAAAGTTGATAAAATTTTTACTTAGTCACAACTTTATCATGTGAAGCATTGCTAAAACGTTATCGTCAAAAAATATAATGATCATATCTTGATTATACAGATCTATGTTGATGATATTATTTGCAAATCTATAAGCACTAACTTATCCATTGAGTTTGTAGATCTGATGAAATCCAAGTTTGAAATGAGTATGGTTGGAGAATTGAATTACTTTCTTGGATTACAAGCAAAACAACATGAAGATGATATATTCAGCTCTCAAACTAAATATGCTTTAAATCTGGTAAAGAAATTTGGATTTGAGAATGGGAAAAAGTTTGATACTCCTATGAGTACAACTCTCAAACTCTCTAAGGATAAAACAGGTAAAATTATAGACTCTCATTTATATCGAAGCATGATTGGTAGTCTTCTATACTTAACTTCTAGTAGACCTAATATTGCTTTTAGCGTTGGAATTTGTGCTAGATATCAATATGATCCTAACGAATCACATCTAATCGTTGTTAAACGAATAATCAGATATGTTGCAAATACTGCTAATTTTGGTCTATGGTATCCACATGATACAACTGCACAACTTGCCGGATATACCAATGCAGATTGGGCAGGAAACATTGACGATAAAAAATATACTAGTGGTGAATGTTTCTATGTAGGGAATTGTTTAATTTTCTGGCTCAACAAGAAGTAGAATTCTGTATCTCTCTCAATAGCTGAAGTTGAATATATTGCAGCTGGCAATACTAGTACCCAGCTTGTCACGCCCTAAACCCGAAAATTGGATTCACAGGAATCCCGATCGCCGAACCCGGTGCCGATAGCCTTCGTAGTACCCTATTCTTGCCCCCGACGTATATACACCAGGTTCCGATCCTGGGATCCTACAAGGAGGATTTTCCAATGTATATTTGTCTCATAAGAAGCATAACCGCACGTATACCCAAATCATAAAGGCAACATCATCATCACATATCCACTAATATAATAATTTGAATACAATGCTGAAAGGAAAATACATATATCGAAATCAAAGCTCCAGAGGACAGCTGCACACTCCAAGCTCAACGCTGCTGCAACCTAACGCCACCTGCACGCATCTATTGTGCATAAGCTTACAAAAGCTTAGAGGGTGGTGAAAGTGTGTGCACAAGATAAGTGCCAAGTATACCATAAAGCCCATAAATTATACATCATCGGAATAAGCGAAAATACGAACAATTACATGAGTCAATCAATATTAGAATACGCAATATAGAACAACTATACAAATGAGGAGTCATAAAGAGCCAGATATCAGATGCCAAGGATGTTATACAAAGGAGGAGTCATAAAGATCAAATTATTAGATGCCGTATCTAGACCATATAATGCAAAAACACAGTAACCCAAAATGTCATATGCCATGGATGTAATACAATATGCGGTGCGAATGGAATGACCATGCTAGAGTGTTGAGTCGGGATGATAGTACGTAGTATCGCAGGCTACGGGGTCCACCACAAAGGACTCCTATCCAAACCAGTCTCATACCTAAATTTGGATAGTCAGACTCAACACGGTAAACTCCTGATCTCAGGTTAGTCGCGCGCCCAACCGAAATCTTGGTCATGCGAAGGTACACGTAACAAATAGTTGCGCACTACCAGCCCGAGTGGATAGTGAATGGATGATTGAATGAGTATGCAACTCTTGCTCAATAAATCAACATATCAGTACGGTTCATCTATGGGATCATCACCGGGGTTTAGTACACTCCAAATGGCACTGTCGCTCTCCCAGTCACATAGTCCAAGTGAGCGTAAGAAACCTCATTATCTGCCTGGCCAATAGTCTGCCAATACCTATCCGGCATGTCGATAGCGGACCCATTCACGAGCTGGTCAAACTCAGCCTAGTATTATCCCTTACTCTCAGGCGGGTAAGGCCACACCCCCTCCCAATCGACCACGACACAGTGGGAGAAGCGACCTCCTGGTATTTAGTACTCGGGCGCTCATGTATCCACTCGGTCTCGACGTTGGGGCATCCTTTGATACCAAGAGGGTTTGGGGATTTTCACCCAGGGCCATCTATAGCAGCTTGATGCTAGAACAAACTTTTGATGTCTCATCTCGCCAACCACGATATGCCTGTGGAGGCTATGGCCCTGATGTCGCTAGGGTGTACAGTAATCATAATGCAAGATGCATAAATCATACGAACTAGCCATGCATCAATCCTGTACATACCGTGTGCTCATGTGAGATAACCTCCACCTATCATGGAGTCTCATAACAACATGCTCAATGACGTATGCAATAATCAACCACATCTCATAACAAGCATGCAAATGATGCGTATGGGCATGTATCATGATGCTATGCTGTCACATACTCATAATCGATATCAATAACTGACATCGACAATCGACCTCGACAATGTAGACATTTAACCAACATTGCCTTCAAGGAATGACCCACATAGAACCTAACATATAGTGGACCTATGACCTCACACAAGAGCCGAATATACAACACCATGGGCCTCACTCAAGAGTTTAATACACATCACGATGGGCCTTTCACATGGGCTTAACATACATCACAATGGGCTCCATCGCCTGGCCCTCAAATGCATCACAATGGGCCTCATCACATAGGCCTCGATACTCGGCCTCGACAATCGGAATCGGCCTATACAATTGGCCTCGACAAATCGGAATCAACCTATACAATCGGCCTCGACAAATTGGAATCGGCCTCGATACCTGGCCTCGACAATTAGAATTGATCAATAATCAGAATCCGCAATTCGCTCACGTCAATCGGCAATCGGTCACGACAATCGAAATCGATCGATAATTAGAATCGGCAAATCGGTCATGTCAATCGACAATCGGTCACGACAATCGAAATCGATCGATAATCAGAATCGGCAAATCGGTTTCGTCAATCAAAATCGGCAATCGGTCACGACAATCAAAATCGATCGATAATCGCTCTAACAAAGGACCTGAGGGAAGGTCACAATATGGACATTTAACCATCATCGCCCATCAATATGGACATTTAACCGACATTGCTCCTTAAGGAGTGGTCCACATAGAGCCATACGTATAGTGGGCCCATGGCCTTACACAAAGGCCTAACATACATCGTTATGTGCTACATATGCATCACATTGGGCCACGCCCATGGGCCTTCAATACATCATAATGGGCCTCGCCCATGGGCCTTAAATACACCACACTGGGCTACGTCCCATAGGTCTTAAATATATCATAATGGGCCTCGTACCTGGGCCTTAAATAAATCACAATGGGCCACATCTCATGGGCCTCGTACTTGGGCCTCAAATAAATCACAATGGGCCACATCCCATGGGCCTCTCATACATAACATCGGGCCTTGCCATCTGGGCCGGAAATACATCATAATGGGCCACAACCCATGGGCCTTAATGCAATGGGTGGGCCCTACACCTGGGTTTAATATACATCACAGATGGGCCCTGCACAGGGGCCTCATACACAACAAGTTGGGCTTATCAATGAGCCTTAGGGAGAGTGACAATGCGGACATTTAACCAACATTAATCTTACAATGTGGACGTCAAACCAGCATTGCTCCCAAGGCATGGCCCGCCATAAAACATCATTACACAAACCACCTATATACATCTTACTGGGCCTTGACCCATGGGCCTTAGATACATCAAATGGGCCACCTCATATGGGCCTTATATAAATCAAGTGGGCTGCATCAATGGGCCTTATGTACATTGCAATGGGCCATATCCCATGGGCCTTTGAATACATCACGATGGGCCTCGTAACATGGGCCTTATATATATCAAAGTGTGCCTCAACCACGGGCCACAAATACATCAAATGGGCCATAAATATAATGAGATGGGCCTAATCACTTAGGCCTTATCTATATATACCAAGTGGGCCTCAATGGACGACCACAAATAAATCAAGATGGGCCTCATCCACATGCTAAGGTGGGGTCCACTTGAACTATAAATCTGTCTTATTTTTAGTCTCAAGCCGTTAAGATAAGCTCGCCAAGTGGTTAGACGGTTTGGATGCAACACATGCATCAAGGGTGGGTCCCATAAAGGCCCACAATCATATATATATATATATATATATATATATATATATATAATATTCAATATAATATACATATATATACATGCACACAAACGAGGTGCAGTCCCCACACGTGGGGTGGGTCCCATATAGATGGACGGCATGGATGAAACATATACCTCATGGTGGGGGTCCCCCTGCCGTCTAGCAGCCAGCTACAATGGTTGGACGGCATAGATAAAACGCATACATCTAGGTGGGCTCCACCGTCCATAGCAGTGGACTGTGTGAATAAAACACTTACATCACTGTGGGTCCCACATGGCGCCCACCATAATGTTTATAAGCCATCCAATCCGTTCATAAGGTCACGCAGACCTGGATGAAGATTAAAAACAAATTTCATATTGATTCAAAACTTTTGTGCTTACCGAAAAGGGTTTCAATGGCAGACGTTAAATCTCCACTATTTCCTGTGATGTGGGCCACCTAAGCTCTGGATGGGGCTGGTTTTTTTTTGGAGGGGGCTCGCTTCAGGAATGGGCCCACCCTATGAACGGTGTGGATATATAGCATACATCATGGTGGGGCCCATGCATAGGGCCCCTGTCTTACCCGCCCGTCTCCATGGACGCGAGCAGCGTCCTGCTGCATAGCAGCAGCAGGCGCTACCCCTTTTCCTTCTTATATATATATATTTGAAAAATATTATTTTCCTACAGTTTTTCATGTGTGGGGCCCGCATCAGCCGAATCCACCCCGACCACTGGTTTCCATGGCCCGAGACGGACTAAATAAGCCCAATATCTGATATTTTTCGGTGTATAGAAATGGCAGGGTGGTTTTCAACGGTAGAAGCCACTGTTTTATATGCTATGGCCCGCTAGAAGATCGGATGGACTTCGTCTTTCGGCCCAACGCCTAAAATGAGCTAGGGAATGGGATGAACGGCTTGGATTAGAACCATACCTCAAGGTGGGGCCTACACAAGTAGCCCTTCCCAAGAGCTTGAAACAAGCTCATATTTGTGTTTTCATTTCACGTCCAGGGACGTCCTTGGACATGGATGGTGTGTGCATAACACATGTAACAAGTTGGGCTTGCTCAGGTGGGCCACCAAATGATGGATGGTGTGGACACAATACATATAAAGTGGGCCCCACCTATAGATGGCTTGGGATAAAATACATGCCTTATGGTGGGTCCATTCGGGTGGGCCACATGAACATATCATCACATAAAAGAAAAAGAAAGGAAGAGAGAAAGAGAGAGAGACGAGACACGTGTGATGGAGGGTTCCGCCACTATGAGCCTTCCCTTGCATTCAATCATACATTAAGTGGGTCCCACTACACATGGGCCCATCAAACCGAAAATCAACGGTGGAGATCCTTTCTCCTCCAAATGTAAGGTCTAGATGACCCTATCAATACAAGGAAAATAAACATTATGATGGGGTCCATGGAGAATGGCTCCATCATGAAATGATTATGAGGATCAAGGGGGGCCATCGGCCACACCTAGGGTCCAAAGTGAGATCCATACCATCAATCGGTAGGCCTCACTTGGCCCTTCATAAAAAAAAAGAGCAAATCTAGGCCTAATAAAAGCACCCACCTCTAGATCAACTCCGTCTGCCTATGCAATCTAGAGCTCCAAGAGGACAAATTCGATGGTTAAGATGATGATCTAAGGGTTGGATTGGGTGGTAGGAAGGTGGGCCACACAAGTTCTTCCGTGGAAGCTTGCTTGGACATGGGATGCTTGCTTGGAGAATGAGAGAGATGAGAGAGAGAGAGGTGTAAGAGAGAGAGATGGGTGTGATGGGTGTGATGTGTACTTGTATAAGAGAGAGTTGACTTTAGGGGAGGGGTGGTTGTACTTGGGGATGGGTGAGTGATGGAGTGTGATGTGTACTTTGATTGATGGGATTGATGTGATGGATTCTCAGGATTGCAATGCTCGACGTTCTCCTCGAACTGAACGCGGGCCCACATATCCGGCACAGGTATCGCCTCGGCAAGCGAGACGCGACGTCGAAACTGCAGCAACGGTGCAGTCGCAAGGGTATAGGTCTCGGGTCGAGCCGACTCTGGAAAATGGGATACGACTCAAGGTCGCGCACAACTGCCAATTACAGATCGCAAGTCGCCGAAATTTGACCGGGAGGACCGCGAAAGCCAACGGAACAGTACGGGTTAGGATACGGGCCTTATACAGCTGACCTGGATGAAAAAGATGTTAGCTAATTATGGGATTGCCCAAGATACAATGATATTATATTATGATAACTCAAGCGCAATTAATATTTCAAAGAATCCTATTCAACATTCTCGTACAAAACATATCGACATTCGATATCGTTATATTCGAGAATTAGTTAAGGACGAGCATTTCATTAGAATATATTTAGAGTATGAAAAGTAGCTTGCAGACATTATGACTAAACCACTTGACAGGAATAGATTTTCCAAATTAAAACATAATATTGGTCTGTGTACTTTTAATTAATTAAATTATGTTGTTTATGCATTTCTTTATTATTATATATTTATAATTTTTTAAATGCAAAACATTTAAATTTCATGTTTTTTAAATGAGATTTTTTTTGGCTGCTCAATGGGTCGAGCACGTCCTTGACCAGTCGACCTTCGATGGGTCGAGGACCATACTCGACCAATCAAGGTGCGCGGGTTTGCTCATTACAAGAGGGAAAATCACTTTTTTGCTTCATTTTTTCCTTTCTTCCTCGACTAGTCGTGGCTTCACTCGTCGAACCCATCTCTATTTCTTCATTGTAAGTGGTTTATTTCAAATTTCCTTCTACATTTGGGTTCCAATTTGTTAGTTAATCTTCCATTTGTGGTTTATTTTTTATTTACATCCTTTCTATGGTAGGTTTTGTGCAAAAATATGATCTAAGCCAAACTCATCTATTCTTTTTAATACTCTCTATTGCAATCTCTAAATAAAGCATTGCACTAAGAGGAAGGCTACTCGTGGTTCCTCCTCCAGGTTGACTCTAGTTAGAGCGAGAACCCTAAGATCTCCTGAAGAAAATTCAAAGCATGTTAGGGATTTTCGCTCTAGAGAAATTATCATTGAAAGGACTGTGAACGTAGACCACATTGCTCCATTTCATCTCTTACCTATTCCTACTGCCATTGGTTGGGAAAACATTCTTCGTTGGGGCAGAATGGCATGCCGTTCAATAGCGCAAGGGATGCATGCTTCAATAGGTGAATTGTCCCTTGATAATCTGACATTCTCTATTAATTTTAGAGAAGGGACTGTTCCTATTGATCGACACCTAATCTCAGATTTACTTGATGTTAATGTCAATGATGAAGGCATACCCATTGCAACCCTTGCTGAAAAAATGACTGAATTTGAGTGATGAAATATTAATCACAAATTTTGTCGATTTAATGCTGAATGGAGTTTTGGAAATGCCTTCTGTGCCAACAAGATGATTCCTAAATACAGAGTCTTTTATCGCATTTTCACATCTAATGTCTATCCATGGTTTGAGAATAAGTCTGAACTTACTCCCTTTATGACTCATGTCCTTCATGCCGTTGTGTCTGTTATTCCTATATGTCTTCCCTCATTGATGTGTTATTTAATTATCCAATTTCGTATCCATCCTGGCCATGGGTCGGTACCTTTTGCTTATCTCATGACAAGTCTTGCTATTTATTGCAATGTTGTCATTCCATCTACCGAGGCACCAGAGTCAGCCCTCCAATTTAATAATACGAATATTCATAAGATGAACCTGGAATTCCTTCCTGGCCAGAGAGATGAGGATGAAGAAGAGGAAGAAGATGCTCCTTAACCTGAAGACACGTCCATGGATGACATCTTTGCCGAACTTGGATTGGATGATGCAGCTGATCCTAACTATTAGCCTTCCCAGGTTGATGATCGACTCAAGTCATTATAAGAGAAAGTTGTTGAGTTGATGGTATCCCAAGATACTCTGGCTGAAAGTCACAAAGCATCTATGAAATTGTAGCGCCCCAAAATTCAAGGACCGAGTAGCTACTCGGCTCCCGAATTCCCGAGTGTCACGTGTGTAATAATGAGTCACAAATGCATACAGTTAATCTGGTATTAGCAAGCAATGACGAATTAGATTAAGCATGCTTAATTTCTAATCAGATAATTAAGTTCCAAGTGTTAATAACCAAGTAAAGTTCCATTGTAAATTCATATCTAACACAACAACTTAATAGATTTGAATAACAGTCATCCAGGGATCCAATCCCATACGCTCATCACATCCCAAAATGATCTGGGCTCTGACCCAGTCTCGTTGACATCCACCTCGCTAATATGCCCCGCCAAACTCCTGATAGTACGCTTGCTCCTCGTCGTCGTCAACATTGACATCGTCTAATGCATGCTGCTCCAGGGTACCTGCATTTATATCGGGTTCTGGTTGGTGTTTTAGAACACCGTCCCATGGTGAGAGTGAGTTATCAACTCAGTGGTACCATTAGCAATAGGCATACGAATTATCACGCATAGGATACATTTAATGAACAGCAAGCAGCATGGAATCCTAAACACTGTTGTTAATGCAAATGCATGGTTATGATATGATGTATGCTCCTCACAAAAAAACCAACACTCCCTCAAGCGACGACATCTGACGTTCGTGATGAAACAACATTCCCTCAAAAGCAACCTCGACTGCATAATCACCACAAATATAATACAATGTCATGAAATATATTAACTTGGTTGATTAGCTAAGTTCATTCGTCCAGCAGGTTGGGGAAACCGGAATACCCTTAGTGGAGTTATTGCCCTAACCCAATCATGCAGCTCAAATGCCATGGCCATGTGACTCTCGCTACCCTTAGCCCTATCCTGGGGTTGTCAATCCCGAAAAGTAGCATAAACATAGATGAAACAGATTGAGACTTAAATGTCTTACTCGCGGTCACTGTAGGGAGGTTGTCACCCCAACACAGGCCGACAACACGAGTACAGTGTCCCATACCACTGTTCCCGACTCACGAGTCCAAGCGCTCAATGGACACTACAAGGAGGCTCATCACCCCAGTGTAGGCCAACAGCATGGACTTAGTGTCCCATTTCAACATCCCCAGCTCATGAGACTTTGTGGGCCGTAAATCATAGTTAACAATGGGTGCAATAGTCTTAGGGTACTTCAGGTTCATACAAGTGTGATCAAACAAGTTTAACGTACAAAGATGGTCGACTATTAGTCAATGTGCCCCGACGGGCTGAACCATAACTAATCGGCCTGGGAACGTAGTCCCGTGTAGTCCAACTACGGCCAACAACCTATAATTCAACTATTCGGGCCAGATTACTCGCGAGCAGGTCCAACAAAAGGGGTCGCTCAAGTAATTTTAGGTAATCAGCCCATCCATAATGGTTTATGCAATAATACACAATACGTATTGTCAAATTCAGAGATAGTTCGTTCATGGCAGGAATAAATTAGCAATTTAAGTACGTGGACAACAATATATCAAGTTCCGCTAACCCATACGGGTCATGTTCGCCATGTTCTAACATATACAACCATAAGGGCAGCCACACATCAATATAAAACAACTAGTCTTCCATGAGTTAACATAAATCACATAATTCAGCTATAAATCGACGAAATCAAGCAAGTAGTTCAACAAATCAGCAACGTGACAACATTCCATGCCTTTACTCCTAGCACAATTGACAGGTAGCAACAATTCAACCGACAATCAACAATTTACAACAATTCATGTCATTGTTAAAGCATAGTTAGCACCAAATCAGTAAATCAATAACCAACTAGCATAGATTTGCGAAAAGTTTGATATTTGCACCCTACATGAGCATGCAAATGTAGAAGTCACAGATTTGGTGTATTAGAGTCTAATCCCCTTCCTTATTTTCAGCAATTTCTAGTCCATTATTCTAATTATACAACCCAAATGAAAATTCAGCAACATGCACTAACAATGCACCACACACATTCACTAAACCTATACTAGGCATGATAATCAACTATTTAAAGGTAATGGTCCTCACCTAAACTTAGCCAGAGATTGCTGAAACGATCCTAGCGATGTTGGGTTTGCAAGCTCAAAGTGTCGAGGCCCTGCATTGCATTGGATGGATAAAGATCACATGCATGTTGCAGAAATTATGAAAATAGTGTGAGAATTCCTATATTACCTTAGATGGGTCGTAATTCCTCTTCCAATGGCGGAGAACAACCAGGATTTCCGACAGAGGAAGGGAGAGGACGCCGAAATTTATGAATTTCGGCCACCGGGGCCACATGCAAGTGAGGTGCCCCAAATCTCTCTCCTCTTCTCTCTCTCTCAGCTGCTGGAAATGGGGTTTGAGAGAGAGAGAGAGGGCAACCTTATATATGCCCAGAATTATGTCTATTGACCCCAAGTTTCATGAAATGCTTCCAATGGCCCTGTTGGACCCAAATATGGATGTTGGGGCTGTCCTGATGGGCCCTTGGCCCATATGATACATGGGATAGGTGCCCCATGACTCGATGAGGGGTCCGGCGAAGTTTGATCACAAACGGATGCGGGGTTTTGCCGCAATAGCCTGATTCACGATCAATGGTTACCGTTCCATGATCAATGGCCAGATTTTGTAGGCGCGGGCCTGGACTTATTTCCAACCTTTGGTGTGAATTTAGAAGAGATCCGATGGATGGAACGCCCAACTTTGTAGACTCAAGCAGCAGAGCTATTGATTTAATTTCAGGATTTTATTTCTTTAGGTTAGGCAACTTGCGGTTTGCAAGTGCCAGCAGGGCAGCATCGATCAACCATTTCTGGGCATCCTTTGAGCCTGACGTCCACGTGGGACCACAAGCCTAGCAAGACATAAGGCCTGATAAAATTTAGGAATTTTTGGTCCTTCCTTGGGCGACACACGGCCCGTACGGACAGTCGTTGAATATAAAGGGGCTACGTGGCTCTACGGCCCGTGCTTGACCCGAGCACGATTTGATTTAATCCCATTAGTGGTTAAGTTAGTCATTAATTAGTCCATAGTAGGCCCACACGTGCGTCTGAATTATCCGATCCTACATCAGCTCGCATGTGCGCCTTAGGACATTGTTCCCTTTTTGGACAGGGCATTACAATCTACCCCCCTTACAAAAAAAATTTCATCCTCGAAATTTGTACCTACTCATATTTCTTAAGAAGGTTGGGGTAGTGTTTGCAAACTTTGGCTTCTGTTTCCCAAGTCGCTTCTTCTTCTCCGTGGTACATCCATAATACCTTTACTAGCGGAATCACCTTGTTTCGCAAAACTTGCTCCTTCTTGTCCAAAATCTTGGTGGGCTTAAGGACATACGTAGCATTGTCCTTGAGTTCCATGTGTTCCCACCGAATAATATGTGAGGGATCTGGAACGTACTTCTTGGGCATGGAGACGTGAAATACAATATGCACGCCAGCGAGGGGAGTAGGCAAAGCCAGACAATACGCAACCGGTCCTATCCAATCCAAGATTTGAAAAGAGCCAATATATCGTGGGGTAAGTTTCCCCTTCTTACCAAAACGTAGAACTCCGTTCATTGGCGAGATCTTCAGAAATAGATGGTCTCCTGCTTCGAATTCCAAATCTCTTCGCCTTGTATACGCATAACTTTTCTGCCTGCTCTAGGCTGTCAATAATCGTCATCTAATAATTTCAATCCTTTCAGTAGTCGCCTATACTATTTTAGGTCCCAACAAACTTTTCTTGTGAACTTCAACCCAACATTGTGGAGCTCGGCACGTGCGCCCGTATAAGGCTTCGCAGGGTGCCATGTCGATGTTAACTTGGAAACTGTTGTTGTAAGCGAACTCAGCATAAGGGAAACACTCATTCCGACTGTCCAAGAAATCCAATGCACACGCTCTCAATATATCTTCTAGTATTCGATTCACCCGTTCTGTCTACCCATCAGTCTGAGGGTGAAAAGTGGTGCTGAATCTCAACTTGACTCCCATGGCATCTTGCATTCGGGTCCAGAGCATTGAAGGAAATCGTGTGTCTCAGTCCGTCACAATTTTCAAAGGAATAACATGAAGTCAAACTATCTCTTTGATATATAATCTGGCTAAGTTGTCCATGGAGTATGAAGTTTGAATAGGGAAGAAATGAGCCGATTTAGTCAACCGGTCCACAATCACCCAAATTGAATCATGCCCTTTCTTCGTTTTGGGCAAACCCGAAATGAAACCATGGAAATGTAGTCCCATTTCCATTCAGCAAGTGGCATGGGCTGTAGGAGACCTAGAGGTCGATGATGTTCTGCCTTGACTTGTTGACATGTAAGGCACCGAGATACAAAGCTAGCTATCTCTCTCTTCATGTTGTCCCACTGGTAATTGTGCTTGAGGTCCTGGTACATCTTGGTGCTTTCAGGGTGCATGGCTAGCTTGGAGTTATGGGCCTTAGCTAGTTGCGTTTCCTTTAGCTTAGGATGATCTGGGACACAGAGACGGCCTTGAAAGCGTAATCCTCCATCAGTGCTGATTCTCCATTCAGAATCGCTTTGAATGGTCGCAAGTTCTCTCATTTTCAACAGTAATCCATCGTCCCTTTAGGCCTCAATGATCTGACTGTCAATCATAGGTTGGGCATGAACATGTGCAAAGACTTCATATAGTTCTTCTATTCTTAATTTCAGCTCGAAGTCTCGCACGAACTCTACCATATTCCACTCTTCTACCATATATATATATATATAAATAATGTGGGGCAATCAAATGTCATCCATATTGTATTCGACTACCTACATCCTTAATTCGATTGTATTCTTTGATTCGTGAATCGGATTGTGGCATCGATGTTCCATATGATCAGATTTCTTGATGTTTTGGAAAGAACGATTTCAGATAAATAACTGCATGATAGAATTTCTCAAGAGCTAGACTTCTACATGAAGAGTGCATGAATTTTCTCAAGAGAGTTATTAGGGATAAAAGTATAAAAATCAAGTCCCACCAAAACAAGTGAATTCTATTTTGTAGGTTCTATTTGTTTCAGGGATTGATGAAGATAGGGGGAGTAGTTATAGGGGAGCATTGTAAGCATTACATATCTTGTTTATATCGATTTGTAAATCATTTGTAATTTGACATGTAATATTTTGAGTTATTTTAGTTTGTCATTGGCATGGACTATGACAAGGTCTAGGTTAGGTTTTTTTATATGTAATTAACAAAGGAGGAGATTGTTATTGCACTTATTTGTGAACCTTGTTTATCAATCACATGAGTCCATGTGTCAGGGAGTCAGTTGAGCCCTTTGGAAGTTAAAGACTGAAGACACATGAAGACTCGAGCATCAAGTGAAGAACATGTAAATGAGACACCTTAGTGACCCTAACCTTGACCCAAAACAACCATTAACCTCTGGATGATCATGCCTTAATGCCTTAATAAGTAAACCTTATTTGATCCCGTAGTCTTATGAGCCTAATTAAAACATGGTAAGTAAGGCTAGAAGAAGTGCAAAGCTGTTGTGAAATCATATGCCTAAAACAATAGTTTTTTAGTATTTCTCGATGTCGTCGAGATCCCATTCAATGGCATCGGATGGTCCACTCAATGGCATCGAAGACTACTTAAGGGCATTGAGTAGAAGTATGTAAACAATCCAATAACATTTCAGCTAGAAATCAGAGTTTCTAGATGTCATTGAGGACTAGCTCAATGCTATTAAAGAACCAATTTGTATTCATTTTTTTACTGTTGGAGTTCGAAATCTTTATAAAGGCCATTCAGCTCTTGGGCATAAGGAGTGTTTGGTGCAATAGAAGGCTAGGTGATTCCATATTGGTATCCCACATCCTAGACCTCTATTCCCATGAATTTCAAGTCATCATCATGAGCTTTAATATTCTAAGGAGGATTCCAACCTTTAATAAGAAGATGAACTTGAACTCCACCATTTTATAGAGATTAGACCCAATCTTATTGAAAATTTGTCTAAATCCTCTAAAAGACCCTTTTAGGTGAATCGCTTAGGATTACAACATTCCCATAAGTTGTAAGAGATTCAACCAACCTCCCATCACCTTGGTCACCTCTTGGAACATCATATGTAAGTCGATTAATTGTTAGAGTTGAAGCATCGGCTTCAACGATCGGGAGAATAATTGAGGAACATATTCAAGCATGGGAGAGCTTTGAAGAAACAACTCAAGCAAGACACTATAAAAGAGACTCGATCCGGCAAGTTGTCAATTGTAAGAGTAGAATATACTCTTTCCTTATGTAAGATTGAGTATAGATTTTGTGACCCATACTCACATAGGTTCTTATGTAGGACCATATCGTCACCAACACAAGTTAGTACATGTAAGTCCTTATGTAGGCCTCCAATGAGAGTGTATGAAATTGCACGAGACAGTGGGCCATAGTCCATGTGCGGAAGCTTAGCAGAACTACGAAATGAAAGTTATGTCCTAGAGGAGATGATTTGGATCAAACAAAAATTATCGCCTTTTAAACATAATTACCTACTTAAACTAATGTAAATTAAACTAAACACGTCAATTAACTTTAAGGCTTCTAAGCTAATAGAAGGTCCAATCACTTAAACTACAAATGATATGCTAATAAAACAACTAGTCTATATATGATAATGTATATGTGTGTGCGGGATGTGCTACCTATGAACTCCTAGCATTCATTCAATCATGCATACATATAATTAAACATCTAATCCTATAAGCATAATCAAACAAGTGCTCAAAGACAATCCCAAATGTATAATGGTTCAATTTTCCTACTCCACTCTTGATAGATACACTCAACCCATAAGTGTATCGGATTTCACTATCGAAGGTTTTAAATTATGTTCACCTTTAACTTTTATAATCCTACACAAGGATCGGCTCCATCGAAGACTTGCACAGTTTTCTATAGGCTCGCTATAAACTTCAATCCTACATAAGAATTTACCAAGCGTATGCTCCTGACGGACGCTCCTGCAAGAGACTTGAATTAGTTTTCTATCAGTTAACCAACAATCTCGGTCCTAATTTAAGGACCTATATTTACTCTCGCCGGAGGCTCTCTCGGAGACTAACTCGTACACACCTGTGTCCGGTGACCTACACAAGGACTTAAATTTAGGTCCTACATAAGAACGAAGGTCTTACACAATAACATAATTGAATTTGACAATTCAAATTCTTACACTCAATCCTACACAAGGAGCGTACATATAAGGTTAGGATTATATAAAAGTTCAAGGGTTGTTTTTGGTTAAGGGTTAGGGTCCCAAGACACCTCATGTACCTATTATTTGCTCCTTGATGCTCATGTCCTCTTGTGTCTCTGGTCTTCAACTTCAAAGGGTTCAACCGACTATATGATATATAGATTCACATGACCGGCAAATCAGTACACTAACAATCTCCTCCTTTGTCAATTACATGAAAAAACCTAACCTAAATTCATAGTCCATACCAATGACATACCAAAACTACACAAAAATATTACATGTCCAAGATTACGAAGTTTTACAAATTTAAATATAGGACTCAAGACATGTAAACCTAGCAATGCTCTCCCATAATTGCTCTCCCTATCTCATTAAATCCTGCAACAACAAACCAATCCTGTAAAATAGAATTAAACTTGTTTTAATGGGACTTGCTTTTTCTCCTTCTTTTTGTCAGTATTTGACAAAGAGTTGGTTCCAATATATATACCAATAAAAAAATAGAGTGGAACAACTCTATAAGTCATAGATTTACCAATGATAAGGCACATACTAATAGGGGATTAAAGGGTGCATGTGAACATTAAGACCATGGAGCATGCTTATTATGGTCATTCAAAATATATACTAATCAAATTAGGAATGATCAATGATAATCTAAGCTAGAAACATGATATCAAAATTCAGAAACTTTAAAGCTTAAACTACCAATACAAATGAGGATATAATCCTCAAATTTACCAATAAAGCACAAGATGAGGCTAAAATCTTTAGATTTTCCTATATGCTCATCATAAGGTTAAAATCTTCAGATTTTCAATTAGACTCATAAATGAGACTGAAAACCTTAAGTGTAATTATTTAGCTCAAAGATGAGACTTGATCCTCTAGTTTAACAATTCAACCCTCATAGACCTTCTAAGGTCACCTATTCCTCTTCACAACCCACTTGTGTGGGAATTTCCTAGGACTCAAATTACATTTAGGAGGGGGAATGATATTACTAGATGCATCTTTTTTAAGTGATTTCCTTATTTGGAGATGTATGTTCGGTAGGTAATTTAAATATTTGAATCCTACCCTGATTATCATTGCCCTTGATTAGCATTGACTTGGCCTTTTCATTAAGTTAGGCAATTAGAGTTAGCAACATCTTCATTTGATCGGTCTTTTTAGGAAGGGTTGGAAACTCTCTTTTCCGGCAATCCTTTAAGGATGCTTCTCCATTGGTGTGCCAACTGAGGAATTATTTGATTTGATTTGGGAATGAGGTCGATTGTGCCCTTTCGAAGCTTACACATTCAAATTTAAAGTGTCTAATATCTCCACAAGTATAGCACACAAGAGAAGCTCTTGAGTTACTTCCCAAGGTAAATGAGTCCATTTGGATTACTGGAGGGGTAGAGGCAAAGATATGACTATTAAGTTCAAATGCTCTATAATCCCCAAAAGGCTTACCCATTCTAGATTTATTAATAAATTCATGTTCTTGAGTAACCCTAGCTTCCCCCTTATAGGAAGACATTATTCCAAGCCTCATTCGAATTTCACCAGGGGTGATTAAGTCTTTCAGGAGGAACCCTCTCTGATACCAATTGAAATTGCACGAGGCGATGAGCCACGGACTATGCGCAAAATCTTGGTGGAGATTATGACCAAATAAAAATGATTGACTTTTAAACATAATTGCATACTTAAACTAAGCAAGATAATTAACTCTAAGGCTTTCAAGTCAATAGATGGTCCAATCACATAGACTACAAATGATATACTAATGAAGCAAGTAGTCCATATACAATAGTGTACATGTGTATGTGGGATGTACTATCTATCAACTCTTTGCATTCATCCAATCATGTATACATATAATTAAACATTCAATCTCATAAGCATAATCAAACAAGTGCTCAAAGGCAATCCCAAATACAAGCATGTATAATGGTTTAGTTTCCTTACTCCACTCTCGGTGGACACACAACCCATAAGTGTATCACATTTCACTATCGGAGGTTTTAAATCAAGTTTACATATAACCTTTACAACCATAAATAAGGACTGGCTCCCTCAAAGACTTACGTGGTTTTGTATAGGCTTCTTATGAACCTCGGTCCTGTACAAGAACATACCAGGTGTACACTCCCGCCGGAGGCTCCCACAAGAGACTTGAGTTGGTTTTCTATACGCTAACTAACAACCTCGGTCCTAATCTAAAGACCTACATTTACTCCCGCCGGAGGCTCACTTGGAGACTAATATGTATACACCTGTATCTAGTGGCCTACATAAGGACTTGGATTTAAGTCCTACACAAGAACCAAAGTCCTATATAAGAACCTAATTAAGTTTGGCAATTCAAACTCTTACACTCAATTATATACAAGGAATGAGTGTACATTGACTCTTACAAATGACAACTCGTCGGATTGAGCCCCTTTCGTAACACCTTCTTAGGTTGCTTGATCGATATTCTCTCGTGCTTCAATCAGCTCTTATTTGCGCCCTCGATCGTAATGTCGATGTGATGCCAATGCATCAACACCAATGATTAAACACCTTACATGTGATGCTCCTTTGGGGTGACGAACGTGATGAGAGGTTGGGTAAATCTCGTATAACTAATACAAGGTTGTAATCCTATAAGCTTCACCTAAATGGGTGTTTTATAGGGTTTATACAAGAATTTGACTATAGGTTCAAATCTAATCTCTAGAACAAGGTAGAGATCAAGTTCATCTTCAACATAGAGGTTATAATTCTCTTTCAAGTGATGAATCACAAGGAAGATAACTTAGATATCATGGATGTAGAGGCCTGGGATGAGGGATATGATCGTGAAATCACCTAAGTTTCTATTGCACTAGAAACTCGTAAAAATAACCAAGAACCGAATACCTTATATAAGAAGTTCGAGCTCCAACTGTCAATAAATAGACATAAAATAGATTTGTCTATAGCATTGAGCGATCCTTCGGTGACATCAAGAAAATTGAGTTTCCAACTGAATTATTGCTAGACAGTTTACACACTACTATCCGATGCCATGAGTGGTCTTTGATGACATCGAGTCGACCCTTCGATGGGTCCTTGATGCCATTGACAAACTCGAATAAAAGATTAAAAGCTAATGAACAAATCTAAATTACCTATTCAATTCCATTAAGGGAATCTTTGATGCCATCGAAGACCCCTCAAGGTCTGCTCGATGAGATCGAGCACCACTCGAAAGACTGTTGTTTTAGGCTTATGATTTCATAGCAGCTTTGCATCTCTTTTATCCTTATTTTTCATGCTCCAATTAGGCTGATAAGGCTAATAGATGATCAATAAAGTTTACCTATAAGATTAAGGATTATCTAGAGGTTCAATGGTTGTTTTGTGTCAAGGGTTAGGGTCACCAAGGCACCTCATTTACATATTTTTTGCTCCTTGATGCTCATATCCTCGTGTCTACAGTCTTCAGCTTTCACGGGCTCAACCGACTACATAACACATGGACTCACGTGATTGATAAATAAGGTGCACAAATCAATACACTACCAATATATGCTTGATAAGTCCTTGTGTATGCCTCTGACGAGATTGTACGTTTATAAGTCCTTGTGTAAGCATCCGATAGAGTGTACGCTTGTATATGTTAGAGGCGAACCAAATTTAAAATCTCCGATAGTGAATACTAGTACACTCATGGGTTGAGTATGTCCATCGTGAGTGGAGTAGGGAAACCAAATTATTATACATGCTTGTGTTTATGATTGTTATTTGAGCACAATTCTATTCGTGCTTATATGTTTGATTAGTTAAATCATATGAATGCTTGAATTGGATTGTATGGTAGGCACTTAACTTGCAAAGCATACACATGTTAACTATCTTATAAACTAGTTGCGTAATTGTCATATCATTTATAGTTTATGTGATTGGACTCCCTTTGGCTTGAAAGCCTTAATGTAAATTTTCCTTAATTAGTTTGAATTGGTAAATTAATTTAGTTAGAAAAATTTTGTTTTAATTGGCATAATTTTTATTGGTCCTATTCACTCATTCTCTAAGACTTAGCTATTCATTTCTTAGCTCCACCAAGCTTTCACAAGCATAACCCATGGGCCCATCGTATGCAATTTCAGTCTTTGCTCAATTAAGCCAGTTAATCTATTCAGTATGGGATTGTAGCCATAATTTGAACTGTTGAGACCTAGGCTTCCACATTGCCCAATTGAGATGACTGGCCTCAGGTAAGAGTTTCTCTTTAAAAAAATAAAAATAAAAATAAAAATAAAAAGATGGAAAGACTAAGGAAGAGGAGAAAGATCATTAGAAAAAAAAAAAAAAAGCAAAAAAGAGGGTATAAGGATCATATCTAGGCCAGTAAGGATAAAAGAAACCAAGGGCTACATTGTAGGTGTTGAACTGGTGCGGTTTTCATCTCAGTTGCCTTTATAGAAAATGCTTTAGAAAGGAGAAGACTTTGAAATCATATTTCAAAGAAGAGTCAAAAGGAACAGACGATAAAAAAAAAAATGGAAACGCTCTATGAGATCAACTAAAAGTTGTTGTCCTCAATTTTTATGCTTGCAATTAATGAAAGAAATCGTGACGATTTCCAATGCAGAAGGTTGTACACTAATGCCAAAGACTGATGTGTGCTGCCACGTGGCATCTGCCAGCACTAGTCCCCATCTTTAAGAGGTAATGTCTCTTTGCATTCCACAACTACAAAGAGATGTGTAGGGCAATGTTTACACTTAACCTATCGCAACTAGAATTGATGAGCAGGATATTGCCATGTGTCAGCACACTCATACGTAGACATAAAAATGTACTCACCAAGCACGAAAGGTACATCAGGAAGATCCTGAACACCTCTCTTCTGGAGATGTGTCTCGCACTAGGAAGACTCAGATGCTAAGATGTACACACAACCAAAAACCCATAGGGAGTCACTATATCGGCTGCACGTGACAAGCAAGCACGAAAGAAGCCAACCAACCCGCTATGTTGGGTTGCGCAGCTCGGAATTGCGAAAAACCCCTGGATTGACGGTCATTTCCCTCTTTTAATTTCGTTTTTACTATAAATAGTAAGTTTTAGTTTGATTATAACTCTTCATCCGTCGGGCTTTAGGAGTTGCGCCCAACGTGAAAAGAGCTTAGAATAATTAGGAGAACGGTTTGGTGAAGCCAAATAGGACACTTACTATTTTTGGCCGAAAACCGTGCGCACTAGTAGACATCACGACCGTCTATAACCTGGAATTCCTTCCTGGCCAGAGAGATGAGGATGAAGAAGAGGAAGAAGATGCTCCTTAACCTGAAGACACGTCCATGGATGACATCTTTGTCGAACTTGAATTGGATGATGCAGCTGATCCTAACTATCAGCCTTCCCAGGTTGATGATCGACTCAAGTCATTATAAGAGAAAGTTGTTGAGTTGATGGTATCCCAAGATACTCTGGCTGAAAGTCACAAAGCATCTATAAAATTGTAGCGCCCCAAAATTCAAGGACCGAGTAGCTACTCGGCTCCCGAATTCCCGAGTGTCACGTGTGCAAAAATGAGTCACAAATGCATACAGTTAATCAGGTATTAGCAAGCAATGACGAATTAGACTAAGCATGCTTAATTTCTAATCAGATAATTAAGTTCCAAGTGTTACTAACCAAGTAAAGTTCCATTGTAAATTCATATCTAACACAACAACTTAATAGATTTAAATAACAGTTATCCAGGGATCCAATCCCATACGCTCATCACATCCCAAAATGATCTGGACTTTGACCCAGTCTCGTTGACATCCACCTCGCTAATATGCCCCACCAAACTCCTGATAGTACGCCTGCTCCTCACCATCGTCGACACCGACATCGTCTAATGCATGCTGATCTAGGGTACCTGCATTGATCTCGGGTTCTAGCTGGTGTTTTAGAATACCGTCCCAGAATGAGAGTGAGTGATCAACTCAGTGGTACCATTAGTAATAGGCATACGAATTATCATTTATAGGATACATTTAATGAACAGCAAGCAGCATGGAATCCTAAACACTGTTGTTAATGCAAATGCATGGTTATGATATGATGCATGTTCCTCACAAAAAAACCAACACTCCCTCAAACGACGACATCTGACGTTCGCAATGAAACAACACTCTTTTAAAAGTGACCTCGACTGCATAATCGCCACAAATATAATGCAATGTCATGAAATATATTAGCCTGGTTGATTAGTTAAGTTCATTCATCCAGTAGGTTGGGAAAACCGGAATACCCTTAGTGGAGTTATTGCCTTAACCCAATTGTGCGGCTTAAGGGCTGTGGCCATGTGACTCTCGCGACCCTTAGCCCTATCTTAGGGTCGTAAATCCCGAAAGGTAGTTTAAACATAGATGAAAAAGATTGGGACTTAAATGTCCTACTCACGGTCACTGTAGGGGGTCGTCACCCCAACACAAGCCGACAGCATGGGTACAGTGTCTCATACCACTGTTCCCACCCAACGAGTTCAAGCGCTCAATGGACACTACGGGGAGGCTCATCACCCTAGCTTAGGCCAACAGCACGGGTATAGTGTCTCATACCACCATCCCCGACTCATGAGACTTTATGGGCCGTAAATCATAATTAACAATGGGCATAATGATCTTAGGGTACTTCGGGTTCATACAGGCGTGATCAAACAAGATTAATATACAAGGATGGTCAACTATTAGTCAATGTGCCCCGACGGGCTGAATCATAACTAATCGGCATGAGAACGTAGTCCTATGTAGTCCAACTACGACCAACAACCTATAGTTCAACTATTTGGGCCAGATTACTCACGGGTAGGTCCAACGAAAGGGGTCGCCTAAGTAATTCCAGGTAATTGGCCCATCCATAAGGGCTTATGCAATAATACATAACATATATTGTCAAATTCAGAAATAATTCACCCATGGCAAACATATATTAGCAATTTAAGTACATGGACAATAATATATCAAGTTCCGTTAACCCATACGGGTCATGTTCACATGTTCTAATATATACAACCATAAGGGCAATCATGCACCAATATACAACAACTAGTCTTCCATGAGTTAACATAAATCACATAATTCAGCTATGAATCAAGGAAATCAAGTAAGTAGTACAACAAATGAGCAATGTGATAACATTCCACGCCTTTACTCCTAGCACAATTGAAATGTAGCAACAATTCAACCAACAATTTACAATAATTCATGTCATTGTTTAAGCATAGTTAGCATCAAATCAGTAAATCAACAACCAACTAGCATAGATTTGGGAAAAGTTTGATATTAGCACCCTACATGAGCATGCAAATGTAGAAGTCACAGATTTGGTGTATTAGGGTCTAATCCCCTTCCTTAATTTCAGCAATTTCTAGTCCATTATTCTAATTATACAACCCAAATGAAAATTCAGCAACATGCACTAACAATGCACCACACACATTCACTAAACCTATACTAGGCATGATAATCAACTATCTAAAGGTAATGGTCCTCACCTAAACTTAGCCAGAGATTGCTGAAACGATCCTAGCGATGTTGGGTTCGCAAGCTCAAAGTGTCGAGGCCCTGCATTGCATTGGATGGATAAAGATCACATGCATGTTGCAGAAATTATGAAAATAGTGTGAGAATTCCTATATTACCTTAGATGGGTCGTAATTCCTCTTCCAATAGCGGAGAACAACCAGGATTTCTGATAGAGGAATGGAGAGGACGCCAGAATTTACGAATTTCGGCCACTGGGGTCACATGAAAGTGAGGTGCCCCCAAAATCTCTCTCCTCTTCTCTCTCTCTCTCTCAGCTACTAGAAATGGGCTTTGAGAGAGAGAGAGAGGACAACCTTATATATGCCCAGAATTATGTTTATTGACCCGAAGTTTCTAGAAATGCTTCCAATGGCCCTATTGGACCCAAATCTGGTTGTTGGGGCTGTACTGATGGTTCCCTGGCCCATATAATACATGGGATAGGTGCCCCATGACTCGATGAAGGGTCGGGCGAAGTTTGATCACAAACGGATGCGGGGTTTTGCCGCAACAGCCTGATTCATGATCAATGGTCACCGTTCCATGATCAATGGCCAGATTTTGTAGGCGCGGGCCTGGACTTATTTCCAACCTTTGGTGTGAATTTAGAAGAGATCCGATGGCTGGAACACCCGACTTTGTAGACTCAAGCAGCAGAGCTATTGATTTAATTTCAGGATTTTATTTCTTTAGGTTAGGCAACTTGTGGTTTGCAAGTGCCAGCAGGGCAGCATCGATCAACCATTTCTGGGCATCCTTTGAGCCTGACGTCCGCGTGGGACCACAAGCTTAGCAAGACACAAGGCCTGATAAAATTTAGGAATTTTTGGTCCTTCCTTGGGCGATACACGGCTCGTACGGACAGTCGTTGAATATAAAGGGGCCACTAGACTCCATGGTCTATACTCGGCCCAAGCACGATTTAATTTAATCCCATTAATGGATAAGCTTGTCATTAATTAGTCCATAGTAGGCCCACATGTGCGTCTGAATTATCCGATTCTGCGCCGGCTAGCACATGCGCCTCAGGACACAGTTCTCTTTTTGGATGAGGCGTTACAATCTACCCCCCTTACAAAAAAAATTCATCCTCGAAATTTGTACCTGCTCGAATTGTTTAAGAAGGTTGGGGTAGTGTTTGTGAACTTTGGCTTCTATTTCCCAAGTCGCTTCTTCTTCTCCATGATGCATCCACAATACCTTCACTAGCGAAATCACGTTGTTTCGCAAAACTTGCTCCTTCTTAACCAAAATCTTGGTGGGTTTAAGGACATACGTGGTATTGTCTTTGAGTTCTACATGTTCCCACTGAATAATATGTGAAGGATCTAGAATATACTTCTTAAGCATGGAGATGTGAAATACATTATGCACGCAAGCGAAGTGAGTAGGCAAAGATAGACGATACGCAACCGGTCCTATCCGATCTAAGATCTGAAAAGGGCCAATATATCATGGGGTAAGTTTCTCTTTCTAACCAAAACGTAGGACTTCCTTCATTGGCGAGATTTTCAGAAACACATAGTCTCTTACTTTGAATTCTAAATCTCTTCGCCTTGTATACGCATAACTTTTCTGCCTGCTCTAGGCTGTCAATAATCGTCGTCTAATAATTTCAATCCTTTCAGTAGTCGCCTGTACTATTTCAGGTCCCAACAAACTTTTCTTGTGAACTTCAACCCACCATTGTGGAGCTCGGCACGTGCCCCCGTATAAGGCTTCGTAGGGTGCCATGTCGATGTTAGCTTGGAAATTGTTGTTGTAAGCGAACTCAGCATAAGGGAAACACTCATCCCAACTGTCCAAGAAATCTAATGCACACGCTCTCAATATATCTTCTAGTATATCTTCTAGTATTCGATTCACCCGTTCTATCTATCCATCAGTCTGAGGGTGAAAAGTGGTGCTGAATCTCAACCTGACTCCCATGGCGTCTTGCATTCGGGTCTAGAACATTGAAGGAAATTGTGTCTCAGTCCGTCACAATTTCCAAAGGAACACCATGAAGTCAAACTATCTCTTTGATATATAATCTGGCTAAGTTGTCCATGGAGTATGAAGTTTGAATAGGGAAGAAATAAGCCGATTTAGTCAACCGGTCCACAATCACCCAAATTGAATCATGCCTTTCTTCGTTTTGGGCAAACCCGAAATGAAACCATGGAAATGTAGTCCCATTTCCATTCAGCAAGTGGCATGGGCTGTAGGAGACCTGAAGGTCGATGATGTTCTGCCTTGACTTGTTGACATGTAAGGCACCGAGCTACAAAGCTAGCTATCTCTCTCTTCATGTTGTCCCACTAGTAATTGTGCTTGAGGTCCTGGTACATCTTGGTGCTTTCAGGGTGCATGGCTAGCTTGGAGTTATGGGCCTCAGCTATTGCGTTTCCTTTAGCTTAGGATGATCTGGGACACAGAGACGGCCTTGAAAGCGTAATCCTCCATCAGTGCTGATTCTCCATTCAGAATCGCTTCGAACGGTCGCAAGTTCTCTCATTTTCAACAGTAATCCATCGCCCCTTTAGGCCTCAATGATCTGACTGTCAATCATAGGTTGGGCGTGAACATGTGCAATGACTTCATATAGTTCTTCTATTCTTAATTTCAGCTCGAAGTCTCGCACGAACTCTACCATATTCCACTCTTCTACCATATATATATATAAATAATGTGGGGCAATCAAATGTCATCCATATTGTATTCGACTACCTACATCCTTAATTCGATTGTATTCTTTGATTCGTGAATCGGATTGTGGCATCGATGTTCCATATGATCAGATTTCTTGACGTTTTGGAAAGAACGATTTCAGATAAATAACTGCATGATAGAATTCCTCAAGAGCTAGACTTCTACATGAAGAGTGCATGAATTTTCTCAAGAGAGTTATTAGGGATAAAAGTATAAAAATCAAGTCCCACCAAAACAAGTGAATTCTATTTTGTAGGTTCTACTTGTTTCAGGGATTGATGAAGATAGGGGGAGTAGTTATAGGGGAGCATTGTAAGCATTACATATCTTGTTTATATCGATTTGTAAATCATTTGTAATTTGACATGTAATATTTTGAGTTATTTTGGTTTGTCATTGGCATGGACCATGACAAGGTTTAGGTTAGGTTTTTTTATATGTAATTAACAAAGGAGGAGATTGTTATTGCACTTATTTGTGAACCTTGTTTATCAATCACATGAGTCCATGTGTCAGGGAGTCAGTTGAGCCCTTTGGAAGTTAAAGACCGAAGACACATGAAGACTCGAGCATCAAGTGAAGAACATGTAAATGAGACACCTTAGTGACCCTAACCTTGACCCAAAACAACCATTAACCTCTAGATGATCATGCCTTAATAAGTAAACCTTATTTTATCTCGTAGTCTTATGAGCCTAATTAAAACATGGTAAGTAAGGCTAGAAGAAGTGCAAAGCTGTTGTGAAATCATATGCTTAAAACAATAGTTTTTTAGTGTTTCTCGATCTCGTCGAGATCCCATTCAATGGCATCAGATGGTCCACTCAATGGCATCGAAGACTACTCAAGGGCATTGAGTAGAAGTATGTAAACAATCCAATAACATTTCAGCTAGAAATCAGAGTTTCTAGATGTCATTGAGGACTAGCTCAATGCTATTAAAGAACCAATTTGTATTCATTTTTTTTACTGTTGGAGTTCGAAATCTTTATAAAGGCCATTCAGCTCTTGGGCATAAGGAGGAGTGTTTGGTGCAATAGAAGGCTAGGTGATTCCACATTGGTATCCCACATCCTAGACCTCTATTCCCATGAATTTCAAGTCATCATCATGAGTTTTAATATTCTAATGAGGATTCCAACCTCTAATAAGACAATGAACTTGAACTCCACCATTTTATAGAGATTAGACCCAATCTTATTGAAAATTTGTCTAAATCCTCTAAAAGACCCTTTTAGGTGAATCGCTTAGGATTACAACATTCCCATAAGTTGTAAGAGATTCAACCAACCTCCCATCACCTTGGTCACCTCTTGGAACATCATATGTAAGTCGATTAATTGTTAGAGTTGAAGCATCGGCTTCAACGATCGGGAGAATAATTGAGGAACATATTCAAGCATGGGAGAGCTTTGAAAAAACAACTCAAGCAAGACACTATAAAAGAGACTCGATCCGGCAAGTTGTCAATTGTAAGAGTAGAATATACTCTTTCCTTATGTAAGATTGAGTATAGATTTTGTAACCCATACTCACATAGGTTCTTATGTAGGACCATATCGTCACCAACACAAGTTAGTACATGTAAGTCCTTATGTAGGCCTCCAATGAGAGTGTGTGAAATTGCACGAGACAGTGGGCCATAGTCCATGTGCGGAAGCTTGGCAGAACTACGAAATGAAAGTTATGTCCTAGAGGAGATGATTTGGATCAAACAAAAATTATCGCCTTTTAAACATAATTACCTACGTAATCTAATGTAAATTAAACTAAACACGTCAATTAACTTTAAGGCTTCTAAGCTAATAGAAGGTCCAATCACTTAAACTACAAATGATATGCTAATAAAACAACTAGTCTATATATGATAATGTATATGTGTGTGTGGGATGTGCTACCTATGAACTCCTAGCATTCATTCAATCATGCATACATATAATTAAACATCTAATCGTATAAGCATAATCAAACAAGTGCTCAAAGACAATCCCAAACACAAGCATGTATAATGGTTCAATTTTCCTACTCCACTCTTGATAGATACACTCAACCCATAAGTATATCGGATTTCACTATCGAAGGTTTTAAATCATGTTCACCTCTAACTTTTATAATCCTACACAAGGATCGGCTCCATCGAAGACTTGCACAGTTTTCTATAGGCTCGCTATGAACTTCAATCCTACATAAGAATTTACCAAGCGTATACTCCCGACGAACGCTCCTGCAAGAGACTTGAATTAGTTTTCTATCAGTTAACCAATAATCTCGGTCCTAATTTAAGGACCTATATTTACTCTCACCGGAGGCTCTCTCGGAGACTAACTCGTACACACCTGTGTCCGGTGACCTACACAAGGACTTAAATTTAGGTCCTACATAAGAACTAAGGTCTTACACAATAACATAATTGAATTTGACAATTCAAATTCTTACACTCAATCCTACACAAGGAGCGTACATATAAGGTTAGGATTATATAAAAGTTCAAGGGTTGTTTTTGGTTAAGGGTTAGGGTCCCAAGACACCTCATGTACCTATTATTTGCTCCTTGATGCTCATGTCCTCTTGTGTCTCTGGTCTTCAACTTCAAAGGGTTCAACCGACTACATGATATATAGATTCACATGACCGGCAAATCAGTACACTAACAATCTCCTCCTTTGTCAATTACATGAAAAAACCTAACCTAAATTCATAGTCCATACCAATGACATACCAAAACTACACAAAAATATTACATGTCCAAGATTACGAAGTTTTATAAATTTAAATATAGGACTCAAGACATGTAAACCTAGCAATGCTCTCCTATAATTGCTCTCCCTATCTCATCAAATCCTGCAACAACAAACCAATCCTATAAAATAGAATTAAACTTGTTTTAATGGGACTTGCTTTTTCTCCTTCTTTTTGTCAGTATTTGACAAAGAGTTGGTTCCAATATATATATTAATAAAAAAATAGAATGGAACAACTCTATAAGTCATAGATTTACCAATGATAAGGCACATACTAATAGGGGATTAAAGGGTGCATGTGAACATTAAGACCATGGAGCATGCTTATTATGGTCATTCAAAATATATACTAATCAAATTAGGAATGATCAATGATAATCTAAGCTAGAAACATGATATCAAAATTCAGAAACTTTAAAGCTTAAACTACCAATGCAAATGAGGATATAATCCTCAAATTTACCAATAAAGCACAAGATGAGGCTAAAATCTTTAGATTTTCCTATATGCTCATCATAAGGTTAAAATCTTCTGATTTTCAATTAGACTCATAAATGAGACTGAAAACCTTAAGTGTAATTATTAAGCTCAAAGATGAGACTTGATCCTCTAGTTTAACAATTCAACCCTCATAGACCTTCTAAGGTCACCTATTCCTCTTCACAACCCACTTGTGTGGGAATTTCTTAGGACTCGAATTACATTTAGGAGGGGGAATGATATTACTAGATGCATCTTTTTTAAGTGATTTCCTATTTGGAGATGTATGTTCGGTAGGTAATTTAAATATTTGAATCCTACCCTGATTATCATTGCCCTTGATTAGCATTGACTTGGCCTTTTCATTAAGTTAGGCAATTAGAGTTAGCAACATCTTCATTTGATCAGTCTTTTTAGGAAGGATTGGAAACTCTCTTTTCCGGCAATCCTTTAAGGATGCTTCTCCATTGGTGTGCCAATTTCTCAGTTATGAGGAATTATCTGATTTGATTTGGGAATGAGGTCGATTGCACCCTTTCGAAGCTTACACATTCAAATTTAAAGTGCCTATATCTCCACAAGTATAGCACACAAGAGAAGCTCTTGAGTTACTTCCCAAGGTAAACGAGTCCATTTGGATTACCGGAGGGGTAGAGGCAAAGATATGACTATTAAGTTCAAATGCTCTATAATCCCCAAAAGGCTTACCCATTCTAGATTTATTAATAAATTCATATTCTTGAGTAACCCTAGCTTCCCCCTTATAGGAAGACATTATTCCAAGCCTCATTCGAATTTCACTAGGGGTGATTAAGTCTTTCAGGAGGAACCCTCTCTGATACTAATTGAAATTGCACGAGGCGATGAGCCACGGACTATGCGCAAAATCTTGGTGGAGATTATGACCAAATAAAAATGATTGACTTTTAAACATAATTGCATACTTAAACTAAGCAAGACAATTAACTCTAAGGCTTTCAAGTCAATAGATGGTCCAATCACATAGACTACAAATGATATACTAATGAAGCAAGTAGTCCATATACAATAGTGTACATGTGTATGTGGGATGTACTATCTATCAATTCCTTGCATTCATCCAATCATGTATACATATAATTAAACATTCAATCTCATAAGCATAATCAAACAAGTGCTCAAAGGCAATCCCAAATACAAGCATGTATAATGGTTTAGTTTCCTTACTCCACTCTCGGTGGACACACAACCCATAAGTGTATTACATTTCACTATCAGAGATTTTAAATCAAGTTTACATATAACCTTTACAACCATAAATAAGGACTGACTCCCTCAAAGACTTACGTGGTTTTCTATAGGCTTCTTATGAACCTCGGTCCTATACAAGAACATACCAGGCGTACACTCCCGCCGGAGGCTCCCACAAGAGACTTGAGTTAGTTTTCTATACGCTAACTAACAACTTCGGTCCTAATCTAAAGACCTACATTTACTCCCGCCGGAGGCTCACTTGGAGACTAATACGTACACACCTGTATCTAGTGGCCTACATAAGGACTTGGATTTAAGTCCTACACAAGAACCAAAGTCCTATATAGGAACCTAATTAAGTTTGGCAATTCAAACTCTTACACTCAATCATATACAAGGAATGAGTGTACATTGACTCTTACAAATGACAACTTGTTGGATTGAGCCCCTTTTGTAGCACCTTCTTAGGTTGCTTGATCGATGTTCTCTCGTGCTTCAATCAGCTCTCATTTGCGCCCTCGATCGTAATGCCGATGTGATGCCAATGCATCAACACCAATGATTAAACTCCTTACATGTGATGCTCCTTTGGGGTGATGAACGTGATGAGAGGTTGGGTAAATCTTGTATAACTAATGCAAGGTTGTAATCCTATAAGCTTCACCTAAATGGGTGTTTTATAGGGTTTATATAAGAATTTGACTATAGGTTCAAATCTAATCTCTAGAACAAGGTAGAGATCAAGTTCATCTTCAACATAGAGGTTATAATTCTCTTTCAAGTGATGAATCACAAGGAAGATAACTTAGATATCATGGATGTAGAGGCCTGGGATGAGGGATATGATCGTGGAATCACCTAAGTTTCTATTGCACAAGAAACTCGTAAAAATAACCAAGAACCGAATACCTTATATAAGAAGTTCGAGCTCCAACTGTCAATAAATAGACATAAAATAGATTTGTCTATAGCATTGAGCGATCCTTCGGTGACATCAAGAAAATTGAGTTTCCAACTGAATTATTGCTAGACAGTTTACACACTACTATCCGATGCCATGAGTGGTCTTTGATGACATCGAGTCAACCCTTCGATGGGTCCTTGATGCCATCGACAAACTCGAATAAAAGATTAAAAGCTGATGAACAAATCTAAATTACCTATTCAATTCCATTAAGGGAATCTTTGATGCCATCGAAGACCCCTCAAGGTCTGCTCGATGAGATCGAGCACCACTCGAAAGACTGTTGTTTTTGGCTTATGATTTCATAGCAGCTTTGCATCTCTTTTATCCTTATTTTTCATGCTCCAATTAGGCTGATAAGGCTAATAGATGATCAATAAAGTTTACCTATAAGATTAAGGATTATCTAGAGGTTCAATGGTTGTTTTGTGTCAAGGGTTAGGGTCACCAAGACACCTCATTTACATATTTTTTGCTCCTTGATGCTCATATCCTCGTGTCTACAGTCTTCAGCTTTCACGGGCTCAACCGACTACATAACACATAGACTCACGTGATTGATAAATAAGGTGCACAAATCAATACACTACCAATATATGCTTGATAAGTCCTTGTGTATGCCTCTGACGAGATTGTACATTTATAAGTCCTTGTGTAAGCATCCGATGGAGTGTACGCTTGTATATGTTAGAGGCGAACCTAATTTAAAATCTCCGATAGTGAATACTAGTACACTCATGGGTTGAGTATGTCCATCGTGAGTGGAGTAGGGAAACCAAATTATTATACATGCTTGTGTTTATGATTGTTATTTGAGCACAATTCTATTCGTGCTTATATGTTTGATTAGTTAAATCATATGAATGCGTGAATTGGATTGTATGGTAGGTACTTAACTTGCAAAGCATACACAAGTTAACTATCTTATAGACTTAGTTGCGTAATTGTCATATCATTTATAGTTTATGTGATTGGACTCCTTTTGGCTTGAAAGCCTTAATGTAAATTTTCCTTAATTAGTTTGAATTGGTAAATTAATTTAGTTAGAAAAATTTTGTTTTAATTGGCATAATTTTTATTGGTCCTATTCACTCATTCTCTAAGACTTAGCCATTCATTTTTTAGTTCCACCAAGCTTTCACAAGCATAACCCATGGGCCCATCGTATGCAATTTCAGTCTTTGCTCAATTAAGCCAGTTAATCAATTCAGTATGGGGTTGTAGCCATAATTTGAACTGTTGAGACCTAGGCTTCCACATTGCCCAATTGAGATGACTGGCCTCAGGTAAGAGTTTCTCTTGAAAAAAATAAAAATAAAAATAAAAATAAAAAGATGGAAAGACTGAGGAAGAGGAGAAAGATCATTAGTAAAAAAAAAAAAAAAAAGCAAAAAAGAGGGTATAAGGATCATATCTAGGCCAGTAAGGATAAAAGAAACCAAGGAAGGGCTACATTGTAGGTGTTGAACTGGTGCGGTTTTCATCTCAGTTGCCTTTATAGAAAATGCTTTAGAAAGGAGAAGACTTTGAAATCATATTTCAAAGAAGAGTCGAAAGGAACAGACGATAAAAAAAAATAAAAATGGAAACGCTCTATGCGGTCAACTAAAAGTTGTTGTCCTCAATTTTTATGCTTGCAATTAATGAAAGAAATCATGACGATTTCCAATGCAGAAGGTTGTACACTAATGCCAAAGACTGATGTGTGCTACCACGTGGCATCTGCCAGCACTAGTCCCCATCTTTAAGAGGTAATGTCTCTTTGCATTCCACAAATACAAAGAGATGTGTAGGGCAATGTTTACACTTAACCTATCGCAACTAGGATTGATGAGCAGGATATTGCCATGTGTCAGCACACTCATACGTAGACATAAAAAGGTACTAACCAAGCACGAAAGGTACACCAGGAAGTTCCTGAACACCACTCTCCTGGAGATGTGTCTCGCCAAGATGGATCAAAAAAGGCCCGGTCGACGACAGAAGTGATCCAGACCATCGAACCTTAAATCGGGCGTATCTTGCAATCTGGAATGAGTTACCTGACATAAAATATATGATTTTGGGGTAGAACAAGCTACTGAAGCCAACCAACCCCGCTACGCCGGGTTGTGTAACCTGGAATTGCGAAAAACCCCTGGATCGACGGTCGTTTCCTGTTTTAATTTCGTCTTTACTATGAATAGTAAGTTTTAGTTTGATTATAACTCTTCATCCGTCGGGCTTTAGGAGTTGCGCCCAACGTGAAAAGAGCTTAGAATAATTAGGAGAACGGTTTGGTGAAGCCAAATAGGACACTTACTATTTTTGGCCGAAAACCTTGCGCACTAGTAGACATCACGACCGTCTATAAATAGTAAGTTTACTATTTATAGTAAGCGGATTCTAGGAGTTTGAGTTGTAGTTTGATTCTGATTTCTTTCTCATTGCTTGGTTCCCCGATTTAAAGGGTTGTGAACTCATTTTTATTCATCAATTAATCAATTTCGAATTTCTTAGAATTTATTTCTATTTTCTGCTTTCTTTTCCTCGTGGATTCGAGAAGTCTCTGTGAGGAGTCCAGAGAAGCTCCGTGGATTCGGGGTAGTTATCCTCATCACGTTCATCCTTGCGTCAAGATCCCACTCCTAACCATCGTCCTAATCTTACAAAGCCCATTAATCAAAATCCTGTGGACGGTGATCCAGGGATTCGTTATCTTTCGGAAAGAATGGAAGCTTTCCACCGGGAGAGTCAGTTGACCATGCAAGGGCTGCAGGCAACTCTCGACCGTCTTGCGGATGCGCTACTTCCGCCCCGAGCCCTAGGCGGTGCTCCACCACCCATGGTTTTTGTATACGACACAATCCCGATTTTCGTAGAGCACTACCAAAGTGGTAAACCGTAGGGCTACACCCAGATGATTCAAGTTCTAGCGGCGAGGACCTTAATGAAGGTTTTGCTCGACGACCAATCCATGGAGGTGATCATCTAGATCATTGAGAGAGACTATCGAGGTAAGGCCGAACTTCCTAGTTTTAATGGTTTATTACGTATAGAAGATTTTCTCGATTGGCTAGCAAGTAGAGAGATATTTTGATTACATGGACGTGCGATCATAAAAGGGTAAAATTAGTAGCGTTTAAATTAAAATCTGGTCTTCCGCATGGTGGGAACAATTACAACTCTCACGAGCCCGCGAACAAGGCGCCCATCTCATCATGGCCACGGATGAGACGTCTTCTTCGATCTCGATTTCTCCCAGTGATTATGAGCAGATATTATTCCAAACAATATCAAAATTGCAGACAAGGAAATCGAATCATCACAGATACACTGAAGAATTTCAACGGTTGGCTACACGAAACGATCTGTCAGAATCTGAGTCACAGAAGGTGGCACGATTTATAGGTGGGTTGCGACCGATAATTCAGGATCGAGTTCAGATGTACCCAGTCGGGACTATGGATGAAGCAGTTCAATTGGCAGGTAGGGCAGAAACACAACTTGCAAGAGCTCCTGCTCGTCCATATCCTTCAAATCGACCCCCCATGACGGGTCCCACGCAGAATCCAGTGCTGTCACGAGAAAAAGATCCAGTACCTCAACTTCATACAACCACAAACCGTGATACGGGGAGCGGTTCATCCAAACCTCAACGTGCAACACCCACAACAGCAGGTCCGAGTAGGATTCCAAATCCTTATACTCAGCCAAGGTCGAACAATTGTTACCGCTGTGGCCAACCAGGCCACTTATCAAACACTTGTCCTCAACGTCCCGCAGCGCACTTGACTATAAACGAAGGGGCACTGAAGATGAGGCCGCAGAAGAAGACCATCGCTTTGATGAACATGAACAAACCACTGAAGAAATAGCAGGTGGCGATGAAGTGACGGCGAGGATCGTGGCGAATTTCTAGTTGTGAGGCGATTCTTGTATGCCCCACGAAAGGAATTACATCCACAACGACACAATATATTTCGTACTCGGTGAACCGTCAATGGAAAGGTGCGGTTACCAACGACAGTGGAAGTAACGAAAACATCGTCTCGAGAGTAATGGTGGACAAGTTGCGGCTACCAACGATGAAACATTCTTCCCCATACTCTATTGGCTGGATAAAAAAGGTGAATGAGACCAAGGTAATTGAATAATGCATTATCTCATTTTCAATTGGCAAAAATTATAAGGATCAAATACTTTGTGACGTGGTCGATATGGAAGCTTGTCATATGTTACTCGGTCGACCCTGGCAATCAGACCGTGATGTGACCCATAGGGGACGAGATAATGTTTACGTATTCGTCAATGATAATCGAAAAATAATCCTTGCCCCTATAGCACCAGAGAACCACCCTGAAGCCTCTAAAGTGGAGGGGAGTTTCCTCTTAACCATTCGAGATTTTATGGAGGAATCTAAGGAAACCGACGAGGTATACGCTGTAGTGGTAAAGGGCGAGGAAGAAAAACCCTCAAACATCCCTCCAAGTTTAAGACTGTTGCTAAACGAATTCAAAGAAGTCTGGCCTGAGGATTTACCTGATGGATTGCCCCCCATGAGGGACATCCAACATCACATAGACCTCGTCCCTGGGGCTAGCCTGCCCAATCGCCCTCATTATCGGATGAGTCCGAAGGAGTGTGAGATACTTCAGGGGCAAGTGGAGGAATTGATCCGTAAGGGTCTCTTGAGAGAGAGCATGAGCCCATGTGCCGTACCAGCATTATTAACGCCAAAAAAAGATGGAAGCTGGCGCATGTGTGTCGACAGTCGGGCAATCAACAAAATTACCATCAAATATCGGTTTCCAATACCACGGTTGGACGACATGCTCGATATGTTAGAAGGGGCCAAGGTGTTCTCTAAACTAGATCTAAGGAGCGGGTACCATCAGATTCGTATTCGACCCGGTGATGAGTGAAAAACGGCATTCAAGACCAAGGAAGGGTTGTATGAGTGGCTGGTCATGCCCTTCGGCCTATCGAACGCACCAAGTACTTTTATGCGTTTAATGAATCAAGTTCTAAAATCATTCACTGGTCGATTTGTGGTGGTATATTTTGATGACATATTGATATATAGCCAAGATGAGGCGGAGCACAGGAAACATCTCAGTCAGGTGCTGCAGGTCCTACAAATTAACAAGTTGTACCTCAACTTGAAGAAGTGTAGTTTTTTAACTGACAGCCTGTTGTTTCTAGGATTTGTTGTAACGTCCACAGGCATTCGTATGGACAATGAAAAGGTGCAAGCTGTTAGGGAATGGCCGATCCCAACAAATATTCATGAGGTGAGGAGTTTTCATAGGTTGGCGACTTTCTATCGTCGATTTGTGCGAGATTTTAGCACCATAGTCACGCCTATAACAGATTTTATGAAAAAAAGGACCGTTCCAGTGGACCGATAAAGCTGACAAGAGCTTTTATGAGATCAAGCATCATTTATCTACAACACCAGTTTTGGTGCTTCCTAATTTCGACAAATTCCTTAAGGTTGAGTGTGACGCTTCGTACGTCGGAATTGGAGGAGTATTATCACAGGAAGGCAGACCGGTAGCCCTCTACAGCGAGAAGCTCAGCGAAGCCCGAAAGAAGTGGTCGACTTATGAGCTTGAGTTATATGCAATTGTTCAGGCGCTACGACATTGGCGGCATTATCTGATTCAAAGAGAGTTTGTTTTGTACACTGACCATTAAGCATTAAAGTTTATTAATAGTCAGACTAACGTGAATCATGTGCATGCTAGATGGGTTGCGTTTTTACAGAAATTCACGTTCGTTCTGAAGCACAAGTCAGGGCAGCAGAACAAGGTGGCTGTTGCACTTAGCCGTCGTACATCACTACTAGTTACAATGAGCAACGAGGTAGTCGACTTCAACTGTCTCAAGGAGTTGTATGTCGAGGATGGGGACTTCAAAGATTCTTGGATGAAGTGTCACGAAGGTCACCCCAGTGACCTTCATATACAGGACAATTTTCTCTTCAAAGGAAATCGATTGTGCATCCCCCAAAGTTTTCTGAGGGAGCAGATTATTCAGGGAGCTACATGGAGGTGGCCTTGGTGGACACGGGCGAGACAAGACGAGAGCTCTTGTGGAAGAGCGGTATTGTGGCCGCAGTTAGTACGTGATGTGGGAAAAGCCGTACATTGTTGTCATGTTTATCAGACCTCCAAGGGGCGATCTCGAATACGGGCCTCTACACCCCGTTACATGTTCAGACGGTCCTTGGGAGGATTTATCAATGGACTTCGTGCTTGGTCTCCCACGAACACAACGTGGCATGGATTCGGTGTTCATGGTAGGCAGATCGCTTCTCCAAGATGGCGCACTTTATCCCATACAAGAAGACCCTCGATGCAACACATGTGGCGAATTTATTTTTCAGGAAGGTCGTACGGCTACACGGGGTCCCCAAGACCATTACTTCCGATCATGACACGAAGTTCATTAGCCACTTTTGGCGGACTTTATGGAATCGATTCGATACACGACTTCAATTCAGCAGTGCTTACCACCCACAAACTGATGGGCAGATTAAAGTTGTGAATCGCACGTTGGGAAACCTCCTTCGCTGTATTTCAGGAGAAAAATCAAGCAGTGGGACTTGGCCTTATCTCAAGTGTAGTTTGCATTCAACAACATGGTGAACCGCTTGACAGGAAAATCACCGTTCCAGATTATCTACGGACGAGTGCCTCGCCACACACTTGACTTGGTCCCTCTGCCCAAGCACCCAAGCACGAGCATTGCAGCAGAACATATGGCAGACAAGATCATGGGCATCCATGCAGAAGTGCAGACCAAGCTACATGCCTCGAATGAGAAGTACAAGGAACAAGCGGACAAGCATCGGCGACAAAAAGTGTTCGAGGTGGGCGACCGCGTTATGGTCTATCTGCGCAAAGAAAGATTTTCGACCGGGACGTACAACAAGTTGAAAAATAAAAAGATTGGACCGGTACCAATCATCCGAAAGATTAATGACAACGCTTATGTTGTTGATATTCCAGATGACATGGCAATCTCACGGACTTTCAATGTCGTGGACTTAACCGAGTATTATGAACCAAAGCATGACGAGAACTCGAGGACGAATTCTTTTGAAGTGCAGGAGACTGATGTAGAGCGGGTCGCGGACAGTTACATGGCCAAGATGGATCAGAAAAGGCCCGGTCGACGACAGAAGTGATCCAGACCATCGAACCTTAAATCGGGCGTATCTTGCAATCCGGAATGAGTTATCTGACGTAAAATATATGATTTTGGGGTAGAACGAGCTACTGAAGCCAACCAACCCGCTATGCCGGGTTGCGCAGCCCGGAATTGCGAAAAACCCCTGGATTGACGGTCGTTTCCCTATTTTAATTTCGTTTTTACTATAAATAGTAAGTTTTAGTTTGATTATAACTCTTCATCCGTCGGGCTTTAGGAGTTGCGCCCAACGTGAAAAGAGCTTAGAATAATTAGAAAAACGGTTTGGTGAAGCCAAATAGGACACTTATTATTTTTGGCCAAAAACCTTGCGCATTAGTAGACATCACGGCTGTCTATAAATAGTAAGTTTACTATTTATAATAAGTCGCGGATTCTAGGACTTTGAGTTGTAGTTTGATTCTGATTTCTTTCTCATTGCTTGGTACCCCTATTTAAAGGGTTGTGAACCCATTTTTATTCATCAAATAATCAATTTCGAATTTATTAGAATTTATTTCTATTTTCTGCTTTCTTTTCTCGTTGATTCGAGAAGTCTTTGTGAAGAGTCCAGAGAAACTCCGTGGATTCATAGTAGTTATCCTCATCACGTTCATCCCTGCGTCAAAACACCACTCTCCTGGAGATGTGTCTCGCACTAGGAAGACTCAGATGCTAAGATGTACACACAACCAAAAACCTATAGGGAGTCACTATCTCGGCTGCACGTGACAAGCAAGCACGAAAGAAGCGTATACATTATATTTTCGGAACGTATTTGATGTTGTAGTGTCACCCAATGACACATGGCCAAATATGATTAGCCACACACACCTAAAGATCATGAGGCGATATGTTAAGAGAAGAAATTATCTAGAATCAGAGATACACCCATATACGGAAGTATATTGTGTAGTGGGCCATGTCTCATAAGAGAATCATATCAAGCTAAGGATATTAATTTGTTGAATATCAATTTTAAAAGCCCAGAACCATATGCAAGATCAGTGCCTCCCTAAGTCTATAAAAGCAGCACAAAGCGAAGAGCTTCAAGCCATTGCCAATCCAAATTAATCAACTCTTTTCGACTCAGCGCTGCCTATCAACCTTTCGTCCCTCATGATCAGTTATCACAACTTAGCCTAGTTTTAGCCTCTCAGCTTCTATCCAACACAATATTGCAACAAGTCCAAATCGATTAGCTTAGTTTAATTTAGCTTATACTTCTATTCAACACATTGCTACAACAAGTAGTTTTATTTTAGATAAATATCCACGACCCGATTGTTGTATCCCCTCCAAATTCTTGGGTCCTTGGTGATTCCTCGGCCACATCTTACTAACTCAAAATCACGAATGCCTCACAATCGTTAGGGTTTTTTCCACGACCGTCCAAATCTAGAAGATCGTCCACTCTACGGATGTTTCACCTACTCGAATCACCATCGTTAATCTTTTTCTGATTTATTTATTTTTAATGCTGATTTTATTAAATCTTCATCCAATTAATAATATTGACATTCAACCTTTAACTTTATATTTTACTTTCTTATATTAAATTTTTGGACAAACACAACCAAATTATCACCATTGTGAGAAAAGTTATTATCTTCAAGGTAAAAGAATCCATCAGAAGGACTAAACCTCCCCTTCTTAAACTATTCGATCATCTTGTCAATCACTGGTTAAGTATAGTCGAGCTAATCTTTACGAATGTGTTCTTAACCCAGCTATTTGGGCACCCGGGTTCACGAGGCGTTTGGTTTGAGTGCAGTCGAATGCAACTTTGGCATGTGCACGTACGCATACTTGCACAGTCATGAACAAATCAGCGCATACGCTGCACATGTGCCCATGTGTCCGAGTTAAATAGCACCTGTCAAGGAGATGCTGTTCAGGTAGGTTTGATTTAACTTACGGGGACAAATGCTGATGTTTCAAATCCTTGATTTGACTCATCGAGTGATGTGATCCTTGAAGTGACGTGGAATCGTTGGATTGACCATCTAAGCAGCATAGACCTTAGAAGCGTTGATCGTGGCCATTAAAGTTTCTTACACAGATCATCTCAGTTGATCATGTCCGTTGGAAGGTTGATCTGCTGTTGAAAGAGTACATTCATGTGATCTGGACTCTATGAATGGTCTGGATCACACAGTTTAGTCAACGTTTTACCTGTAAATTGTAGTGTATGTGCACTTTTACCAAGTATTTATTGAATAGAATGGCCCCACCTGATTAGTATGGTCCACAGCGTAGTGGCCATGACTCAAAAATGTTTTGTAACCAAAGGATACTAGGGTCAATCCAAAGGATATGGGCATCAGCCTATATTCAACAACTAAAATGATCCATCGAATGGTTTAGATCATCTAGTCACCCTGGCTTTTGGGGTGGGACCCACGGGATGGAGAGAGCAGATGATGAAGGTGGCCTACTTTTTTTTTTTTTTTGGGTTAGCTTGTTAGTACACGCCCATGTCAGTACACGCACTCCATGTTAGCCACCCCGGCTAGAAATAGATACCAAGACCTCAAGTGTTGAAACAAGGTATCTCTGTCTGCCAGTTGAGCTATGGATCTGGGTGTAAGGTGGCCTACCTTTCCAACGAAGCTTTGAAATGCAATTGATAAATGAGAAGGGTAACAGAAGCGCCTCTATCTCTCTCTAGGGTTGGTGATACTAACAAGATTTATCCAGTCACCTTTTGGGCAAGATGACAAAGAGAGAAAGCTGTAAAACGATATTTAAAAGAGTCGTGGAATTCCATTGGAAGCAACGGACATGAACACTCCATAAAAAGCCTCATCCGTCCATGTCCAAAAAGGTAACAAAAACCTCATTAAAGCCCCTCTCCTTCTCCAACACTAGTTGAGATTATGGCAAACAAGAACGTAAACTTGATTATCCAAAGCTCCTATGTACGTTAATATGCTATGTAATCCCTGCCCGCTATCAACCAATCCCGAGTGGTCATAGCCAAAGAAATAGTTGCACGCATATCACAATGATCATGTCTGATCGATGGGCCACAATCCAAATTCCACGGGAAAATGTCCATTGATGATGAACAAACGGTTAGGATCATCCGGTCGGTGCAATGCTTTAGCTATGACTCCTCGAAGATGGGGACTTATCAATGATGATCATGTGCACGAGTTTGTGGTCTTGACCCTATTAGCTTCATTTTGATTTGCTAATGCATACAATACGGAGGGATAGACAACCTCCTGGATACAGAGTCCAAGGAATCTACTAGAGGGTAGAAGCTAGAAAAACAAGCCCAGTGCACTTTCCTCATAAGTAGAAATGATGAAAACGTGTTCAACATCTTAACCTCTCATCAGGCGTTCTCTACACTACAGATGCCATGTCTAACAACTCAGGCTTATACTATCATTGAGTGGGCCACATGTCTACAAAAGAAATCAACGGTTAATGATTCTGACGAGGGGCTCCGATCTCACACTGGTTTTCTTCGGTTCCACGTGTGAGGTGAATGCATTTTAATATTATACAGCTAGCTTTTCTGTATGTAAAGATTCTTGTGAAATGTGCAGATCGATATTGAGACATTAATTGGAACCTGCCAGGTGGCCAAGACAGATATCAGTTGTATGGGCTCGTCTTCCAGACAATCACTTCTTAAATACTCAAATAGGGTCAGTCATTTTCAGTTCCATCCAGATGGTTCATTTGGTGGGGTTTTCGTGTGGATGAGCGATCACATTAAGGGAAATTACCACCATTCAACAATCCCAGTCTTCCATTAATTTATTTGCATGAGAATGGAGATGTTATCACTTGATGAGGTTGGTTTCCAATGGGAGCAGATTGCCTATGACCCTCTGTGCCCGGAGAGATGTCCGTGACAAATCTACTCTGTCCATCTGTTTTGAAAGACCACGATATGACAGGATTCTAAAAATCAGGCGGATCCAAAACTCATGTGGGCCATACCACACGAACAGTGGGGATTGAACGCCTAATGGTGACAGAAGTTTTGAATCAAGATTGTATTTGTTCCTATAATTTATCTGAGTGGTAATATTTCTATGAACGGTTTGGATGGCATATAAACATCATGGTCAGCTTCAGGAATGTTTCAATGGTGGAAGTTATTGTTCACACTGTTTTATTGGTGAAGCTCACTTGAGTTTTGTATCTGCCTGATATTTATAATCCTGTCTTATCGTGGTCTTTCAAAACAGATTGGCGTGGATTTATCGAGACATCTCTGTGTACCCCACACAGCCATCGGCACGGAGATATCTATGTGCCCGGGGTCATAAGCAATCAGCTAACCTTTGAAATCCAAGGCAGAGTTTGGTGGCAGATACGTCACCCTTACTGCGTAAACCTACATGAGATTTTTTCACCTCACAAGGTTGTTCCTCCTGCAATTCTTTCTAAGTAATAGGATCTCAACACTTGTCGTACTAAGAGGAACATCTCCTCCAACCAACACATCATGGAACATTATCTCACCAACACATCAAGCATTGTATTCTTACTCTTCTCAACTATATATTAATATACCGTAAATATTTATAAATATTATTAATTAATTAATTATTTTCCAAATACCAAGTCGAGTCCAGTCAACCTGACCTAGATGGACATCCAGTCAAGTATAAGTTTTCAAATTATGATTTTCACTACTTCATTAATAATTAATTCTCTTTCATAAAATTTATTTTTTAAATTTATTTATTTATTTATTATTTTTTTTTTTTTTAAAAGGAAAAAAGTAAAGCAAGAAAAAGTCATTTTTTATAGATGATAATGATGATGATAATAGTATAGCTTCATATTAGACCTCTTTAATATATATGCAATTTGCCCATTCATCTTTAATATCGATTCGTAAAGCCATTTGGCTTCAATATTGATACAATCAGGCCGTTATTTTACGTAGTAAAAACTTGCAAACTCACTCTCTTTAAGTGCAATACAACATACAATGTACTCGGCTTCTATAGATAAAAGAGCCGTGGATGTCTATTGATTTTTAATATCAGACCAAATAAAGAGTATACTAACCACCTTGCAGCCCTACTTATAATTTTTAATCAAATCTGTGGCCCACACAGATTTGGACCATCCATCATGTGGATGCAACAATTGTGAGTGTCGAGAGAGAGAGAGAGAGAGAGAGAGAGAGAGAGAGAGAGAGAGAGAGAGGTCCCTTATTTAGTGAAGCACTTCTAAGCCTATTTCAAGTTCTTGAGAAGATGGTTTCTTACAAGGAAATGTTCCCAAACACCTTTACCTTCTATTTTGAGGGAGAAGTTAAAAGTTGCTTATGGCAGGGTCACCAAAAGCCCCCCTAACAACCTCTTGATCAAGATGGAGTTGTATTTGACTTAATTGTTCATCACTATAAAGAAAATGTCATGGACTAAGATAAATCGATGGGCCTTTTAATGATAAATTTTCCTCAATGTCAACAGACTCCAAGGGACAGAGTTTAGCGTCATCTGTTCAAGTAAAGGATATGCAGAAATTTCATTTAGGAGTATCTAGGAGGCATCAGAACATGGCACTAAGTGTAGATAAAAGGTGGTGTATCCTCATCCCCAACTTCGATTGCTGGATCGAGCCAATTAGCTAGAGATGCCTTTCCAAATGCAACCTAGCTATCGGATCTAAAAACCTCAATCCAGTCCCAACGCATTAGCCCCTATTACTCAACCCAAAGAGAGCTGGATTGAATATGTTAGACAGGCTCACATGTCTTGTATACCTTGTATAACTAGTATACCTGGTATAGTTCGTTTCCAAAGGTAGAGGATTCTGATTTTATTATTTTCTTTGTATAGATGACTGTAATCTCTATATATTCAACCCCTTTGGGTTGTCTCAAATACAGAAAATCTTTTAGCTCCTCTCTGTTTTTTCACTATTTACATGATATTAGAGCTTTACTGATCCAAAACTGGCACCACTTGTCAGATCCGACCATCCATGCGTCCGGCCACCATCTCTACTGCGTCCGACCCCCATCCCCGATGCGTCCAGCCACCATCCTGCTCGTCCGACGGCCCGTACATCGTCCGGCCACCCCTACTGCGTTGTTCCTGCTCGTCCGACCACCCCTATTGTACGCCTCTCTGCTCTCTGATCTGTTGTTGTTGCCGAACTTTGTTCCAGATCCAGCAACCCCTGTTACTATTCCAGATCTAGATTTTCCAGATCTAGCGACCCCTATTGCTGTTCCAGATCTAAATTTTTCAGAAACTACAATACCTTGGGTATCTCCTGCTACAAGGTATATCTAAAACCTCTTCTGCTACGATTCTTTGTGTTCTTTACATTACTTCAGATCAATGGACAAAGACTCATCACGTATAGAGGCCCCACTTTATTGTTTTGATGGTACCAACTATTTTCTATTGGCCATCCATTTTAAGAACTTCTTCAAGGGTCGTGGTTTGTGGGGAGTAATTGATGGATCTGTTACTATCCCCACTTCCATAGATGCCAACAAATTACCTGATTGGGAAATGAACAATGGACATATTATTACCTGGATTCTCAATTCGGTTGATCGGTCCATTATTGTTGGCCTCACACCTCATCACTCTGCTAAGGTAATGTGGGACCATTTCCAGACAATTTATTAACAGAGTAATGCGACCTGGTTATACCGCCTAGAACATGATTTCATTAACCTTACTCAGGGTGACGACAGTATTCAATCAATTTACTCCAAAATTGTCACAATTTAGACAGAGATGGCTATGATGGATCCAACATTTTCACATGACTTTAAGATATTCCAAACTATGCACGAGAGTGCGCAAGTTCGACAGTTTCTTATGAAGCTACGTACGAAATTTGAGCATTGTCGAGCTGCTCTCTTGAACCGTAGCCCTACTCCTTCATTGAATTTGGTTATTAATAATTTATTGGTTAAAGAACAACGACTGAAAGTTCTTTCTCTGCTTTCCTCAACTCCGGGATCATCTGATATGGTGCTTGCTATGTCCACTACTATACAAACCTGTGGTTCCACTCCTTCAACTTGTCGTGGCTACAACAAGGTGGGTCATGTCGTCGCTTAATGCAAAGAATGGTGCGCTTATTGTCGACGTGCTGGTCATGGTATTTAGGACTGCCGTACACGTGCCTATGCATCTTCTTTCGACCGTGGACATGGTGGTCGTGGTCGTGGCTATGGTCGTACTCTTTCTGCTACTGCTGCCACTATTTCTTCTGAGCCGTCTATTAGTGATACTGCATCTACTGTTTCTACTGAAGGTCTTTCATCACCTTTGATTCCTGCAATGCTCCAACAAATCGTTCAGGCCCTTTCTGCGGTCAGTATGTCAGGTATATCCCCATCTTCTACATGCTTCTTCAATTCGGGTGCTTCCAATCATATGACTGGTGTTTTATCCTATCTTCGTGACTTTGTCCCTACACCGGTAATCAGGCCATTTCTACTGTGGATGACATTGGACTACCCATTTAGTCCATTGGATCATTGACTTTCTCTCCTTTTGCCCATCGCCAGTTAACCCTTCGTGATATGTTTCATGTACTTAACTTCTCCTCCAATTTAATTTCAGTTAGTCAACTCACATCCAATAACTGCTTAGTCATTTTTCTTCCCAACTGTTGTTTTGTGTAGGATCTGGTAAAAAGGAAGGTACTTGGGATGGGTAGGCGGCATGGTCGTCTGTATGTGCTGGACTTTGATCCATCTGTCACTCTGGCTCATTGTTTCTTTTTTCCATCTTTATCAGATATTTGTTCGGTAAATAAATTGTGAAAACTATGACACTTTCGCATGGGTCATGTACATTTCGATCAGTTAATTCGGTTATTTTCTTCTGGCATGTTAGGGAATGTTTCTCTTAATAAAACGATTTGAATTATTCGTGTTCCTCTTGTTGTCTTTCAAAAAGTAAGTGTATTCCTTTTCCTCTCAGTACTACAAATCATCTTCTATGTTTGAACTAGTGCATACGGATGTCTGGGGTCCTTCACCAATTATGTCTCTCTCTGGGTTACGATACTATGTTATATTCATTGATGATTTCACACGTTACACCTTAATTTACTTTCTCCACTCAAAATCATAGGTTTTTTAAAAATTCAAGATATTTCACTCTATGGTGGAGACTCAATTTCGGGTTCTAGTTCAAACTCTCCGCTTTGACTCAGGGGGGAATATTTCTCAACAGATTTTCGTACATTTCTTTGGGGTCATGGGATTATTCATCAGACCACTTGTTCTGATACTCCACAACAGAATGTGGTGGCTGAATGAAAAAATCATCATATTGTTGAAATTGCTAACACCCTGATGATAGCTATGAGTGTTCCTCGTTCTTTCTGGGTGGAAGTAATGTTACATTCAGTCTACTTGATTAACCGGATGCCAACCAACGTCCTAAACAGTAAATCTCTATACTTTGTTCTCACCGGTTGACCTCCTGCGTATTTCACATTTCATATTTTTTGTTGTGTTTGTTATGTTCACCTGGCTTTATGTGAGCGTAACAAATTATCTCCAAAATCAATCAAATGTATGTACTTCGGATTTAGAGAAACTCAGAAGGATTTTCAATGTTATGATCCGATTTCTCGTCGTGTTCGGGTTTCACGACATGTTATTTTTCTTGAACATATTGCCTTTCATTCATCTCTTCCTCCTCCACATGCCCCAAAATCTCCTGGTCTAACCACCTTTCCTAACATTCCTTTTCCTTCGAGTACTCTCCCTTGTCTATTGTAGGTTTACTCACGTCAACCATGTACAGATCCACCACCTATTACTCAACCCGAACCTACTGTACCTGTTGCAGATCCTGAACCTACCTTAATATGTTGTTCCGCTCATGTACATCGAGAGCCTGATCTCTTGATATGCTCTATGTCTGCTACAAATGCTACTCTAGATACTATCTCTATTCTTACTTTATACACTCGAGCAGCCACTCATGATTGTTGGAAGAATGCTATGGTAGAAGAACTTGCGGCATTGGATGATAATCATACGTGGGACATTGTCACTCGACCCACTGACTAACAACTAATTGGTAGTAAATGGATTTATTCTGTTAATCTCAAGTTTGATGGATCATTGGATCGATACAAGGCTCGGCTTATCACTCAAGGATACAAAAAGGAATACGGAATTTATTATGATGAGACATTCGCTCCTATGGCCAAGATGAAAACTGTTCATACTCTTCTGGTAATATTTTTCGTTCGCTCTTGGCCACTTGCTCAGATGGATGTGAAAATACTTTTCTTCGTAAAGACCTCCAAGAAACAGTACATTTAAAACCTCCTCCTAACTCTTTAATCCCTGATAATAAGGTATGTTGCCTAAAGAAAGCCTTGTATGGCCTCAAACAGGCACCTCGGGCATGGTTCCAATGCTTTTATGATGTTGTTACACGTGCTGGCTTTACTCAAAGTAGTCATGACCCATCCTTATTTTTGCGCACCACTGCTCGCGAAATTGTCCTTGTTCTCGCCTATGTTAATGACCTACTTATAACTGGTAGTGATGCTACTGGCATCTCAGCTTTAAAGGAAGTTCTGCAATCATCCTTCAAGATGAAAGACCTCAGCCATCTAATATACTTTATTGGGCTTGAAATTTCACGTTCTAAACATGGGATCCTGGTCAGGTAGCGTAAATATACTAAGGATCTTCTCGCCTTAGTATCATTGACAGATCAGAAGACAGTTTAGACTCCCTTAGAACTTAACGTTCAATATGTCCGTGACGATGGGGACCTCCTTGCGCAGCCCGACTTATACCGCCATTTGGTTGGGAGTCTGGTTTACTTAACTATGACTCGCTCTGATATTGCCTACGCTATCCAAGTCATCAGTCAATTTGTTTCTGCTTCTCGGACTCTTCATATGACTGCGGTGTTGCGCATCTTACGGTACCTCGTGGAACTCTAGATCGATCACTATTCTTTTCCTCCACGGTGACTCTGGACCTTCGTGCTTATTTGGATGAAGATTGGGCCAATTGCAGTTTCACATGAAGATCTACCACTAGCTACTGTGTTTTTCTCGGCACTACTCTATCTATTGGAAGTGTAAGAAGCAGGCCACTGTTTCCAAATTGAGCATAGAAGTCGAGTATCGGGTGATGTTTACTACGTGTAGTGAGCTTGTCTGGTTACATGGACTTCTTTCCGACTTGGGCATTCCTCTACAAAATCCTACTCCACTCCATGTCGATAATTAAGTGCCATTCAGGTTGCCTCTAACCCGGTTTTTCATGAACGGACGAAGCATATTGAAGTTGGCTGTCACTTTCTCCGCGAGAAATTTCAATCTGGGCTCATTTCTGTTGTTGCATCATATGATCAGATTGCCGACATTCTCACCAAATCTCTCACTTTTGCACGTCACTCATTTCTAGTTGGCAAACTATGACTTGTCAATGACCAGCATAAGTTTGAGGGGGGATGTTAGACAGGCTCACATACCTTGTATAGTTCGTTTCCATAAGTAGAGGATTTTGATTTTATTATTTTCCTTGTATAAATGACTATAATCTCTATATATTCAACCCCTTTAGGTTGTCTTAAATACAGAATATCTTTTAGCTCCTCTCTGTTTTTTCATTGTTTACAAAAATAAGGGGCTTGTCCATTGCAGCCCATTTATGATTGACTGATTTTTAGGTACATATTGAGGAGTGGGATTTCTGACTTCCACACATATGCTATATACGAGCGACTTACTGGATGGCCAGCATTTGATCTTGTGTAGACGAGGATGGTGTTCAAACTAAGAAGAGATAGGTAATATTCCCTTACTCTTTTGCTGCATCATCACCATACTACGTTACTAAGGGCAGGTGCATTAGATAGGAGGACCTCAGCAGTCACAATATATTATTGGTCTGTGATAGTCAACCAAAATATTAATTTGATCAGGCCCATCTAAACTGTCTAACTAATTGATTTCATACTGAGTGTGGATTGATGCATATCTTTTTCCTTTTCTTTTTTAATCCTGATCCAGCAGTTGGGATTGTCCAATTAAAGAGATTGAGCCACCGGCAACACGAGGTGGGACTTCAATTGGTTGAGTGCCAATACGGATTGCATTGTTTCATTCATATTCTTTTTTTTCTTTTTTCTTTTCTTAACCTTTTTGCTGAGCAAAGGAAGAAATTCCACTTCCCATTTAGACAAATCTAAAAGGGGCAGCATAAAATGCCATAAAGTTTTTTATGGGTAAATCCTACTACGTCCAATCAAAACGAGATGGTGATGATGAGGAGAAAGGTCCGGTTGACCCCACGCCTAAGGGCCCATCAGGACCACTCATTAATATATATATATATATATATATATGTATGTATGTATGTATGTATGTGTGTGTGTATGTGTGTGTGTGTGTGGGAGGGGGGGGGTATATATAGGGAAAAGGTTCTATGAGGTCGAACGCATGGGAACTTCCCATGAGGTCGAGCTGTGTGGGCCCCACTGTGATGTGTGTCGAACATAAAAAAAATGACCAATATATAACTCTAGATGATGTCCTTAGCTCTTAGGATACTTTTTTAAAGGAAGCTATAAATGATGAGATGGATTGGATATTGCAAAATGTAACCTGGAAACTAGTGGATATGTTTGCAAGATCAAAACCAATAAGCTACAAATGGATATTCAATAGAAAACTAAGACCAGATGGGACCACAAAAAGATTTAAAGTAGATTAGTGACTAGAGGATTTACATAAAGAGAATGTGTCAATTTTTTCAATACATATGCTCCAGTAGCAAGGATATCAAATATCTAAGTTTTAATTGCTCTAACATCCATATATAAGTTAGAAATCCATCAGATGGATGTAAAAATAGGTTTTCTAAATGGTGACCGCGATGAAGAGGTATATATGGAACAACCAGGAGGTTTTATAATTTTAGGATAAGAAAAATAAAGTAAGCAAATTGATCGACTCGTTGTACGAACTTAAGTAGGTACCTAAACAATGGCATGAAAAGTTAGATAAAGTGGTCATTAATTGAACCCAATGGTTGACAACCCCAAGTGCAGCGCTACAATGGAGTAATAACTCAGTGGGACAGAGGTCGATCCACTGAGAGATTAGTGAGAATACACTAAGAACTAATTTAAAGTTAACGGTTTATCTGGGTTTTTAATCCAGCGGGGATTATAGGACAATCATTAGTTAGGTGAGCATCGCTCTCACAAGTATCGCATACAGTTTCAACGGCCTTGGTGGGTTGAATCACTTCTTTCCTAAGTTCTATGGATTCAACCTTCCTTATGAGACCTTGCACTAATATCATCTTCCTCCTTAAGCACACATATTCCTTTCTTTCTTACCACTGCCTTGGGATTAGTAACTTGGTTGGATGTGTCCCAAGATTGGGTGTTTTCAGCTAGCATCTCAAAGTAATGCCAAGTAGAACTGTACACGAGTCGAGTTATCTCGGTTAGCTCCCTTGACTTGACTTAGAAAATCTTGACTCGCCTCAGCTCAAAATTGGATTCAAACTGAATTGAACTAGTTTTTAGAGCTCGAAAAAATTTTCAAGTTGAGTTCGAGTGTAACGCCATGAAAATCGGGGGTCGAGCAGAAGCTCAGCTCCCGAGTTCCAATGCATCACTTATGCAACATAGATAATGATGATTAAATATTGTCCATATTAGTGTATTAAACATGAATGAGATTACACGAAATCAGCATATCATACTCCAGAGACGATCTGATTATGCAAGTGAAAGACTGTGTTAAATATATAAAGCATATAAGTGGTTGTAAGTCCCTAGAGTATGAACATGATACCAAGTTAAATAATTACATGTATAGTTCCAAAATATACAAAATGACAAGTGTGATGTTCAACTAATTCATATCCCTGTAGCCCCATCGACATAGCTTCAGGTCTATATAGACCCACCAGAGAGTTGCATGTAGGAGAACTCCTCGTCGTCGTCGTAGAAGGCCAGCTCCAATTCGTAAGCCTCACCATCATCTAAAACTACAACAAAGTCTGGTTGGTGTTTTAAAACACTGTCTCAAAGTGGGAGTGAGTGATTAACTCAGTGGAGCTATAAGGCAAAGGTTAACATGTTATCAATTCAGTCAAGTAGTAATGATAAAGTAGTACAAAAATCATGTCCTAAGTACTCTTGTTAACACAAGGATGACATGTATTAATGATGCATGCCCTTACCTGCACTCCCTCAGCAACACCATCTCACGATCGCACATGCTACTCCCACAGTACCTTCATCGCCAAAGTACATGTAATGCGGTGCATGATCGTGTTAGCCAAGTAATTTATTAGGCATATTCATATAGCAGATTCGGAAATCTAAGGTACCTCCCTTTATATCATTACCCAAACGATGATCCATCTAGGGTCGTCAATCCTAGTTAATCACATACGTTAGGCAAGTTATAAGGCAATGTTACCCTTGATTTAAAAAATAGTGGATAGGCAAGTTCAAGTCGTTACAGGAGGCTCGTCACCTCGGCGTAAAGGAAAGGCTCATCACCTTAGCATAGGCCGATAGCTCGAATACAGTGTCCCATACCATCGTATTCGGCTCATGAGTTTGGGTTGCTCATTGGATACTACGGGAAGGCTCGTCACCCCAGCGTAGGCCGATAGCTCAACCACGGTGTCCCATACAACCATGTCTGGCTCATGAGTCTTAGTAGATCATGGTACCAGGGTTAAACGGGCTTTTTAATGCTAAGTAGTACCTTAAATTCAAGCAGTAGCATCTATACACGGTGAACATACATGAGGCCAATCGGGTTACTTGACAAGCTCGACTAGTACGAGCGCATGCTAAATTGATCAACATGGAGTGCATACGCACTCCTTATGGCCAAACCACTGTCGATAATCACCATACGACTCATATTCATTGAACGTGTTCGTGGTGGTGAAACCGATTCAGTCACTCGATCGGAAGTCGTTACCGATTGCCTAGACTACCTCGTAGCCCTAATCACACTCCAAAACAATAACATTCACATATGGTAGTCATAATAGTATTGAACAAACAATCCAAGCATTGTAACCATTTGAGCATTTTATATAACACATAGTGAACATGACATCATACATATGCATTTCATACATGAATCATGTAATTGGATTTAGTTTATAAGAAGGAATTTATACCTGTAGCTAAGGTAGTTGAGAATCTCATCTCAACACCCTTATAAAATACATTTCAATCAGCATTTTCTCATTCAGGCATTTTATTAAACACTTAAACTACACATATCAACATACATGTAATAAATTTGCCATAACATATATTGTAGCATATCCTTTCACAAAGGAGTTGCCACACATACAATAATCATGTATTCTCAATCAATAATCATGGCAAGCACAAATCATGATTCCATATTCATTCAAACATTTCAATAAACACATGAAATGCCTTATATTCAACATAGTTCATATATATGTATAATACACGGAAAGCATCGCATCTACGTACATGTGACAGCAATCAAGTCAGTCATAAATCATTAACTGACATTGAAAGCCTTAAAAATCATAACCTAAACGTTTATAGTCTGCACCTTTCGTCGGTATGTCGATTACGAACTCGGTTCGTACACTATGCCTTTGTTTACAACACAACGGCTACCTATAGCACGAAATAGGTTATCTATTTCACCGATCTACCTATTTGGATACCTTAAAAAAATTAGGATTAGGATTCCTTACCCAAATATGGAGTCAAAATCGCTTGCATAGCAGCATGGAAGAGGGGATTCAGCACGTAGAGTGGCGGGAATGAATTCCAACAACCAACCACAATTCTCTCTCACTTCTCCTCACCTTCTCTTTCTCTTTTCTCTCTTCTCTCTCCTAGGGTTTAAGAAATTCGTATGGAAAGAGAGATGGGTGGGTTAAGGCCTTATATAGGCCTAGAACTAATGTCAATGGCCCCAGGGCCATGGTATACTTATGTTACAGCCAACAGTCATCTGTTTCGAGCCAACGGAGCTCATCTGGAGGTCCATTGCTCGCATACGATCTGAAGAAAGTTCACTGGAAATGGATCTATGCCAGGTTAAGATTTCAGTCTGATCAGATTAGTGGATCAACCGTGGAGGACCAGTTTCAGTTCAATGGCTATCGTCACTTGATCAGGGGCACAAGTACGCTGACCTGTGTAGGGAAATTTCCCTGATCTAAGGGTGTAGTTAGGTCAGATTCTAACGGTCCAAAACCTTAAATTTGTCCTGTAAGTGAATTGCCTAATTTACTTAAGTTTGAGATCATTTTCTAAAGATATTCGCATTTCTCACACACTTGCTCAAGGCTCAAGTTGTGCGTTTCTAGATACCATTTGAACTTGATTCCTAAGATTGTTGTCAAGCCCAGTAAGCGGTCATAACCATATAGTTTTGTGGTGATCGGACTTTCGACGCGCGGTCCACGTCTAATACGGAGTTTCAAGATGCTCCCGCGAGCAACTGGGTTTTGAGATTGATCCTAGGTTTTTAAGTAATGTAGAGCTAGCTATTCTGCTGGTTTTGGATCTTGCAGTTCGTATAGAAAGTGATTCAAACTAATTTGTCGATTAATTTAGTTTAGTACTTAATTAATTTTCATTTAATTTCTAAAGGATTCTGTCCTTGGCGATTTCTGCTTGAGGTGGTACTCGGGTCATTGTACGGATTTTTCTGAGATGTTACAATATACCTCCCTTAAAGAAAAATTTCATCCTCAAAATTAGTACTATTTCGTACTCCTCGAGAATCTGAGGGTAATTCTTGTGAACCTCGACTTCTGTTCCCCAAGTAGCCTCTTCCTCTGTGTGATGCGTCCATAATACCTTCACAAGCGGGATGACCTTAGTCCGCAACACCTGTTCCTTCCTGTTTAGAATATGCGTCGATCACAGTACATAACTAGCATCCCCACTCAATTGTACCTGCTCCCATTTGATAATGTGTGAAGGATCAGGAATGTATTTCTTCAGCATTGATACGTGAAATATGTTGTGCATGCCTACGAGTAGTGTGGGCAAAGCAAGGCAGTACGCTACCACACCCACTCGGTCTAGTATCTGGAATGGGCTAATGAATCTCGGCCTTCGAGACTCGCTTTCATGTGAAGTATTTTTCCCTCACATACCACCATGAGAACGAGGGAGAGTTCATTCACCTCCGACAGGGAGGGATGACAGTTACTGAGTATGAGAATGGTCACGGAGTTGGCTAGGTATGCTCCATTGATATTAGTTGATGAGCTGATGAAGACGCGACGATTCTCTTAGGGTCTACGACCCGAGATACACTTAAAGATGTATTGCATTAGCATACCCCACTATGCTGAGCTAGTGAGCATGTCTCTACGAGCGAAGCAGGATGAGGATAGGCTATCGCGCACACACGTACCTATGGTTCCCAGGCCACAACCAGATTTGCCAAGCAAGTCGTTCCTCAGCAAGAGGCCCCATGTAGACTCACCTCTCATGCTTATATCCCCACCAGCCCCGACGAGGAGATCGGACTTATGATGCACATATTGTAAGAGGTCGGGCCATTCAGACACGTATTGTATCACCAGGATGAGGGACAACGACTTCTCGCCGCCTTAAAGGATTAACCGCCAACTTCCTCAAGCTATTTTAGTCCCACCTCTACAGTCAACACCAGCACATCCATCTTTTTAGCCCCCTGCACCTCGTTTTAGGCTGCCTCAATGACCCGTGGTACCGCAGCCCAATCGTTCCTAGCAGGCGCCAGTACATGCGCTTACAGCTGAAGCATCTGATTAGCAGCTTTGGTGCCTTTAGCTTTTGAGGTCACAACCCACATCAAAGGTACCCCATATTTTTGCTGGTGGACACCGGGTCCACTATTTCGGTGATATCATGTTCTGCAGTTAAGCGCTTAGGGCTGAATACGACCCCGATGGTTGGGGTGAGAGTTATCGCAGCATCAGGAACATTTACAGATGCCACCAAGAAGTGTGAGGGTTGCTTGGTAGATCTAGGGAGCAAGACAATATGCATTGACCTGATCGTCACCACGATATACCATTTTAACGTTATCCTTGGTATGAATTGGCTTATTGAAATGAGGGCCGAGATCGACTGCGAGACCCGACTAGTGACAACTCATGGGCGTGACAGCATGGCTTTTACTTTTCTCATGTAGGTTAGTTGCCCTTTTCGAGTTCTTTGTTACGCTTCCTTACTGAAGAAGGATGATGGTCCAACACTTGGGAATACGCCAGTAGTTCAGGATTTTGAGGAGTGTTCAGTAAGATACCTGGATTACCACCCCGGCGCGAGATCGATTTCACTATCGACCTTGTGCCTGGTGCGATGCCCATTTCATTACTCATGTATCGCATGCCTCCATGTGAAATGGAGGAGTTGAGGAAACAGATCAATGATCTGTTGGATGCAGGCTTCATACGACCTAGTATGTCTCCGTGGGGAGCACTTGTGTTGTTTGTGAAGAAGAAAGATGGATCACTGCGGTTGTGTATTGATTATCTCAGATTGAACCAAGTCACGGTGAAGAACAAGTACCCTTTGCCCAGAATAGATGATCTGTTTGATCAGTTGAAGGGGGTGCAATATTTCACGAAGGTTGATTTACAGTCAGGGTATCACCAGTTACGCGTCAAGGATGAGGACGTGCAGAAGACAGCTTTCAGAATTAGTTTCGGGCACTACGAGTTCCTTGTGATGTTGTTTGGACTCACAAACGCGCCGGCCATGTTCATGGACTTGATGAACCGGGTGTTTCGGCCGTATCTATTCCGATTCGTCATCGTGTTTATAGATGACAGCCTGATATACTCCAAGAGTTGGAAAGATCATGAGGAGCACCTGCGAGCAGTCTTTGATACTCTTAGGAAGAACTAGTTGTTTACACAGTACAAGAAGTGCGACTCCTTGAAGGAAGAAGTCAAGTTCCTAGGACATGTGGTGTCCAAGGAAGGGATAACTGTAGACCTTGTTAAGGTAGCTGCAGTTCAGGACTGGGAGTAGCCCGGTTCGGTTACTGAATTGAGGAGTTTTCTTGGCCTGACAGGTTACTATCGGCGATTCATTTGGGACTTCTCCAAGATAGCTAGGCCCTTGTCTTAGCTGACTCGGAAAGATCTCAAGTTCACCTAGGATGAGAAGGCAGAAGCAGCTTTTCAGGAGCTAAAGGACAAGTTGACGTCCACCCCTGTGCTAGCATTGCCAGAGCAAAGGGTCAAGTATACAATATGCACCGATACATCTCATGTTGGTTTGGGTTGTGTCCTAATGCAGAAGGACAGAGTTATTGCCTATGTGTCGCGACAGTTGAGGAAACACGAGGAAACCTACCCTACACACGACCTAGAGTTAACAGCCGTCATCTTTGCATTGAAGCTCTGGAGACATCACCTCTATAGAGAGGAGTTCGAGCTCTTTTGAGCCCATAAGAGCCTTAGATACATATTCACACAGAGAGATTTGAATATGAGGCAGCGACGGTGGATGGAAACCTTGAAGGACTTTAAGTTCGAGGTCTCCTACCATCCTGGCAAGGCCAACCTTGTGGCAAATGCGTTGAGCCACAAGAAGATGATAACATTTGCGGCTTCGCTGATGATAGAAAAATGGGATATGGTAGAGTTTGTATGAAACTTTGAGCAGAAACTTATGGTTGAGGAGCCGTTCGAGAGCATCGCACATATTTGGGTTCAGCCACTCATTGATGACAAGATTATTGCGGCTCAAGGAGACGATCAGCTATTGGTAAAGATGAGAGGCGTGTACGTGGTGATGAAGACTCGAAATGGAGAGTTGGTACAGATGGGGGTTTACATTATCGTGGCCGCGTATGCCTCCCAAATCTTCATGACTTGAGGAAAGAAGTTCTCGAAGCTACTCACAATTCAAGGATGACACTGTATCCTGGCAGTACGAAGATGTACCGAGACATGAAGCGCTCGTACTAGTGGGATAACATGAAGACTCATATAGCAGATTATGTGTTCCGTTGTCTCACATGCCAGCAGGTTAAGGCAGAGCATCACCGACCTCCTGGTCTACTTCAGCCCATGCCCATAGCTGAATGGAAATGGGATTTCATCTCTATGGATTTCATATCAGGGCTGTCGAAGATGAGGAAGGGACATGATTCCATTTGGATGATTGTGGACCAGTTGACGAAATTGGCTCACTTTCTCCTTATTAGAGTTTCGAACTTTGTAGATGATTTGGTCAAGCTGTACACCAAGTAGATAGTACGTCTGCATGGAGTTCCTATAGAGATCGTGTCGGATCGAGACATGCGATTCACATCTATTTTCTGGACTCGTATCCAGGAAGCAATGGGTGTGAAACTGAAGTTCAGTACCACATTCCACCCATAGACTGACAGGTAGACAGAACGGGTAAATCATGTATTAGAAAATATGCTGCGAGCTTGTGTACTTGATTTCAAGAACAGTTGGGATGACTGTCTTCCTTATGCAGAGTTCACTTATAACAACAGTTTTCAGGCGACTATTGGCATGACTCCCTATGAGGCCTTGTATGGGCGTCCCTGTCGGGCACTGCATTGTTAGGTAGAGGTGGCGAGAAGAGCTTGATTGTCCCCGAGTTAGTACAGGCGAACTCAGAGATCGACATTATCAGGCGTTGACTTCTGAAAGCACAGAGTAGATAGAAGAGTTATGCCAGTATGAGGCGGCGATAGTTAGAATTCGAGGTTGGGGACCATGTGTTCTTGAAAGTTTTCCCCATGAAGGGAGTCCTTTGGTTTGACAAGAAGGGAAAACTCACGCCGAGATTTATTGGCCCATTCTAGATACTGGATCGAGTGGGTGTGGTAACGTACCGCCTTATCTTGCCCACACCACTCATAGGTGTGCACAACGTATTTCATGTGTCGATGTTGAAGAAATACGTTCTTAACCCTTCCCACATTATTAGATAGGAGCAGGTACAGTTGAGTGAAGATGTTACTTATGTACTGCGACTGACGCGCATTCTAGATAGGAAGGAGCAGGTGCTGCGCAGTAAAGTTATCCCGCTTGTGAAGGTTCTATGGACACACCACACTGAGGAAGAGGCTACTTGGAAAACAGAAGTCGAGGTTCGCAAGAACTATCCTCAGATTCTCGAGGAGTACGAAAAGGTACTAATTTCGAGGATAATTTTTTTCTTAAGGGGGTTAGATTGTAACGTCTCAAAAAAATCCGTACAAAGACCCGAGTACCACCTCAGGCAGAAATTACTAAGGACCAAATCCTTTAGAAAACTTAACAAAAATTTACTAAGTGCTAAACTAGATTAGCTGTGAAATTAGTTTGAACCACTTTAAATATGAACTGCAAGACTCAAAACTAGTAGAATCGCTAGCGCTATACTATCTGAAAACATAGGATCAACCTTAAAACCCAGTTGCTCTTGGGAGCATTGCGAAACTCCGTATCGGACTTGGACCGTGCATCAAAAGTCTGATTTCCGTGAAACTATACAATTATGACCGCTTTGCTGGGCTTGACAACCACCTCAGAAATCAAGTCCTAATAGTATCCAAAAACACACAACTTGAGCCTAGAGCGAAGTGTGTGAGAAACGCGAATATCTTTAGAAAATAAACTGAAACTTAAGTGAATTGAGTCATTCGCTTACAGAAAAAATCTAAGATTTTAGACCATTAGATTCTGACCCAACTACACCCTCGGATCAGAGAAAATTTCCAACACATGTCAGTGTACTTGTTACCCTGATCGAGTACCGGTGACCGTTGAACTGAAACTGGTCATCCGCGATCGATCTGTAAATACGATTAGACTGAAAACTTAACTTGACCTGGATCCCATGTCAGGGAACTTATTCCTGACCGTATGGAGAAAAGGGGCCTCTGGATGTGCTCCGTTGGACCGAAACAGCTAACTTTTGGCTATAACCTAAGTGTACCATTGCCCTGGGGCCATTCTCATCAGTTCTGGTCCTATATAAGGGCCTTAAACGCTCTCTCTCCCTTCACATATGAATTTTAAAACCCTAGGAGAGAGAAGAGAGAAAAGATAAGAAGAAAGTAAGGAGAAGAGAGAGAGAGAGTTAGGGATTGTTCACGGGATTCGATCCCGCCACTCCACGTGCTTAACCACCGCTTTCGTGTCGCTATACCGGTGATTCCGTTTCCATTTTTAGGTAAGAAATCCTAACCCAAACCTTTTTAAGGATTCAAATAGAGCAGATGATGGAATAGCTAACCTATTTCATGCTATAGGTTGTCGTTGTGCAGTAGACAAAGACATAGAGTTCAAACTGAGTTCGTTACGAGTCTACCAGTGAAAGGTGTAGACTATAGACATTTAGGTTATGGTTTTCAAGGCTTTCAATGTTAGTTAATGATTTATGACTAACTTGATTACTATCACATGTGCTTAGATACGATGTTTTTCATATATTACACCTATATGTAAATTATGTTGATTTTAATGCATTCTATGTGTTTGTTGAAATGTCTGAATGAATATGGAATTATGACTTATGCTTGTCATGATTGTTGTATAGGAATACATGATTGTTGTACGTGTGGCAACTCCTATGTAGAAGGATTTGCTATAATATGTGTTTTAACCAATTTATTACATGTATGTGATATGTATAATCTAAGTGTTTGATAAAATTCTTGAATGACACAAATGCTTGTTTAGATGTGTGTAATTAGGGTGTTGAGATGGGATTCTCAATCTCCTTATCTATGGTTATAGCTTCCTTCATGTAACCTATCTTACTACTATGTGATATATGGATGAAATGCTTATGTTTGGTTTCATGTGTAGCATGTGTTTGTTGAAATGCTCAAATAAGATTTGTATTTAGATTAGGTTCTCACATGCTGTCTTGGCTACTAGATGTGAATGCTATTTGTTTGGAGTGTGATTGGGGCTACGATGTAGTCTAGGCAATCGGTAATGGTTTACGATCGGTGGTCGAACTGTTTAGCCAGGACGGATATGCCTGATTAATCCGAGTCGTACGGTGATTATCGACAGTGGTTAGGCCACAAGGAGTGCGTATGCATTCCATGTCGACTAATTCAATATATGCTCATATTTGTCGAGCTTATCAAGTAACCCAATTGGCCTGATGTATGTTCACCATATATGGATGCTACTGCTTGAATCTCAGGTACCAAACTTACCAGTGAAGAGCCCGTTTAACCTTGGTACCTCGATCCACTAAGACTCATGAGCTGAGCATGGTGGTATGGGACACCGTGGTCGAGCTGTCGGCCTACGCTGGGGTGATAAGCCTCCCCATAGTGTTCAGTGAGCGAACCAACTCGTGAGCCAAATACGGTGGCATGTGACATTGTATTCACGCTGTCGGCCTATGCTAAGGTGACGAGCCTTTCCTGTAGTGACCTCGAGTATAAACTAAGGCCTATGTTGATGGTGACGAGCCTCTTCATAGCGACCTGAACTTGCCTGTCCACTGCTCTTTAAAATCAGGGGTGACGTTGCCCTATAACTTGCCTATCGTATGTGATAAGCTAGGCTTGACGACCCTAGATGGATCATCATTTGCGTAAATGACATAAAGGGATGTACCTTAGCTTCCTGAACTTGCTGTATGAATAAGTTTAATTAAGAACTTAGCTAATCCCATACATGCACCGCATTTGCATGTGCCTTTGGCATTGGTGTTGAGCACAGAGGAAGGGGTGCATGCCACGATCGTAAGATGTTGTCATAAGAGGGAGTGCAGGTGAGGGCATGCATCATTAATACATACTATCCTTGCATTAATTAGAATACTTAGGGATACTTGCTGTATTGCTTTATCATTACTGCTTGACTGAATTGATAACATGTTAACCTTTGCCTTATAACTCCACTGAGTTGATCACTCACTCCCACTCTGGGACGGTGTTTTAAAACACCAACCATACTCTGGTTTAGTTATAGATGATGGCGATGCTCCCGAGGTGGAGCCTGATTATTATGATGACGAGGAGGAGTTCTCCTACATATAATTATCAGGAGGGTCTAGGTAGGCCAAGCCTTGATCGACGGGGAATTATCGGGATGCTGACTAGATGACCTTTCACATTTTGTATATTTTGGAACTTTACATGTAATCAATTGACCTGGTAATATGAATCATACTCAGGAGACTTATAATCACTTATATGTTTTATATACTTATCACAGTCTTTCGCTTGCGTAAATTAACTGTCTCTAAAGTATGATATGTTGTTTTGGTATAATCCCACTCATGTTTAATGCACTAATACAGACAACATTTAATCATTATCTATGTTGCATAAGTGTTGGAACTCGGGAGTTGAGCTTATGCTCGACCCCCGATTTTTAGGGCATTACAAGTTGGTATCAGAGTATGATTTGGATTAAAATGGACCTGGGTTATGGAAATACAACACACACTGACGTACTTTGACTTAGAAGGGTGCAATGAAACGTAGAAACAGTCATAGGATGCCCAGTTTCGCCAATTGAAGGAGTGACCAAAATTGACCGTTGAAACCGGTCCCTTAGCCTTGGTAATCATGTGGGATGACCTCGAATCCTTTCCCAAACCGTCAATCAACAAGTTTAGACGAGGATTTAGTGCATTTTGCACCCAAAGAACCTGAAAAGTGTGAATATACGTGTGATGGGACCCGAAAACGCTTTAAATGGACTCGGGGGCCCAAACGACGCAAATCGGTGGGATCTGAGGGGGGTCCCGGGCACATTCGATGTCCCCGGGGGCATGGCATCGCGACCGGGAATAACATCCCCGATTTTGGCCAGCGGGCCTTTCAGGCCGTGCCGGGCCAGCGGGCCGATGTGTGTGGGTGGCTATGGGGCCCATGAAATCATGTGGGACCTTTTCCATTTCCCCTTTATGCCTGGTTTCCCTCCCTCACACCACTCCAAGCTCTCCAAATCCCTCAAAACCTTGTCTTTCTCCCTCAAATCCCCCCTCCATTCCACCATCTTCTTTATTTCCTTCACCACCTACTCTCTTTCCATCATCCTCTTCAAAGGAAAACAAAAACCTATCATCTGCAACTCCCATTTTCCCTATTCCCTACACGTTTGGGCATGAAGTTCATAGCTTTGTGTCTCATGGGAAAGAAGAGGGCTCCCACGGATGAAGCCGGGCCTAGCCGCCCAACCCGTCCAAAGAAGAGATTGGGCGCAGAGCCAAGTTCGAGCGCCGCCCATGAGCTGAAGATGAAGCGGGAGCTTGATCCTCAGGTTCCCATTGAGAGAGCTTTGTAGCTTAGAATTGCACATGGTAGTTTTTGGGGCCATAGGGTTCTCTTCGAAGCACATGTGGACGAGAAGCTGTTTGGGCTTTATCTACTGATGGACCGCCTATTGGACGCAAGATGGGGGCCCGTATTCGAAGGCAAGTCACATGTGACTATGCACACTGTCCGAGCCTTCTACACCCATATACGGGACCCATCACTGGAGCCCTTACAGTTTAAGATTCCCATGACAAGGCGGGAAGTCATTGTCGATGTCGGTTTGATAGCTCGGGTCATGGGGATACAATGTGGTGAGGTGCATGTTGATGAGAAGTATTTCAAGAGTGCGCGTGAAACGGATTGCTGCACGCGATACCTTTGCAGCCACTTGGTCCACTAGAGTAACCGAGGCACTTGCCTCCCAGCGATCAAGATGACTCCTGATTTCCACCTACTCCACCATATATTCACATACAATGTGTATCCCAGGTGGAGCAATCGCACTGAGTGCACGCGCTTGATGGTAAACTTCTTATACCATATCGAGCAGGGAGATAACTTGTGCTTGCCTACCTTCGTTTTACGTGAGATGGTTATGGCCGCCCGTTCTACTAGGACGATTACTACACTTCCATTTGGTTGACTCATATGCAAGCTTGCTCATGAGTTCGGTTACAGACTTTGCCTTGATATGGTGGAGCCGATTCACTTTATAAATGACACCACACTTACTAACATGAGAATTGGGCCGCTAGTATGACGTGTTGGGTCCGAGGACGAGGAAAACAACGATGCGTATGAGGAGAGTGAAGAGGAAGAGATAGAGGAAGAAAATGAGATAGAGGAAGAAGGAGGGCAAGAAGAGGAAGAGGAGGCCCAGGACACCGAAGAGGGCTCTCCTCCTGCTACATAGGGGTGTGACAGTGATCGGGTTGCTGTAGAAGCCCGTTTGGTTCAACTTGAGGAGGGCCAGGCTGCCCTACGTCAGGGGATCATAGTGACCCAAGCCAAGCTTGACGAGAATAAAGCCTTCATCAAGTGAAAATTCAGTAAAGTATCTCGCACCCTGGGGGCTATCCTGTATTGTCTACAGGATAAGGGTGCACCTCCACCCTCGCTAGATTCGGACGACTAGTCACACATATAGTCATCTTTTAGTTTACTTTGTTACTTGTTCCCTGGTTTCTATGTTTTAGCCTTGATGGGCTTAGTAGTAGAGGAGGTTGATGGTGTGTTTGTATTTAAGGCTTTGCTTAGATTAGCTCACATGCATCTTCTGTCATGATTCATGTAATGTTGCATCTCATGTATTGTGACAATTTTGTTAAATGAAGTGCGTGAAGTTTCTTTGAGCTGTAATGTAAATGCTGTGTAGCTGAGTTTGTGAGTATGCTGAATCTGACCTGGGTTGCACCCTATGTTGTATATAGGGAATGCTACCTAAGGCCACATGAAGTACGACATGTCTCACACTTGGCAACTCGATTGACGAGGCTCCTCCCCTAAGCGATAGCCAGATGGACCCTAGTTTAGGCCCGACTCACGACACTATGCCGGATTCTCAGCTGGCTACTGGCCCCACTAATGGGCCGACACCTATTGCACCACCGGTTCCTAAGCAGAACCGCGTGTCTACCTCGACGCCGCACGTGCCTCAGTCGGCTCCTCCTGATAGGTTGGAGCAGATGATGTTATTGATACAACACCAGCAGCTGCTGCACCAGCAGTAGCAGCAGGAATTCCTGGCCACCATTGCTGGGGCCTTTGCCCAGGGCATGGGTGTGGTTCCACCTGCACCATTCGTGCACCCTGCTGGAAACATGAGTGCTAGCAGCTTATTCGAGCTATTCCAGCTCTTCTGACCTCCTACTTTCGTGGGTACTCACAGACCTGAGGAGGCTGAGTATTGGCTTGACCGCATCTCTAAGATGCTGAAGCCGCCGCACTGCACTGAAGTAGAGCAGGTTGAGTTGGTCACCTTTATGTTTGAGAAGGAGGCCAGTTTACGGTGGGACAACGTCCTTCAAACCATTGCTGTGGATTATGTATGGACGTGAGAGGCCTTCGAGACCCACTTCCATGAGAAGTATTTTCCCCTCACATAACACCATGAGAAGGAAGGAGAGTTCCTTCACCTCCGACAGGGAGGGATGACAGTTGCTGAGTATGAGAATAGATTCACAGAGTTGGCTAGGTATGCTCCATTGATATTGGCTGATGAGCCGATGAATATGCGATGATTCTCTGAGGGTCTGCGACTTGAGATACGCTCAAAGATGTGTTGCACTAGTATACCCCACTATGCTGAGCTAGTGAGCATGTCTCTACGAGCGGAGCAGGATGGAGATAGGCTATCCCGCACATGCGTACCAATGGTTTCCAGGCCGCGACCAAATTTGCCGAGCTGGTCATTCCTTGGTAAGAGGCCTTGTGTAGGCTCACCTCCTAGGCTTACAGCCCCACCAGCCCCGACGAGGCGATTAGACTTGTAGCACACATACACTAAGAGGGCGGGCCATTCAGACACGTATTGTTTCACCAGGATGAGGGACAACGGCTTCTCGCCGCCTCAGAGGATCAACCGCCAGCTTCCTCAAGCTATTGCAGCCCCACCTCTATGGTCAACACCAGCACATCCATCTTTTTGGCTGCATGCACCTCATTTTAGGTCACCTCAATGACCCGTGGTACCGCAGCCCAACTGTTCCCAGCAGGGGCGAGTACATGCACTTACAGCTGAAGCGTCTAATTCAGCAGCTTCGATGCCTTTAGCTTTCGAAGTCACTGTCCACATCCAAGGTACCCCCGTATTTCTGCTGGTGGACATTGGCTCCACTATTTCGGTGATATCTTGTTCTGCAGTCAAGCGCTTAGGGCTGAATACAACCCCAATGGTTGGGGTGAGAGTTATGGCAGCACTAGAAACTTTTACAGATGTCACTAAGATGTGTGAGGGTTGCTTGGTAGATCTAGGGAGTAGGATGATATGCATTGACCTAATCATCACCACGATATACCATTTCGACATCATCCTTGGTATGGATTGGCTTATTGAAATGAGGGCCGAGATCGACTGCGAGACCCGACTAGTGACAACTCACGGGCCTGACTACATGACTTTTACTTTTCCCGTGCAGGTCAGTTGCCCTTTTCGAGTTCTTTATTATGCTTCCTTACTGAAGAAGGACGATGGTCCAACACTTGGGAACACGCCAGTAGTTCAGAATTTTGAGGACGTGTTCAGTAAGATGGCTGGATTACCTCCCCGGCTCGAGATCGATTTCACTATCGACCTTGTGCCTGGTGCGATGCCCATTTCATTACCCACGTATCGCATACCTCCATGTGAAATGGAGGAGTCGAGGAAACAGATTGATGGTCTGTTGGATGCAGGCTTCATACGACCTAGTGTGTCTCTGTGGGGAACACCTATGTTGTTTATGAAGAAGAAAGATGGATCATTGCGGTTGTGTATTGATTACCGCAGATTGAACCAAGTCACGGTGAAGAACAAGTACCCTTTGCCTAGGATAGATGATCTGTTTGATCAGTTGAAGGGGGCGCAATATTTCACGAAGGTTGATTTACAGTCAGGGTATCACCAGTTGTGCGTCAGGGATGGGGACGTGCAAAAGACAGCTTTCAGAACCAGTTTCGGGCACTATAAGTTCCTTGTGATATCATTTGGACTCACAAACACACCGGCCGTGTTCATGGACTTGATGAACCGGGTGTTTCGGCCGTATCTATTTCGATTCATCATCGTGTTTATAGATGACATCCTAATATACTCCAAGAGTCGGGAAGATCACGAGGAGCACCTGTAAGCAGTCTTTGATACTCTTAGGAAGAACCAGTTGTTTGCACAGTATAAGAAGTGCAACTTCTAGAATGAAGAAGTCAAGTTCCTGGGACATGTGGTGTCCAAGGAAGAGATAGCTATGGACCTTGCTAAGTTAGCTATAGTTCAGACTGGGAGCAGCCCGGTTCGGTTACTGAAATGAGGAGTTTTATTGGCCTGGTAGGTTACTATCGATGATTCATTCGGGACTTCTCCAAGATAGCCAGGACCTTGTCTCAGCTTACTCAGAAAGATCTCAAGTTCACCTGGGATGAGAAGGCAAAAGCAGCTTTTCAAGAGCTTAAGGACAAGTTGACGTCCGCCCCTGTGCTAGTATTGTCAGAGCAAGAGGTCAAGTATATAATATACACCGACACATCTCGTGTTGGTTTGGGTTGTATTCTGATGCAGAAGGACAAGGTTATTGCCTATGCGTTGCGATAGTTGAGGAAACATGAGGAAAACTACCCTACACACGACCTATAGTTAGCGGCCGTCATCTTTGCATTGAAGCTCTGGAGACAATACCCCTATGGAGAGGAGTTCGAGCTCTTTTGCGACCACAAACGCCTTAGATACATATTCACATAGAGAGATTTAAATATGAGGCAGCGATGGTGGATGGAAACTTTAAAGAACTTTAAGTTCGAGGTCTCCTACCATCCTGGCAAGGCCAACCTTGTGGTAGATGCATTGAGCTGCAAGAAGATGATAACATTTGCGGCTTCGCTGATGATAGCAGAATGGGATATGGTAGTTTGTACAAGACTTTGAGCAAAACGTTACGGTTGAGGAGCCATTCGAGAGCATCTCACATATTCAGGTTCAGCCACTCATTGATGACAGGATTATTGTGGCTCAAGGAGACGATCAGCTATTGCCGAAGATGAGAGAGCACGTACGTGGTGATGAAGACTCGGAATGGAGAGTCAGTATGGATGGGGGTTTACGTTATCGTGGCCGCCTATTTATCCCAAATCTTCATGACTTGAGGAAGGAAGTTCTTGAAGCTGCTCACAATTTGAGGATGGCACTGCATCCTGGCAGTACGAAGATGTACTGAGACATGAAGCGCTCATACTGGTGGGACAACATGAAGGCCCACATAGCAGATTATGTGTCTCGTTGTCTCATATGCCAGCAGGTCACGTCAGAGCATCGCTGACCTCTTTGCCTACTTTAGCCCATGCCCATAGCTAAATGGAAATGAGATTTCATCTCTATGGATTTCATATCAGGGTTGCCGAAGATGAGGAAGGGACATGATTCCACTTGGGTGATTATAGACTGGTTGACGAAATCGGCTCACTTTCTCCCTATTAGAGTTTCAAACTCTGCAGATGATTTGGCCAAGTTGTACATCAAGGAGATAGTACGTCTGCATGGAGTTCCTATGGAGATCCTGTCGGATCGAGACACGCGATTCACATCTATCTTCTGGACTTGTATCCAGGAAGCAATGGGTGTGAAACCGAAGTTCAGTACCGCGTTCCACCCACAGACTGAGGGGCAGACAGAATGGGTAAATTAGGTGTTGGAAGATATGCTGCGAGCTTGTGTACTTGATTTTAAGGACGGTTGGGATGACTGTCTTCCTTATGCAGAGTTCGCTTACAACAACAGTTTTCAGGGGACTATTGGCATGGCTCCCTATGAGTCCTTGTATGGGCATCCCTGTCGGGCACCGCATTGTTGGGCAGAGGATTGGCGAGAAGAGCTTGATTGGCCCCGAGTTAGTACAAGCGACCTCAAAGAAGATCGACATTATCAGGCGCCGACTTCTTGCAGCACAGAGCAGACAGAAGAGCAACGCCGATACTAGGCGGCAATAGTTAGAGTTTGAGGTTGGAGACCATGTGTTCTTGAAAGTTTTTTCCATGAAGGGAGTCCTTCGGTTTGGCAAGAAGGGGAAGTTCACACCGAGATTTATTGGCCCATTTCAGATACTGGATCGAGTGAGTGTGGTAGCATACCGCCTTGCCTTGCCCACACCACTCGTAGGCGTGCACTACGTATTTCATGTGTCGATGTTGAAGAAATATGTTCCCGACCCTTCCCACATTATCAGATGGGAGCAGGTACAATTGAATAAAGATACTACTTATGTACTGCGACCGACAAGTATTCTATATAGGAAGGAGCAGGTGCTGCGCAGTAAAGTTATCCCGCTTGTGAAGGTTCTATAGACACACCACACTGAGGAAGAGGCTACTTGGGAAACAGAAGCCGAGGTTCGGAAGAACTATCCTCAGATTCTTGAGGAGTACGAAAAGGTACTAATTTTGAGAAAATTTTATTTTCTTAAGGGGGGTAGATTGTAACGTCTCGAAAAAATCTGTACAAAGACCCGAGTACCACCTCAGGTAGAAATTACTAAGGACCAAATCCTTTAGAAAACTTGACAAAAATTTACTAAGTGTTAAACTAGATTAGCTATGAAATTAGTTTGAACCACTTTAAATACGAATTGTAAGACTCAAAACTAGCAAAATCGCTAGCGCTATACTATCTAAAAACATAGGATCAACCTCAAAACCCAGTTGCTCTTGGGAGCATCACGAAGCTCTGTATCAGACCTGGACCGCGTGTTGAAAGTTTGATTTTTGTAAAATTGTACAACTATGACTGCTTTACTGGGCTTGAGAACCACCTCAGAAATCAAGTCATAATAGTATCCAGAAACGTACAACTTGAGCCCGGAGCGAAGTGTGTGAGAAACGTGAATATCTTTAGAAACTAAACTGAAACTTAAGTCAATTGAGTCGTTCGCTTGTAGGTAAAATCTAAAGTTTCAAACTATTAGATTCTGACCCAACTACACCCTCGGATTAGAGAAAATTTCCAACACATGTCAGTGTACTTGTGGCCCTGATCGAGTACCGGTGACCGTTGAACTGAAACTGGTCCTCCGCGGTCGATCTGTAAATCCGATTAGACCAAAACTTAACTTGACCTGGATCCCATGTTAGGAAACTTATTCCTGACTGTATGTAAAAAAGGGGCCTCCAGATGTGCTTCGTTGGACTGAAACAGCTGACTTTTGGCTATAACCTAAGTATACCATAGCCCTGGGGCTATTCTCATCAGTTCTGGTCCTATATAAGGGCCTTAAACCCTCTCTCTCCCTTTACATACGAATTTTAAAACCCTAGGAGAGAGAAGAGAGAAAAGAGAAGAAGAAAGTAAGGAGAAGAGAGAGAGAGAGAGAGAGAGAGTTAGCGATTGTTCACGGGATTCAATCCCGCCACTCCACGTGCTTAACCACTGCTTCCATGTCACTATACCGACGATTCTAATTCCATTCTTGGGTAAAAAATCTTAACCCCAACCTATTTTAGGGATACAAGTAGAGCAGATGGTGGAATGACTAACCTATTTCATGTCATAGGTTGTCGTTGTGCCGTAGACAAAGATATAGAGTTTGAACTGAGTTCATTATGAGTCTACCTGCAAAACTTGTGGACTATAAACGTTTAGGTTATGGTTTTCAAGGCTTTCAATGTCAATTAATGATTTATGACTGACTTGATTGCTATCACATGTGCTTAGATACGATGTTTTCTGTATGTTACACTTATATGTAAATTATGTTGATTTTAATGCATTCTATGTGTTTGTTGAAATGTCTGAATGAATATGGAATTATGACTTGTGCTTGCCATGATTGTTGTATAGGAATACATGATTGTTGTACGTGTGACAACTCCTATGTAGAAGGATTTGCTATAATGTGTTTTAACCAATTTATTACATGTATGTGATATGTGTAGTCTAAGTGTTTGATAAAATTCCTGAATGAGACAAATGCTTGTTTAGATGTGTGTAATGAGGGTGTTGAGATGGCATCCTCAATCCCCTTATCTATGGTTACAGTTTCCTTCATGTAACATATCTTACTACTATGCAATATATGGATGAAATGCTTATGTTTGGTTTCATGTGTAGCATGTGTTTGTTAAAATGCTCAAATAAGATTTGTATTTAAATTTGGTAGTCACATGCTGTCTTGGCTACTAGATGCGAATGCCATTTGTTTGGAGTGTGATTGGGGCTACGATGTAGTCTAGGCAATCGATAATGGTTTACGATCAGTGGCCGAACTGTTTAGCTAGGACGGATACGCCCGATCAATCCGAGTTGTATGGTGATTATCAAGAGTGGTTAAGCCACAAGGAGTGTGTATGTTCTCCATGTCGACTAATTCAACGTACGCTCGTACGAGTTAAGCTTGTCAAATAACCCGATTGGCCCGATGTATGTTTATCATGTATGGACACTACTGCTTGAATCTAAGGTACCAAACTTACCAGTGAAGAGCTTATTTAACCTTGGTACCTTGATCCGTTAAGACTCATGAGCTGGGCATGGTGGTATGGGACATCGTGGTCGAGCTGTCGGCTATGCTGGGGTGACGAGCCTCCCCGTAGTGTTCACTGAGCGAACCAACTCGTGAGCCGAATACGGTGGTATGGGACACTGTATTCGAGCTGTCGGCCTACACTAAGGTGACGAGCCTTTCCTATAGTGACCTCGAGTATAAACTAAGGCCTATGTTGATGGTGACGAGCCTCTTCGTAGCGACCTGAACTTGCTTGTCCACTGCTCTTTAAAATTAGGGGTGACATTGCCCTATAACTTGCCTATCGTATGTGATAAGGTAGGCTTGACGACCCTAGATGGATCATCATTTGGGTAAATGACATAAAGGAAGGTACCTTAGCTTCCTGAACTTACTGTATGAATAAGTCTAATTAAGAACTTGGTTAATCACGTACATGCACCGCATTTGCATTTGCCTTTGGCATTGGTGTTGAGCACAGAGGAAGGGGTGCATGCCGCGATCGTAAGATGTTGTCGCAAGAGGGAGTGCAGGCGAGGGCATGCATCATTAATACATACCATCCTTGCATTAATCAGAGTACTTAGGGATGCTTGCTATATTGCTTTATCATTACTGCTTAACTGAATTGATACATGTTAACCTTTTCCTTATAGCTCCACTGAGTTGATCACTCACTCCCACTCTGGGATGGTGTTCTAAAACACCAACCAGACTCTGGTTTAGTTGTAGATGATGGCGATGCTTGTGAGACAGAGCCTGATTATTATGATGACGAGGAGTTCTCCTCATATAGTTATCAGGTGGGTCTATGTAGGCCAAGCCCTGATCGACAGGGAATTATCGGGATGCTGACTAGATGACCTTTCACATTTTGTATATTTTGAAACTTTATATGTAATCGATTGACCTAGTAACATGAATCATACTCAGGAGACTTACAATCAATTATATGTTTTATATACTTATCACGATCTTCCGCTTGTGTAAATTAACTGTCTCTGGAGTATGATATGTTGTTTTGGTATAATCCCACTCATGTTTAATGCACTAATACGGACAACATTTAATCATCATTATCTATATTGCATAAGTGATGTGTTGAAACTCGGGAGTTGAACTTATGCTCAACCTCCGATTTTCAGGGCGTTACACAATATTACTAAATAAATGTGCATGTGTGTTGTGGGGGTTAGCAGAGGGATCAAGAGTTCGACCTTGACCTGCTAGCACGTGAAACAATGGGATACATAGTCCGCTATGTGGGCCTTCATGATATCCTACCAGTATGAACACTTCATATCTCGTTACATCTTCGTACTACCAGGATGCATCACCATATTCGACTTATGAGCAGATTCGAGAACTTCCCTTCTCAAGTCATGAAAATTTGGGACGCATAGGAGGCCACGATAACGTAAACCCCCATTCGTACTAACTCTCCATTCAGAGTTTGTATCATCACTAACTCACTTCATCAACTCTATTAACCATTTATCTTTCCCTTGAGCCACTATGATTCGATCATCGATAAGTGGCTGCACACAAACATGTGCGACGCTCTCGAACGGTTCCTCTACCATAAGTTTCTGCTCAAAGTCTCGCATAAACTTTACCATGTTTCATTCATTGATCATCAGTGGAGCTACAAATGCTATCATCTTCTTGCGGCTCAACGCATCTGCCACAAGGTTGGCCTTGCCGGGATGGTAGGAAACCTCAAACTTGAAGTCCTTCAAGGTTTCCATCTACCGTCGTTGCCTCATATTCAAGTCTCTCTGTGTGAATATGTATCTGAGGCTCTTATGGTCGCAAAAGAGCTCGAACTCCTCTCCGTAGAGGTAATGTCTCCAGAGCTTTAATGCAAAGATGACGGCTGCCAACTCCAAGCTGTGCGTAAGGTAGTTCTCCGTGTGTTTCCTCAACTGTTGCGATACATAGGCAATCACTCTGTCCTTCTCCATCAAAACACAACCCAACCTAACACGAGAGGCGTCGGTGTATATCGTTTATTTGACCCCCTGCTCTGACAATACTAGCAAAGGTGCAGACGTCAACTTGTCCTTCAGTTCCTGAAAGGCTGCTTCTACTTTCTCATTTCAGGCAAACTTAAGATCCTTCCAAGTGAGCTAAGACAACGATCTGGCTATTTTAAAAAAGTCCCTAATGAATTGACAATAGTAACCTGCCAGGCTAAGGAAGCTCCTCACTTCAGTAACTGAACCAGGCTGCTCCTAGTCCTGAACTGCGGCGACCTTAGCAAGGTCCACAATTATTCCTTCCTTGGACACCACATGTCCTAGGCACTTGACCTCTTCTTTCCAGAAGTCACACTTATTGTACTGAGCAAACAATTGGTTCTTCCTAAGAGTATCAAAGACTGCTCGCAGGTGCTCCTCGTGATCTTCCCGACTTTTAGAGTATATCAGTATGTCATTTATAAATACGATGATGAATAGGTACAGATACGGCCGAAACACCCGGTTCATCAGATCTATGAACACGACAGGTGCGTTTGTGAGTCCAAATGACATCATAAGGAACTCATAGTGCCCAAAGTTGGTTCTGAATGCTGTCTTCTGCACGTCTTCATCCTTGACGCGCAACTGATGGTACCCTGATAGTAAGTCTATCTTTGAAAAATACTACACCCCTTTTAACTGATCGAACAAGTCATCTATCCTGGGCAAAGGATACTTGATCTTCATCGTCACTTGGTTCAATCTATGATAATCAATACACAATCGCAACGATCCGTCTTTCTTCTTCACAAATAGTACAAGTGCTCCCCAAGGAGATACGCTAGGCCGTATGAAACCCGAATCCAACAAGTCATCAATCTATCTCCTCAATTCCTCAATTTCACATATAGGTATGCCATACGTGGGCAAGGAAATGGGCGTCGCACCGGGTACAAGGTCGATAGTAAAGTCAATCTCGCGCCGGGGAGGTAATCCAGGTATCGTCTTAAACACTTCTCAGAAGTCCTGGACCACAGGCGTGTCTCCGAGTGTCGGGCCATTACAATCTTTCAATATAGCAGAATAACAAAGAACCTAGAAGGGGTAACTGACCTGAATGGGGAATGTGAAGATCGTGTCTTCTGGTCTGTGTGCTGTTACCATTCGGGTCTCGCAGTCGATCTCGGCCCTCATTTCAGTAAGCCAATCCATACCGAGGATGACGTCGTAATGGTATATCGTGGTGACAATTAGGTCAATGCATATCGTTCTACTCCCTAAATCTATCAAGCATCCCTCACACAGCTTAGTGGCATCTATAAAAGTTCCTGCTCTGCGATAACTCTCACCCTAACCATAGGGGTCGTATTTAGCCCTAGGCACTTGACTGTAGAACATGATATATCAAAATAGTGGACTTAGTGTCCACTAACAGAATTACGGGTGTACCTTGGATGTGGACAGTGACCTCGAAGGCTAAAGGTACTATAGCTGCTGACTCAGACGCTTCAGCTACAAGCCCATGTACTCATGCCTATTGAGAACAGTTCGATGGTAGTACCCTAGGTCGTTAAGGAGGCCTAAATCGAGGTGTAAGTGGTGCTGATCGTAGAGGTGGGGCTGAGATAGCTTGAGGAAGCTAGCTATTGATCTTTTGAGGTGGCGAGAAGTCGTTATCCCTCATCTTGGTGAAGTAGTAAGCATCTATATGGCCTGACCTCTTTCAGTAAGTGCACCATACATCCAATCACCTAGGCTATGTCGATGGAGCCATAAGCTAAGGAGGAGAATTTGCACGCGGCCTCTTTCCGAGGAACGGTTTGCTTGGCAAATCTAGTCGAGGCCTAGGAACAATAGGTACACGTGTACGGGATAGCCTATCCCCATCCTACTCAGCTCACAGGGACATGTTCACTAGCTTAACATAGTTGTTAATGCTAGCGCAACACATCTTCGACCCTCAGAAAATTGTCACATCTTCATCGGCTTGTTCGCTAAGATCAAAGGAGCATATCTAGCCAGCTCCGTGAACCTATTCTCGTATTCTGTGACAGTCATCCCTCCCTGTCAGAGGTGAAGAAACTCTCCCTCATTCTCATTATGGTAGGTGAGAGGGAAATACTTCCTGTGGAAGCGTGTCTCAAAAGCCTCCCATGTCCATATGTAACCAGGAGCAATAGTCCGAAGGATGCTGTCCCACTAGAGATTGGCTTCCTTCTTGAACATGTAGGTGACTAACTCAACCTGCTCTACCTCAATGCAATACAGCGGCTTCAGCATCTTAGAGATGCGGTCAAGCTAATACTCGGCCTCCTCGGGTCTATGAGTAACTGCAAAAGTAGGAGGTCGGAAGTGCTGAAATGGCTCGAACAAGCTGCTGGCACCATGTTTCCAGTAGGGTGCACAGGTGGTGTAGGCGGAACCACATTCATATTCTGGGCAAGGGCCCCAGCAATGGTGGTCCAAATCTGCTTGTGCTGCTGTATAAGGAGCATCATCTGCTCCAGCCTATCAGGAGGAGGAGCCTGATGCATGTGGGGCATCAATGAAGACGCACAGTTCTGCTCTGGAACCGGTGGTGCAGTGGTGTTGGCCCATTTGTGGGGCTAGTGGCCAGCTGAGGATCCTGCATAGTGTCACTGTCAGGGCCCAAATTAGGGTCCATGTGGCTATCGCTTAGGGGAGGTGCCCCATCAAACGATCTGCCAAGTGCAAGATGTGATGTAGTCCAAGTGACTTTCGAAGGCATTCCCTATACACAACATATGGTACAACACGTGTAAGATTTTTGCATAAAAATACTCAATTTCTCAAGAATTCTACACATTTCATAGCAAAAAGAGCTGCATGCATTTCATTTAACAAAATTTGTCACAATACATGAGATATAGTTTTACATGAGTCATGACAGAGGATGCATGTGAGCTAATCTAATCAAATCTTTAAACACCAAACACACCATCAAATCTACCCTACTACTAAACCTAGCAAGGCTATAACATAGGAACATGAAAGCAAAGAAAACCCAAAGATGACCACAACATAAGACTAGTCGTCAGAATCTGGTGATGGTGGAGGAGCACCCTTGTCCTGCATGCAGCACAGGAGAGCCTTCAAGGTGCGAGACACCTTCTTGAATTTCTGTTTCATGAAGGTCCTATTCTCTTCAAGTTTGGCCCGGGTCTCTTTAACCTCCTGTCACAGCCTGACCTGGCCCTCCTCAATCTTAGCCAAGCGGGCTTCTAAAGCAGCCCGATCACGATGGTGCCTATGTGTAGTAGGTGGAGAGCCCTCATCAGAGTCTTGGGCCTCCTCTTCTTCCTCTTCCTGCTCTTCCTCTTCCTCACTTTCTTCCTCTATTTCATCCCCGCCTTCTTCATCACTTTCTTCCTTTTCGCTTCCTATCTCATCCTCACTCCCATCGAGTCAGGCTTGACATTATCGTGGCCCAATACCCATGTTGTTGAGAGTAGTGTCATTGATGAAATGGATCGGCGTAAGATTTTCTACGTCAAGTCTGTAGCCGAATTCACGAGCAAGTTTGCATATAAGTCAGCCAAATGGGAGTAAAATTTCTGTCCTAGGAGAGCATGTGGTCTAAACTATCTGTAGTAGTACATACGTAAGTAGGCACAGCTTGTCTCCTTCCCCTGCTCGGTATAGGAAGTCTACCATCAAACGCGTGCATTCATTACGATTGCTCCACCTGGGATACACATTGTGTGTGAATATGTGGTGGAGTAGGTGAAAGTCAGGAGTCATCTTGGTCGCTATGAGGCAGTTGCCTCGACTCAAGTGGACCAGTCAACCACAAAAGAATCACGTACGACGATCTCTTTCACATACACTTTAAAGACTCTTCTCACTAGCATGAACCTCACCATGTGGCATCCCTATGATTTGGGTTATCAATTCCACATTGACAATGGCTTCCAGCCTTCCCATAGGGATAGAGAACTGTAGAGGCTCCAGTAGTGGCTCTCATATATGGGCGTAGAAGGCTCGGACAGTGCTTTTATTTGCACGAGACTTACCCTCAAATATGGGACCCCACCCGGTGTCCAACAAGAGATCCATCACCGGATAAAGCCCAAATAGTTTCTCGTCCACGTGTGCTTCAAAGAGAACTCTATGGCCTTGAAACTTTCCATGTGTCATATCTGCTAGTAGAGCTCTTTCGAGAGGAATTTGGGGATCGAGATCCCGCTTTGTCCTTTGCTTCCAATGGACACTTGCGCTAGCCTCGACGCCTTTCTGCCTCCTTAAACGAGTAGGGTGGCTAGGCTCGACTTCATCTGTGTAAGCCCTCTTCTTTCCTATGAGGGAAAGAAGTATGGAAAATGAAAATATGGCCGCCACTAGCTCGAAAAGAGCCATGAGAGTGACACAAAATGGAGGGATAAGATGGATTTGTGGACTTTGAGATTTTTGAGACCCAAGAGAGGGTTTGTGTGCTCAAATGGGGGGAAATGAGGGAGATAGGAGATGGATTTAAAAGGAATGGTGAGAGGTGAGTATGTAGTGTTGAAGAAGAAGAAGATGTGAGAATAGAGGGGTGGATTTGAGGGAGAAAAATGAGATTTTGGGGGATTTAGATAGCTTGGAGGGGTGAAAATGAAAGAAATGAAGCAAATGGGGAGGTATAAGAGGCCCCCACATGATTTCGTGGGCCCCACATGCATGTACACTTATTGACCCGCGCGGCCCGCTGTGGCTCGACAGGCCCGATGAAGGTGGACCACGAGTCCTCACCCTAGGCACAATGTCATCATGGTCCACTAGACCTAGGGTGATGGCATCCCCCTTAGTTGTCTTAAATGTGCGGGGCCCACCTCGGGTCCTATTATTTTATGCGGTTTAGGCCCTTGAGTCCGTTTGGTGTAGTTTCGGGTTCCATCTCGCGTATATTCATGCTTTTCAGGTTATTGAGTGTGGACTACACCGATTCATCGCCTAAACCTATCGATGGATGGTTTGGAAAAGAATTGGGATCAACTCGCATGATCACAGATGCCTATGGGTCCGATTTCATTGGTCAATTTTGTCTGTCAGCGAAACTTGGAATCCTACAACTGTTTTTACATTTCATTGCCCCCTCCTAAGTCAAAGTACGTCAGTGTGCATCATATGTCCATAACCCAAGTCCAGTTTAATCCAAATCATGCTCTGATACCAAATTGTAATGCCTGAAAATTGGGGGTCGAGCAGAAGCTTGGCTCCCGAGTTCCAACACATCACTTATGTAACATATATAATGATGATTAAATGTTCTTCATATTAGTGCATTAAACATGAATGGGATTACGCCAAATCAGCATATCATACTCCAGAGACGATTTGATTATGCAAGCGGAAGACTGAGTTAAATATATAAAGCATATAAGTGGTTGTAACTCCTCAGAGTATGAACATGTTATCAGGTTAAATAATTACATATATAGTTCCAAAATATACAAATGACAAGTGTGATGTTCAACTAATTCATATCCCTATAGCCCCATCGATGCAACTCCAGGTCTACATAGACCTACTAGAGAGTTGCAAGTAAGAGAACTCCTCATCGTCGTCGTAGAAGGTCGGCTTCAACTCGTAAGCCTCACTATCATCTAAAACTACAATAGAGTTTAGTTAGTGTTTTAAAACACCGTCCCAGAGTGGGAGTGAGTGATCAACTCGGTGGAGCTATAAGGTAAAGGTTAACATGTTGTCAATTCAGTTAAGCAGTAATGATAAAGTAATACAACAATCATGTCTTAAGTACTCTTGTTAATGCAAGGATGACATGTATTAATGATGCATGCCCTTGCCTGCACTCCCTCAGTGACACCATCTCACGATCGCGTATGCTACTCCCATTGTGCCTTCATCGCCAAAGCACATGCAATGCGGTGCATGATCATGTTAGCCAAGTAATTTATTAGGCATATTCATACAGCAGATTTAGGAAGCTAAGGTACCTCCCTTTATATCATTACCCAAATGATGATCCATCTAGGGTCGTCAATCCTAGTTAATCACATACATTAGGCAAGTTATAGGGCAATGTCACCCTTGATTTAAAAAACAGTGGACAGGCAAGTTCAGGTCCTATGGGAGGCTTGTCACCTTGACGTAGGCCTAGTTTATACTCGAGGTCACTATGAAAAAGGCTCGTCACCTTAGCATAGGCCGATAGCTCGAATACAGTGTCCCATACCACCATATTCAGCTCACAAGTTTGGGTTGCTCACTAAACACTACAGGAAGGCTCATCACCCTTACATAGGATGATAGCTCAACCACGATGTCCCATACCACCATGCCCGGCTCATGAGTCTGAGCGGATCATGGTACCAAGGTTAAACGAGCTTTTTGATGGTAAGCGGTACCTTAAATTCAAGCAGTAGCGTCCATACATGGTGAACATACATGAGGCCAATCAAGTTACTTGACAAACTCGACTGGTACGAGCGCATGCTAAATTGATCGACATGGAGCACATATGCACTCCTTGTGGCCTAACCGCTGTCGATAATCACCATTACGACTCGAATTCATCGAACGTGTCCGTGGTGGCGAAACTGATTTAACCACTCGATCAGAAGTCATTACCGATTGCCTGGACTACCTTGTAGCCCCAATCACACTCTAAAACAATAACATTCACATATGGTAGTCATAATAATATTGAACAAACAATCCAAACATTACAACCATTTGAGCATTTTATATAACACATAGTGAGCAGGGTATCATACATATGCATTTATATATGAATCACGTAATTGGATTTAGGTTATAAGAAGGAATCTATACCTGTAGCTAAGGTAGTTAAGAATCTCATCTCAACACTCTTATAAAATATATTTCAATTAGCATTTTCTCATTCAGGCATTTTATCAAACACTTAGACTACACATATCAACATACATGTAATGAATTTATCATAACATATATTGTAGTATATCCTTTCACAAAGGAGTTGCCACACATACAACAATCATGTATTCTCAATCAATAATCATGGAAAGCACAAATCATGATTCCATATTCATTCAAATATTTCAACAAACACATGAAATGTCTTATATTCAACATAGTTCATATATATGTATAATACACGAAATGCATCGCATTTACGTACATGTGATAGCAATCAAGTCAGTCATAAATCATTAACTAACATTGAAAGCCTTGAAAACCATAACCTAAACGTTTATAGTCCGTACCTTTTGTCAGTATGCTGATTACAAACTTGGTTCGTACATTGCGCCATTATTTACGGCACAACGGCTACCTATAGCATGAAATCGGTTAGCTATTTCACCGATCTACCTATTTAGATACCTAGAACAAATTAGGATTAGGATTCCTTATCCAAAGATGGAGTCGAAATCACTGGTATAGTGGCACAGAAGAGGGGATTCAGCACGTGGAGTGGCGGGAATGAATCCCATCAACCAACTACAACTCTCTCTCACTTCTCCTCACCTTCTCCTTCTTTTTTTTCTCTTCTCTCTCCTAGGGTTTAGGAAATTCATATGGAAAGAGAGAGGGGTGGGTTAAGGCCCTTATATAGGCCCAGAACTGATGTCAATGGCCCTAGGGCTATGGTATACTTAGGTTATAGCCAACAGTCGTCTGTTTTAGGCCAACGGAGCTTATCTGGAGGTCCATTGCTCACATACGATTTGAAGAAAGTTTCCTGGCAATGGATCTATGCCAGGTTAAGATTTTGGTTCGATCGGATTAGTGGATTGACCATGAAGGACCAGTTTCAGTTCAATGACTATCGTCACTCGATCAGGGACATAAGTACACTGACCTGTGTAGAAAAATTTTCTTGATCCAAGGGTGCAGTTGGGTCAAATTCTGACGGTCTGAAGCCTTAAATTTGGCCTGTAAGTGAATGACCCAATTCACTTAAGTTTGAGTTGATTTTCTAAAGATATTCGCGTTTCTCACACACTTCGCTCAAGGCTCAAGTTGTGCATTTCTGGATACCATTTGAACTTGATTCTCGAGATGGTTTTGAAGCCCAGTAAGGCGGTCATAACCATAAAATTTCACGGTAATCGGACTTTCGACGTGCAGTCTAGGTCCAATGTGGAGTTTCAAGATGCTCCCACGAGCAACTGGGTTTTGAGATTGATCTTAGGTTTCTAAGTAACGTAGAGCTAGCTATTCTGCTGGTTTTGGGTCTTGCAGTTCACATAAAAAGTGATTCAAACTAACTCGTCAATTAATTCAGTTCAGTACTTAATTAATTTTCGTCTAATTTCTAAAGGATTCGGTCCTTAGCAATTTCTGCCTGAGGTGGTACTCGAGTCATTGTACGGATTTTTCTGAGACATTACATCGAGCTTGCCCTAGCTCGACTCGACTTAGTTCTAACATCGACTTAAATTGACTCGATTCAAATCGACTTAGTAACTTAGTTATTTTGATATTGATGCTGCTTGTCGAGTGTTTGATGAAATGACTCAATGAAGTGTTGTTTTAGGTGGATGCACTCTCCTTGAGATTAGCTAGTGGCGAGGAAGGAATGGATACGAAACAAATCACTAAAAAAAAACTTTACATTATAAGATTGTTGTCATATCTTGATTTTAATGCTGCTCACTAAGTGTTTGATGAAATACCAGTAAAGTGTTGTTAATGTTTTGCATTCTGTGAGAAATTGAAGATGCATTCTCTGTGTTTGAGAAAATGTCGCACAGGATCAAACTCGGCTCAAACTGGCCCAAGCTACTAACCGAACCGAGCCGAGCTGCTGACTGAACTGAGCCGAGTTGGCCAGTCAAGCTTGCGGACTGAGCCGAGACAAGTTCGAGCTGGGGTTAGCTTTGGCCGAGTTGAGCCGAGCTGTGCCAAGCTCACCTTGGTTCGACTCATGTATAGCTCTAATCCTAGGTCTCTTTAGGATCCTTGCTCATAAAATCATCATTACACAGCATCTCTACGAATTGGTGCATGTTTTAGCTTAGTCTGTCATAGAAGAAGTCTGTCTTTGAATCGTTTCCAACACTGGAAAAAAAGTTCTATCTCCCTTTTAGGAGAAGTTCATAATGTCACACTTAAGAGTATTGGTTTTATAAACTAGGAATAACTTTTTAAGGAACTCTCGGGTCATCTCAGTCCATGTGCTAATAGATCTCGGTCTTAAGTAGTAAAGCCATGACTTGGCCCTCTCCTTTAGAGAGAATGGAAATAGTTTCAGTTTAATTACATCAGTAGGAACATTGTTAAAGTTTATGACTGTGATAATCTCGTCGACTCTTTCAAGTGTAAGTATCGACTTTCCGAATCAAGTCCATGGAATTTATGGAGTAATTGGATAACTTCTGATTTAAAATCCATGTTCCCTGTGTTGGTTGAAAAAATCATGCAAGAAGGTGTACTTGTTCTCACCGATTGTAAATAATCTCGTAAAGTCCACATCGGTGGAACTTAGTATACCTCATTCTCGTCATTCACTGTCGTAACCGGTGGTGTGTTCCACGCAAGATTCTCATCAAAATATTTTTAAGTCTCATCCATGATTCTAGATTATGTTTTAGGAATATTTAGGTATTTTCTAACTAGTCGATGGATTGTGAGCCCATCGACCAAACCTCATTCACTTTGAAGTCTCAATGTATGATCCCTTACCCAATTAGGCATGAACCACACACACAACAACTAAAGTCTAAACCTGACCAAAAAAATCAAATTTCTAAAGCATGATAACAATTTTATAGCAAGTAAAAAGAGTGAGGAAGGATGTTATTGGTAAGGACGAACTAGAAAGTTCCTACAAAACAAAGCAAACAGAAATGATGTTATTAGAAAAAAACGGAGAAATCCCTACTAAAAAAAAATCTAAAATATAAAAACTATAGAAAAACAAAACCCTAAGGGGGTGTTTGTAGCATGGGATTAGATGGGTTTAAGTGGGATGGAATTACCAAAATGTAATGATGACACTGTGTCAGGTATTGTCGTCTAATCCCATGGCTTGGAGGCCATCTCACTTCATGTTTGGGAAATGGATTAGCTACTCATCTTGCCACTACCGGTCGGTGCTCTGTGGGCCCCACCATAATGTTTGTGTTTCATCCATGCCGTCCACCCATTCTTCCATGTCATTTTATGGTATGAGCCCAAAAATGAGTTTGATCCAAATCTCAAGTGGACCGCACAGTTGGCCCTAGGAGGTTTTTAATGGTGTAATTCAATCACTACTATTTTCCCATGGTGTGGTCCACCTGAGATTTATATCTACCTCATTTTTAGGATTAACCCTAAAATTATATTTCAAAATGGATGGACGGCATGGATAAAACACATACATCATGGTGGGGTCCACATAGCACCAACCATTAGCCACATGAAACCCAAAGTAGGATTGCAAAACCCTTGCCCTGGCGCTGATTATAAGAAGGGGCTTCACAACCCATACCTTATGTGAGTCCCAAACACGACATTGCAACCATCCATGGGATTTTAAAACCCACTCCCACCTAATCCTATTTAAACCCATGTGCCAAACGACCCCTAAGTTAGAACAATTTTTTTAAAAAAACTAATCTCTAATCTAAACCTACCATATTATCAGCGCAATCTCCCTGGCAATGGTGCCAAAAACTTGATCGAACCTAAGGGTTAACAACCTCAAGTGCAAGGCAGTGATGCAGTAATAACTCGATGACATGGAGGTCGATCCATATGAAGATTGTTGAGAATACACTAAGAACCTATCTAAAGCTAATGGTTTGTCTGGATTTTTAATCTAGCGATGTAGAAAATGTTTTAAAACAAATAATCAAATACTAAGGATCTAGGAATCCACTTATAGCCATCACAATATCTAATTCACTTATTCAACCCTTATAAATTAATTGGAATCAAAGTTTTATCATATCCAATCAGAGAATAATCCTATTAAACCAATCCTAAACACCAATAAAATATGAATTCAATTAAACCATCATCTCATTAAGCACTCAAATCTCAATCACGGGTAGTTAAGAACATCTATTGTAACCAAAGTCTATAATAGTTCAATCTATTATACAAATTGATTCCTTCTCTAATCAAGATAGGCAATTACTAAATCAAAGCATTCATTGTAACCGTAGTTCACAAAAAATTCAGAAGTAAACAACTCAAAGGCTTTAAAGTGAAATCCTAATCAATTCAATCTACTATCATCATTCAAGCCATCGTTTGTTGAATTAAATAAACTAAATATTGTAATTAACTACAACTTGTATCCCTTAGCCTTAGCTAAGAGATTAGACTAACATGACTAACATCCTAGAACAAAACAAAACATAAAAATAAACTAAAATTAAATAATCGAAGAAGAAGGACAGCTCTATAGAAGCTCTGCCGCCTCTTGGTCTCTCTCGCAAGTCCTAATTACTCTTTTGGATAGTCTAAAATACCCCTTTAAATAGGAAAAGTTTGTACTATCTTTGAACTGACTTTAAATTTGCACATTTTTGTTATGCTTCAATCGCACCGACGATAACATTCGGTCACACCAAACATCACTTCGGTTATAACCGAAGGTGTCTTCCGATTGTACCCGAATTTCCTCAAAATACATCTGAACTCTCTATCTCCCTCAGGCCGCATCAAACCCTCCTTCGGTGGCATCGAACATCACTTTGGTCGCACTGAATTTTTGAGTCTAATTAAGTCTAGAAATCACCATTTTTTGTTGGACTGTTTTTGGCACTTTTAGTCAGACCAAACCAACCATAGGTGGGACTGAACAGTCTGTTATTTTTGTTATTGGAATGTGTGATTTTTCAATTTTTTCTCCATCCTTGACACTTGGTTTTCTTGGATCTTTGATACTTAAGTTCTTTACTATTGTCTTCCAAATATCCAATTCTTGATTGCCTTTGAGCTTGGTCTATTTTTAAACTTTAAATCATCCATTTAAGCATATATTCAACTTTAAATTCAAAATCACCTCACATTTAGAAAATATATCTTATTAGATCAATTAAGTACTTAAATTTAAGGAAAGCTACTTTAATTAAAGGGATAAATATGCAATATTTAGGCTTGATCAGTCACTTCATATGGCTTTAAGATTAATGAATATAATAAATATGTGTATTCAAAATTCTCTAATAATGAAGGAGTAATCATATGTCTATACGTAGGTGATATGTTAATCTTTGGTACATATTTAGAAATTATAAATAACACTAAAAGATTATTATCATCTAGTATTGACATGAAGGATATGGGTGCAACTAATGTGCTTGTATATATCAAGCTAATGAGAAATAAGAATGGTATAATTTTATCCCAGTTAAATTATATTAAAAAAATACTTAGAAAGTTTAATCATTGTGATGAGAACACGGTTTCTACTTCTTTTATTTCTAACACCAAGTTAGTTAAAAATGAAGGCCGTAGTGTATCTCAGTGTATTCCAAGGTGATTGATAATCTTATGTATGTAATAATTTCTACTCAAACTGATATTACTTTTGTAGTAAGTAAATTAAGTAGGCTTACAAATAGTTCAAGTTTAGATCAGTGGAATGCCATTTTTAGAGTACTCTTATACTTGAAGAAAATAATTACCTATGATTTTCATTTTTGTGGTGACCCCAGTATGCTTGAAAAGTATAGTACTACAAGTTGGCTCACTGATTCTAATGAATCCAAGTCTGCTAATGGATAAATTTTTACACTTAGAGGAGTCGTCATTCTTTACAGATCTAAGAAGTAAATTTGCATATCTAATTCTACTATGGAATCTGACTTCATACATTTAGCGACTAGTAGTAAAGAGACAGAGTGGTTATAAAACCTGTTGTTAAAGATACCATTATTGACAAGGCCTTTGCCACCCATCTCTGTCTACTGTGATAATGAAGCGACATTGTCAAAGGCTTATAATAAGACTTATAATGAAATATATATACATATCAGTCTAAGACATAATTTTGTGTGGCAACTACTTAGTGATGTTGTTATAATAATGCAATATGTGTTGTCCATTTAAAATTTAACGGACCCGTTCAGCAAAGGATTGGCAAGGAATATTATTAGTAAAACATCAAGAGGAATAAAACTTAAGCCAATTTCTAGTTGAGATAAACTTGGGATAGATTAAGCCAAAACACAGATATGATTCAAGGATAAGTGAATAAAGCAAGCGGAAGACTTATAGTAAAATATGTGTACAAGTGTAAGTCCCTGAATTACATATACAACCAGATCGTGTAAAAGTGTTATTTATCAAAATTATAAGTACAAGTTACATCATTTCAGTTCCCAAAATAGTAATCCCATAGATCCCGCGCAACAGACCGAGGCTCGCTAGAACCCGTCTGAAAACTGCATATAGGAGAAGGCAGCCTCGTCGTCATCCAGCTCCCGCTCTGCCTCAGACGTCGCATCCACATCTGCAACATCAGGGCCTAAGACAGAGTCTGGTGGGTGTGCAACACCGCCCTAGAAACGTGGGAGTGAGTGATCAACTCAGTGGAACAATAAGGCACTGGTTAACATGTTATCAGTTCAATCAAACAGTAATGATAAAGCAGGACAATTAAAGAAATCCTAAGTACTCTTGTTAATGCAAGTATGAATGCGGTATGATGCGTGCCCTCACGCGTACACCCTCAGCGTCTTCCTCTTACGTTACGCATGACATCGCCTCAAAGTGCGCCACATCTACAAAGCACATGCAAATGCGGTGCATGGATATGATTACCAAGTTGTTATTAGTCCAATTCATACAGCAGGATTGGGAAGCTAAGATACCTTCCTCATATCACCATCCAAACAGTGATCCATACTAGGGTCGTCAATCCTAGATATCTCATACGATCATATAGTTGAGGTCGTAGCAAAGGGCTCGTCACCAATCAATGCACGCCTTTCATGCCCTTACTACCACAGATCGGCTCGTCACCTCCTTGCGGTATCCAGGTATGCTCGAGGTCACTACAAAGGGCTCGTCACCAATCAATGTAGGCCGACATCACGAATATAGTGTCCTATACCACCATAATCGGCTCACGAGTTAAGTTGCTCACTGGTCACTACGGGGAGGCTCGTCACCCCAGCGTAGGCCGACAGCTCGACCACGGTGTCCCATACCACCATGTCCGGCTCATGAGTCGTAGCGGATCAAGGTATCAAGGTTATTAGGATTTCACTGGTAAGTTCGATACCCTAGATTCAAGCAGTAGCGTCCATACATGGTTAACATACATCGGACAATCGGGTTAGTTGACGAACTCGACTAGCACGAGCGCACGTTGAATTGAACGACATAGAGCGCGCAAACACTCCGCGTGGCCAAACCACTGCCGCCAACTCTAATACGGCTCGGATTCGTCTAATACGTCTCACGTGGCGAAAGCAATCTCAACCACGACCAAAGGGTCAATTACCGATTTCCTGGACTAAGGCATAGTCCCAAACATCCTACACTACGACAGGTATTCATATGGAATGTAAAACAGTAATGGAACAACCACTCATATCATTGTGCATACACATCTGAAGAATATCAACTTAACATAAATGTAAGCATAGGAATGCTTGAATTTAAATAACTTGGAATGTAATTGCATAAAGGAAATCATGCGCATCCATAGAAGTATTAAGAACCACTTCTCAACGCCCACATTTAGTGTAATCAGAGTTACACTTAGATCATCCATGCATTTCTACAAACACTTAGCATACATGGAACAACATACATGACGCATGTTGAAATACATGCACTTAGACAATTCCTTTTATCAAGGAGTTGTCATACATGCATCTAGCATACATACATGACCAATAATCATGGCAAGCACAAGTGCGTATTTTATACGTATACGGTACTTTATAAATACACTTAGAATACACAAATCTCAATATAGCACATGCATATCGGAAAGCAATGCAAACATAACATTTGACATGTGAAATCTCATCCATAACAAGAATAAATCACTAACTGGCATTGAAAGCCTGAAAACCATAACCTATACACTTAAAGTCCGCACCTTAAGCGAAGAAAGAACCGCCGACCGATTTAGACGAGTTGTCTTCGTCAACGGCGCAAGAATACCCTAAAATAAGGATAGAAATGAGATACAACAACACCAAGTCTAATCTAAGCTCTAACACGGGTTAGGGTTAGGTTAACTTACCCCAAAGATCTCAGAATAGTCAGAGGAACGATTCAAAGTGAAGGTTCAAATGTGAAGAAGAATAAGGAAGAATCAAGATGATTCACCAACCAATCTCTCTCACTAACTCTCTCTGTTCCACTCTCTCTCCAAGCTAGGGTTAGAGAAAATTCGTATGGAAATGAGAGCTCGGGTTTAAGGACTATATATAGGCCTTAAAATGATGGAAATAACCCGAGGGTCAAGGTATACTTAGGTTATAACCAAAGTACGCCTTTCTCGATCCAACGAAGCACTTCCGGTGGGCCTATAACCACGAAAGGTCGGACTTAAGCTCACTGACCATGGATCTAGGTCGGTGAGTTTTCATACCGGCCGGCTCTTCAGATCAGCCGTGGCGGACCACACTCAATTCAACGGTCACGGAATCTCGATCGGGTCCACAAGCACTAGGATATGCATGGGCCAACCATCCTGATCGGAGGGTGAAATTGGGTCAGAATCCAACGGTGAGAATGCTTAAAATCGTCGCGCATGCGACGACTCAATTTCATAAAAGCTTATTAAATTCCAACCGTTCTCACACTCTTCACTCGAACTCAACCAAATCGACCCGGAACATCAGATCGACGTGATTTTTGAGGTGAAGACCAAGCCCAACTCGATGACCTGACTAAGATCATCGCCATCGGACTTTCGCGCGGTCTAGGACCGATCCAGATCTTCCAAAAATTCCCCAGAACAACTGGATTTAGCGATGGATCCCAGATTTCAGAGTAATGTAGCGCTCACTAATCTACACGTTTAGAGCCATGCAGATACAATTTAAAGTGATTGATGCGAATTTCACAAGCAATCGAGTAAGGCGCTAATTACCCCAAAAACAACTACTTAAGGAAAGATTAGCACAAGAAAATCCAAGGTCGTTACAAGTACCTTTTCAGCAAAGGATTGGCAAGGAATATTATTAGTAAAACATCAAGAGGAATAAAACTTAAGCCAATTTCTAGTTGAGATAAACTTGACCTAAGTTAATAGGTTTATTGAGCTAAGTACCTTATAGGAAGTGACTGAAGCAACACTGTACATTTTTTAATCTGTCTCATTCTTGAATGTATATGCAGTGTTGGGTACCCGTAATGATTGAAAGGAGAATGAGCTTTGTTCGTAATGAGTTTTTCAATAGTATTATTGTTACAGGGGCATTCATAAGGACTCACCTATATGAATATTAGAAGTAAGGCCGCTTCTTGATGTTTAAGAGTTTGGTTTCTCTCATGAACTCATGAATCCAAGACTGAATATAAAGTCATTAATGTATTACAATTTTAGAACATATGGCAATTAAAAATATGTGTGACATGTCCGGTTGTGTTATATAGAATACTTAGTTCAAGACCATGGTCACTAAGGATTCTGATGTAACTTTTATTTGTCTACACTAAATGAAGGTTCAAGTCTACGAGACACCTTCTCCTATACACATATCTTCCTTACATATCCTGACCTCTTTATTTTGAAAAATAATGGGGGATTGTTGGGTTTTTTCCAAAATAAAGAAAAATAAAAAATGTTTGATTTTTCAAATATATATAAAGGAAAATAGGAGAATGGGTTGTGGCTTTTGGTGATTGTTGGTGACCATTTATTTATGAATAGTGATACCTCTTGGTGAATGGAGCATTCTTTAATTTCGAATTAATGGTGAAGAGATATCATTAATGGTATAATGATGACATTAATGAAGAGACACCACCTTGAAAAGTCATATAAACATGTGTCTTTTTATGAAATGGGCTCTTTAATGTCCCTTGGAACTCTATAAAACCCATTTTCAAGTCATTCCAAATCACATCAACTCGAGCAATCTCCTCCTCCTCTCTTTCTTCTTCTTCATCTTCATTTTGGGTTTTCTTTGAATAGTTATAGAATTTTCAATGGGTAAACTGCAAACAATTAAAAGGTCAGGGGGTTAAATTGTAATAGTATAAAAGTCAGGAGTGTACGCTATAAAAGTGGTTCGGGGTACGGTTTTTGGATTTTACAAGCCGAAGTCCACATTTCTCCAAATTTGGAGAAGATGCTTATTGTATCCTGGAGGTGAATCTGTTGTAACCCTCTTACAAACTAGTTTAACACCGGTAGGGTGAGAATATTTCCTTAAAGATAGTAACATCGTAACATGCTTTAAGCCTATTTTTAAGTGAGTGTTTTCTTTTCTTTCCTCCTCTACTCTTACAAGTCCAAATGAATCATATGATATAAGGCACGCCAATGATTTAGATGAGAATGGATACACCTCAATTAGGTGAGCTTGGACTTGATTCCAAGCCAACCTTGTTCACAAGCTAAGGAATGAGGCTGGAATAATGAAAGGAAAGGGTCACTCTAGGCATATGATCTTCCAGATGATATCAAGTCCAAGATAAATTATTGGGCTTCAAAGCAACCCATGGCCATGCCTCTATCACATTAGCCATCAATCTTTTAGGTTGTATGGCTTAGCCCAATCTAAAGTAAGTCTACCTACCACTTGTTATGATGGTATGCCTTGTTTTCCATGCTAGTATGAATGGTTTAAGTCGACTTGCTAAGTCACTAGACTTGACCTGATAATAAATGAGGCTAGATATGAATTTTGACTCAAAACTTTGTTCGTTCCCTTTTAGTTCAAGGATCCACCCTTATTGTTTAATATGGCTTAGTTTTGGAAATTTTTTATTCCATCCATCCTAACTCATGTTGATTTCTTAAGGTCAGACAATTTCACTCTTTATCTTGGCTACATTTTAACAATTAAATGTTGTGGAAGAACTCCTACATATATTCGATGCAAGCAAAACAAATATAGACACACACACACACACACACACACACACGCACGTAGATAGATAGACAAATAGGCCAGGGGGGGTGTGTGGATGGGACGGCACAAGGGATTTATAAGGTTTTTTCTATAGCCATTAGGCTATAGCTTGTAGCTTTCTTCATCATTAAAACAAAATAAATCAAGGAATACAATACTTCCTCTCTTACTATATCACCAAATACAAAGAACTCCCATATGTTGGATTAATAGAATCTAAACAGTAAGTATGGAAAAGAAATTTTTTCTATAGTTGTGATGTTTTTTGGCAATTGCGATAATAAAGTAACTCGTGGAAAATTAGTTTCTTTCTTACGGTTTTCCTAAAGAAAATTGTGCTTTTTCCTACCTCCTTAAAATCTTATAATCCATTTTTTCATGCTTTTATGGGAGACATTTCTTAGTTTTTGATGATTGACCTTTCCACTTTTTCCTAGAAATCACATTTGCTAAATAAACAAATTTTTAGGATTTTTTGTTCTATGAATTTTTTATCCACAATTTTCTTTAGATATTATGCATTCCTTTCCATATCATCCTTTTGAATTCCACCAATCAAAGTAGTTATATATATACATATATATACACATATACATATATATATATATACATATATATACATATATATATACATATATATAACATATCACAATAATCCCAATAGAAGCCATGTGTCCCATTTCTAACAAAGTTACACTTTGCAACCCTTTAAAAATGAGAGATAGAGAAAGAGAGAGAGAGAGAGAGAGAGAGAGAGAGAGAGAGGATTTTTAAACAGGAAACTTTGAGTACCCACGGCGATTACAATCAATTGGTGATTAATTCTTTTTTGCCATTATTTTATTTTGATATATTGTAGCCCACCTGAGTTGTAGAATGATTGATTAAACAACCTAAAAAAAAAAACTAACTCGCATAATAGAAAGCTCATATTGTAGCCCACCTGAGTTGTAGAATGACTTGATTAAACAACATAAAAAAAAAAAAACTAACTCGCATAATAGAAAGCTCATATGTTACACAAATGTCACGTTGTGACACATGTACATGCACCTAACGTGGATTTAGTAAATCTCTATTTTGTTTAGCTAGATGGATGATACATGGGAGCATGTGTCATGTATGATAAGTGCATTCATGACATGGTTGTTTCTTGATATGGATGGTGCAAATTCCACTACATGGCAATCACTGATGAGAAGCAGAGAATCATGCCAATGCCAGAAGATATACGGCCCCTAGAGGCAAACAAGTAGCTCTCCCTGAATCTGTTTTGCTTGTCAATCCCATTAACCCAGACCTAAAAGGAGAGGTATGTCTACTTGCATCCACCAAACACTGCAACTATACTAATAAAATCTACCCATAACACACAGATTTTCAATTGCATCTGATTAGATAATTTAGACCATTGGTATGAAAAAATGATATAGTGCAGTTGGTTGAACCCTTGTAAGGTAGATCACCAATGGTGGTCTAGGCAAGTGACATCTAAATTCACCTTTCAAAATTTTTTAGTGATTTTTTTCCCAAATAAGTACTCTTAAGACGCCACATGTCATATAAATGGTGCTCTTTATTTGCTTACTATGTGGCATCTCTAGTAGTCTAAATGTATCCTGACAAGTGGTTCCTTTACACCATTCATTAATTAAAAAGATGGACATCAATATCATGGAATGCAGAGTTGTATTGTCATGCCCCAAACTTGGTGAACAGGCTCACAAAATTTCTGAGCTCCAAATTCGATGGTGATAAACTGTGTAGTACCCTAATCTCGGCTCCTAGTTCCCATACGCAAAGTTTCGATCTTATGATCCCACAAGGATTTTCAGAGTGATTTCTTTTTATAAATGAGCATAACCACAAGTGTACAAAAAAAAACATCATCATATATGTACTATAATATCTATTTAAGTACAATGTTGGAAAGGGAAACAAAAGGTATAACAAAAGAAAAAAAAAAAGATCAGGTTCATGATCTAACCTCAACACTACTAATGCACTCTGGCATAATATGTAGTGTAAACAAACGCACATAAGCTTCCTTCAAAGCTTAATAGAGTATGTATATACATGTGCAATGCATATGAAAAGTTTATCAATATTAGAGTAAGCAAAAAATAATGGAGGGCCCAAGCTATCAAGTCCATGAATTCTATTAGACATACCAAGGCTATGCATATACAAGGGCCTACATGACTGAGTGTCATATGCTAAAGATGCAACACAACATGCCAATCCTCAACTAATCTACATCATAATGTTCACAATTGGAACATCACTAGGGTCTAGTACACTTCCAACATTAGTTGTCACTCATCTCACGCAAGACCAAGCAAGTGAAAAAGACCTTACTATCTGCCTCGTCGGTGGTATGTAAAAATCCATCTAGCTCGCCAATAGCAAACTCATTTCACAAGTTGGTCAGACTCATCCTAGTATATAACCCTCTTAACCGGAGGAGGGGGGGATAAGGTCACACCCCCCTTCCAACCAATCCTGACATAGTGAGAGATGCAGCCTGCCAGTATCTAGCTCTCGTGCATTCATGAATCCACTCGATCTAGACATTGGAGCATCCTCCTTGTATAACAGGGTTTAGAAACTTTCACCCAGGGATGCTTGTGATGTCCTGTAACCTCAATAGTTTTCGATGTTCATAAACTCATCCACCAGCCATAACAAGGTTACGTGACTACTTCCTTTGTATCACTAGGGAGTAGATATAACATGACATACATAATGCACAATGCATGAATTACACTATCCAAGTCATACATCAACATTGAGCATATCACCGATCATGAAGGGTGACCCTATCTCGTATGGGTTCCCTTAGTATCTTAAGCCGAAAGGTGTATGCTATGACCAATCATCATCTATAATAGGCATACAAATAACGCGTATGAGCATATGAATGGGCATAGTATCCATTAAGCACATTATCAGTGTTAACCTATTAAGCTAACTATACTAGCATATTATCAAACATATCATATGATAATCAACCTTAAATGGTTTGAAATAAAGAGAGTGGGACCCAATCGGCAAGCCCCACTTCTAATGCCCCAAAATCCAAGGGTCAAGAATATCCATGATCCCCGAATTCCAATATGCTACTAATGCATGCACAAATGCAATTTATTGGTTAAATTAATTAGCATCAACTCACTTATTGAAAATTAATTGAGACAGTGCATAATGGCTGAAATTTAAATGGTAAATTACAATTGCATTAGTATCCATATCATCATTTATATACCACCAACAACTTCAATTAATGGGGATCTCAAAATTAATGTCTAAAAGTAATCCCACTGCTCAATATTTCGATATATGATTCGAATGAGAACTTTGAAGTAGCGGCCTGTGAAGTTATTCTTAATCATCGATCATAGTAGCCTTGGTAACACTTGCATACATGATATCTAGTTGGTGTTTTAAAACACTCTCCCAGGCAGGAGTAAGTATTCAACTAAGTGTTAACATTTCCTAAGTTATACATAATATCAACACAATCAAGTTCAAGTAATGAAGTATAGCATTGCAAACACTTTCCTAATCTACTTATTTAATGCATGAATGCATGGTTCACGCAATTTTAATGTGGAACTCTCCCACCTACCATGTAGTGGGGCTCCTCTCACCTACCATAATGTCAAATAATTTTAATGAGGGGCTCTCTCGCCTACCACATAGTGGAGGCCCTCCCTCTAACCACACAGTCCTAGAGGTCGAGTTAACTATTGAGGGTTCTCCACAAACAGCACAGGCACGCGATACACCCGTAAGAACCTATACACATGAACGCATGATTACCAAGTCTTTATTATTCCGTATTCAATTAGCAAATTAGTAAAGTCAGATTACCACAATTGTAGTACAAGATGAAATTGCGGCAAAGATCGCTTTAGTCGAAGTAGGAATATGTCAATATATTCTAGAGGGAGGTGAATAGGACTTTTTAAGTTTTATGGTTTATTTAAAATCCTATTGCACTAATCTTAACAGCAAGACACATATTAGGATTACTCAAAAGTAACTTTACTGGCTTCCAAGCCTGGTAGAGGGTCCAATCACAAACTATTTAAGAAATAAATAATATTCAAACTAGCTTATGATGGATATGACTGTGTAAGTGTGTGAGGTATGATTACAGATATTCTGATATGGAAATATTAAAGCAAATTACACAAACAAAAGAATAGTAATCTCAAACACAGTTATTTTTATAGTGGTTCGACTACTTGTCTACTCCACTCCTGGTAACCGCACTCAACCTTTGAGTGTACCGGATTTCACTAAGGAGGTTTCATAGCAGTTTACTTCAAACCTAAGTTTTTAAATCAGGTTCACCTTCAACCTTTAAAACTACACTGAGGCTAACTGTTTATGCTCTCACGAGCAAGGGTCAACACGACGCACCCACTTTTAGGCACACTAGCCAAGGATCTTCCATAAGACCCTGAGGTTTTCCTCGGTTCACCACTAACTTAAGGTTTTAAACAGGTTAACCTTTAACCAGATGTTTATGCTCTCCACAGAGCAAGGGTCCACACAACGCACCCACTAAGTACACTCCCGCCGGAAGCCTGCTAGAGGACTTACAAGGGTGAGAAACACCTTAGACCCAATCCTACAGAGGAATGATCAAAGGGTCCTCTGGACTCTAATTACTTACAGATAAGTGGATGAGTCTCATTCAGCTCGTTGATGAAGATCTCCTCCTTGTTGATGAAGAATCTTCGACTTCCTTGATCTGCAACACAAATGATGTACCAATACAAGGCTTCGGGTTGGGTCAAGGTTAAGACGGAATCCTACTTTATAAAATGTTTTCCTATACAGAAGATAGAGTGATTCCGGTTATACATTTAAGGCATCCCAGCTTAATGATTTGCCATTTAAGGTAGTAGCTGGAGGATCCTTGAATGCGGAAGTTCATTCCCCAATCCACTCTATTGAATATCAATGATGAGGGTGGATTGGAGGATGAACTCCCTTAAGAGAAAGGGCTTCGGGTATATGGTTTAAGGTAAAACACTCAAAAGCACTCTCTTCTTTCTCTACCAGCAATAATAGACGAGCTCTCTTTATATAGGCAAAAGGTTCCAATGGATATAAAACAGTCACATTTATGACAGAGTTCGATATCATCGAGCGTATACTCTCAATAGCATCGACTGGCCGCTCGATGAACCAAATTTAAATGTCATATGCTTTTGAAACCTTTTGCCAGCTAGTCGAGGGAATCGATACAAGCATCGATGTCATTAGATTTCAAACTCCGATATTATCGATACTAGGATCTATTCCTCGACATTTGAAAAATGATAGAGACTTTCTTTGAAATATTTCAGGTTTACGAGAATGATTGAGGGACCTTCAAGATCATCGAAATTTGAATGTTGATGATATCGATAGAGTGTCGAGGTATCAATAAATCCAAAGGATTTTCATTTAAGTTTGCTAGACAGTTTCTATTCCTGTTCGATGCTATCGAAACTGTACCAATATCATCGATATTTGAATATCGATTCTATCGAGGGAGCCCCGATCATAGATAAGCATCCTGAAATATTTTTCTGGAAGACTAGTCGCCCATGACCGATAATATCGAGATCCCTCCGATATCATCAAGATTTGAACTTCAATGGTATCGGGAGCAGCTTCGATATATCGATGCACATGTGATTTTCTTAAGTAAAAATAGGGGCACTGGAGATCTGTCTGTCGATATTATCGAGTCACTTTCGATAAACTCGAGATTTAAATATCGATGATATCGATGGGTAGATTGATATATCGATAAATTAGTCCAAAGATATATGTGGTTGCTGGACACTTTTGTCCTCATTTCGATGATATCGTTTAAGCATTGAGGACATCGATAGAGCAGGTCAATTCTATCGAGACGTTTATCGATAAAATCGACAAAGCAAGAAAAACTTAGAGATATTCTGTTTTCGAAAAAGTTTTCTCACTTATAAACCCTATAATGTTCTAATTATTTTAAGGGTTTTATATACCCGGTGTTTTGGGATATGGGATGTGAGGCTTAGATTTACCTGAGGCGAGCTTGCACACATCCCGGTGGAGGCAAACGCTTGAATTGATCTTCCTATGAGGCTCTGCAATCTGTCCGACTCAACACTCATGCTAATTGACAAACTAGGGCACTTTCAATCTCCCCCTTTGTCAATTACGTGACAAAATACCAAAACACCATAGAACAACTTCTATAATGACATCCTAAATTGTGTGCACATATACTTTACACAATTTTATAATGCTAACAATGTTACACACACAACATATTCAGAAGCTGCTCCCCCTTACTGCAGACTCCCCTTTTCTTGATGCAGCTGCTCCCCCTAACACCTGCAATACCATACTCAAATGCATATTTTGACGGGGTGTTTGAACTATTCTCTCCCTTTTTATCAGTCATTAACAAAGATATAGTAGTTGATATTGACTGAAGCTTGAAGTATTTGAGAGAACCACTCATCTAGTAAGCATACATATATAAAGCATTGATGTATACCGATTAAATCAGTTTAAGCAGACAACAATTCCAGAACCTATGTATGCATAACAGATTAGATAGAGTAGTTAGGATAATCATGAAAATCACATGCACTCCATATCAGAAATGAGATAAACTAGGGGACAGATGAGACATAATCATGGCAGTAAAAATATTGAATTATAACGGCCATATCCAAATATCCAAAACACATACTGCCACAGACAGCAGAATATTATTAGTTAAAAAATAAAAAATAAAAATAAGCCCATTTAAGGACACCTAGAAATATCCATAAGTATTTAGCCCAACCGTGGGCATATACAGGAAAAAAAATAAATCAACCTATGCAAGTTAGAGAGCTATCAAATACACCTATGAGAGCATAGAACATCCAAAAAGATACTAATGTTCATACGATGAAATAGGAGTGAGGTGTGTGTGACAGCATTCAAGAACCACCACTATGGAGTAGAGTAGGATGGTGCCGTGTCGTCCCGACGGCAGGTCATCAGATCAACCAATTGTTGGACAGTTTGTTGTACTCCTTGGACCAGTCGTTCCAAGATAGTAAGCCCCTCATGCACTGAGTGGACATCCTTCTGAATTGCTCCAATCCTATCCAGCTTGAATCATTTAGCATACCTAGGCGTTGACGTTGATGGTGCTGGATCGGATCCAAGAGGTTCATCTCCAGCCATTTCAGTTCCTTCTATGGGAGCATCCCCTTCACCTCCACCCCCTTCTTGAATACCTTCTTCTGGGTCCTCAGGGTACTTGTGAAACTTCAAGTCCATTCTCCGAATGTTGCTTTTATTGAAGACTTTGGAGAGGGAGTACCGGATCAGTGGTTGTTGAGAAGCCAATGACGTTGCATATCATGTTTATGATCCAGGGATATGGCAGATGAAGGTCCTTGGATGTATGAATGGCGTTTACCAATTGATAGACAAACAGAGTCAGAAGACAGATCTTTGTCCCTTTGGTGATTGAGTACACTAGCATGGTCATAAAACCTGTGAGATCGGACCGGTTGGTACTTCTGGGATATATATTTGTGGCAAAGATACCATGCAAAACCCGAAATCTTGGTTCCATGTACCTAGATTTCAATGTGTTCCCTTAATACCAGGGGATGTCCCTACCATAACAAAGATATGTAGTTACCATGGACTGAATTTCAACATTGTCAAGGTCCATTTTCGGGAGACCCTCAGGTGTCATTGTCAGTCCAAGAATATTTGCCATTGTAGCAGGCGTGATTAGCACATTGTCACCATCCAGAGAGATCATGATGGAAGGAGGATCCGATACCGGTGAGTGACATGTGGCAAGGAAGTTGCGTGTTCGTTCGAGTTGGCATGGCCCACCAAAGTCTAGAACAGGTAACCAATCAATTGCAGCAAATAGGGATTCGAGATTGTATGGTTTTAGACAATTCCTGTCTACCTTTCTCTCGTGGATGAGCTTCCTACCCGTGTATTTTGGTGGACATGAAGTTACTCCAGCTGGAGGTGGTGCCAGTGTTTCAGACTGGGACCCATCATGTGAAGTTTATCGAGATCTCTGACGGATGGGGGTCCCACGTTCCAGGGCCCCTGCGCTTCCTTTTAAAGCAAGCACTTTTTATCAAGTGGATCTCGATGACTCACTTAGACAGGACACTTTTCCCTTGTCTTTTCCCATGTGGACAAAGAGAGGATTTGAAGGATTTGGGAAAGAGGACAAAGCCCAATAGAAACGGAAATACCACAATAAAAAAACCCTTGATGATTAGAAAGGTATTACCATATTTTTGAAACTTTTGGGGCTGTCTAATAATGTACCGAGCCGTCCGGTTAAGAAGAGCGAGCAGGGAAGAGGAACGGAAACCCTGGAACAAAAATCCCTTTTTCGCACTCCACCAACTTATATCTGGCAGCATATGTCAATATCATCGATCCTTATTTCGATGATATCAAGGTTCCCTAATCGATTTTATCGATCCTGTCTTCGATATCATTCTCGATCATGTGACTTTTCTTATTCCAAGGAGGCGTCGATGATATCGACCCTTTATTGATTAATTGAGAATGACATATCAATAATCATTTCGAAGATGAATGATTTTTCATTTTCGACATTCAGATGACCCTTCAAGTATACTTTTAGTATTTCCATGAATCAATAGTATACTCAACAAAATTATGTACAATCACTGTACACAACAAAATTATAAACATTTGAATGTTTATATACAAAAGATTGAGGGAAAGAACGTTAGATATATCATTTGAAGCTCAGCAAAATTTGCATCATTTCAGCAAATATCCGGATCTAGATGCATGATCTGGACTTATCTTTTTATGCTTGATATTTCAGGGTAGACGATTCAGTTTTTCTTTTACTACCCATTTTGAGACAGAATTCTTTAGTGTGGTCCATTTAATTTTTAAGGTTATCTCACCCACTTGATCTAATGATCCCTTCATCCTATCTTTCATTTTGGGTGGTGATGGATGAGTGTTTCTCCTAGGTGGACTTTTGACATTCTGTATTTCTCTGATTGGTTTGAATTTTTCAATATGATTTTGACCAGAGTTATGTAACGTCCCTCTAGGTGTCAAGCATTCAAACTTATAATGACTCATATCACCACATAAATGACAAACCAGAGAAGTTCTCATATTGCTACCTGAAGCAGCAAGTTTTTCAATTGTTGGGGCTTTATTTCCAGTTTTCATTTTAGTTTTCTCATACCCTAGGCCACTCTTGTCTCTTCCTTGTCTTCTCATCCCTAACAGTTTTTCGAGCTTTTCAGCACTCTGGGAAAATTTATAGTTTATTTCAACAAATTTTCTGGATTTCTCTAAGTCAAACCGGAGTGTGTGATTCTCATTCTGGAGATGCTCATTTTCATCTTTTAAGGATTCAACCTGTTTTATAAGCTTTGATGATTCCGTTTTTAGGGATAGATTTGCTCTTTCTAACTTATCATTTTCTACGTGATATTGCTGTAAATCATTGATTAAATGTGTATTAATCTCCAAGGTTTTGTCCAAGTCTCTTTGCAGCAATTCCTTTTTGTTTTCAGACATTCCAAGTCTTTTAAATATGTGGATGTTATGAATATAGAGTTGATTATAGGCATCTTGCAGTTTATCCTTTCTATTTCTTCTTCTTTTCCAGTTTCTTCATTATCTGATGGAAATGATTCAGTGGCTTGCTACTCTTTTTCGTTCTCAGATTCACTGGGAATGATTGGAGTAGTAAAGACCATGAGAATTTTCAAGGATTTTTGATCTCCATCACTCTCTGAGTCACTAGATTCTGAGTTTGACTCTTCTGTATCATCCCATGTGGCAGCCATTGCCTTGCCCTTAGTTTTTCAGTTTGGACAATTAGTAGATAGATGTCCATACTTTCGACAGGCATAACATTGTGGTTCTTTGATCTTATTACCAAATTTTTCTGTAGAAGATTTGTTGTCAATCTTTCTTCCTCTGGTAGGACGACCACGATTCTTCTGAAATAATTTCCTGAATCTTTGTGCCAGCAACGCCACTTCGTCATCTTCATCTTCCTTTTCACTTCTACTGTCCTCATTCGTTATTTTCTTTGAAGTTTTTAGGACAGTTGTTTTGGATTTTTGGGTTTGTTTGAAGTGTAGTTCAAAAGTTTGTAGGGAACTTACCAGTTCTTCTACTTTCATTTCATCAATATTCCTATACTCTTCAATGGTTGCTACTTTGGGATTAAACCGTTCTGGTAGTGACCTCAATATTTTCCTACAGATTTTAGGCACCGGAACCTTTTCTCCCAATCCACCCATGGAGTTGCAAATGATATTCAACTTTGTGAAAAACTCCATAAAGGTCTCATGCTCTTCCATTCTGAGAATTTTGAACTGTGAAATCAGGAGTTGAAGTTTAGATCTCTTCACAGTGCTTGTGCCTTCATGGGTTGTTTCCAATAGATCCCATGCTTCTTTAAATGTCCCACAGATGCTTATTTGATTGAAAATATCTTGAGACACGGCACAGTAGATGGCGTTCATAGCTTTAGCTTCAGCTGTCTATTTTTCTTTATCGAACGTCGTCCACTTTTCTTTCAGTTTGGGTTTGGTGATGGTTGTGCCACTGTCAAGTACAACTTGTTTAGATGGTGACACATATCCACTTTCAACTATATCTCAAACATCATGATCCAAAGATCTTAGAAAGTAGTGCATCCTAGCCTTCCAATATACATAATTTGATCTATCAAATAGTGGAGGTCTAGTGACCGATGAGCCCTCTCCTTTGGACATATTCCCAATTTCAGTCAGGATCACTCTCTAGGAGGTGAAGCCCTTAAAGAGAGACCCGCTCTGACACCAATTGAAATTGCGGTGAAGACCGCTTTAGTCGAAGTAGGAATATGTCAATATGTCCTAGAGGGGGGTGAATAGGACCTTTTAAGTTTTATGGTTTATTTAAAATCTTATTACAATAATCCTAACAGCAGACACATATTAGGATTACTCAAAAGTAACTCTACTGGCTTCCAAGCCTGGTAGAGGGTCCAATCACAAACTATTTAAGAAGTAAACAATATTCAAACTAGTTTATGATGGATATGACTGTGTAAGTGTGTGAGGTGTGATCACAAATATTCAGATATGAAAATATTAAAGCAAATCACACAAACACAAGAATAGCAATCTCAAACACAGTCATTTTTATAGTGGTTTGACTACTTGTCTACTCCACTCCGGGTAACCGCACTCAACCTTTGAGTGTACCGGATTTCACTAAGGAGGTTTCACAGCGGTTCACCTCAAACCTAAGGTTTTAAATCAGGTTCACCTTCAACCTTTACAACCTACATTAAGGCTGACTGTTTATGCTCTCACGAGCAAGGGTCAACATGACGCACCCACTTTTAGGCACACTGGTCAAGGATCTTCCATAAGACCTTGAGGTTTTCCTCGGTTCACCTCTAACCTAAGGTTTTAAACAAGTTAACCTTCAACCAGATATTTATGCTCTCGACAAAGCAAGGGTCCACACAACGCACCCACTACGTACACTCCCACCGGAGGCGTGTTAGAGGACTTACAAGGGTGAGAAATACCTTAGACCCAATCCTACAGAGGAATGATCAAAGGGTTTTTTGGACTCTAGTTACTTAAAAATAAATGGATGAGTCCCATTCAGCTCGTTGACGAAGATCTCCTCCTTGTTGATGAAGAATCTTCGACTTCCTTGATCCACAACACAAATGATGTACCAATACGAGGCTTCGGGTTGGGTCAAGGTTAAGACGGAATCCTACTCTATAAAATATTTTCCTATACGGAAGATAAAGTGATTCCGGTTATGCATTCAAGGCATCCCAGCTTAATGATTTACCATTTAAGGTAGTAGCTGGAGGATCCTTGAATGCGGAAGTTCATTTTCCAATCCACTCTATTGAATATCAATGATGAGGGTGGATTGGAGGATGAACTCCCTTGAGAGAAAGGACTTCGAGTATATGGTCTAAGGTAAAACACTCAAAAGCACCTCTTCTTTCTCTACCAGCAACAATAGACAAGCTCTCTTTATATAGGTAAAAGGTTCCAACGGATATAAAATGGTCACATTTATGACAGAGTTCGATATCATCGAGCGTATACTCTCGATAGTATCGATTGGCCACTCGATGAACCAAACTTAAATGTCATATGCTTTTGAAACCTTTTGCCAGCTGGTCGAGGGAATTGATACAAGCATCGATGTCATCAGATTTCGAACTTCGATATTATCGATACTAAGATCGATTCCTCGACATTTGAAAAATGAGAGAGACTTGCTTTGAAATATTTCAGGTTTACAAGATTGATCGAGGGACCTTCGAGATCATCAGAATTTGAATGTTGATGATATCGATAGTGTCAAGGCATCGATAAATCCAAAGGATTTTCGTTTAACCTTGCTGGACAATTTCTGTCCCTGTTTGATGCTATCGAAACTGTACCGATATCATCGATATTTGAATATCGATTCTATCGAGGGACCCCCGATCATAGATAAACATCCTGAAATATTTTGCTGAAAGACTAAGCGCCCATGACCGATAATATCGAGATCCCTCCGATATCATTGAGATTTGAACTTCGATGGTATCAAGAACGGCTTTGATATATCGATGCACATATGATTTTCTTAAGTAAAAATAGGGGCGCCGGAGATCTGCTTGTCGATATTATCGAGTCACTTTCGATAGACTCGAGATTTAAATATTGATGATATCGATGGGTAGAGCGATATATCGATAAATTAGTCCAGAGATATATGTGGTTGCTGGACACTTTTGTCCTCATTTCGATGATATCGTTTAAGCATCGAGGACATCAACAGAGCAGGTCGATTCTATAGAGACGTATATCGATAAAATCGACAAAGCAAGAAAAACTTAGAGATTTTTTATTTTCGAAAAAGTTTTCTCACTTATAAACCCTATAATGTTCTAATTTGTTTTAAGGGTTTTATATACCTGGTGTTTTGAGACATGGGATGTGAGGCTTAGATTTACCTGAGGTGAGCTTGCACACATCCAGGTTGAGGCAGACGCTTGAATTGATCTTCCTATGAGGCTCTGCAGTCTGTCCGACTCATCACTCACGCTAATTGACAAACCAAGGCACTTTCATAAGAAAAGTATACAGGAACAGCATGGCTCGTCACCGGAGTTCTTAATTCATTCAAGGTCATCACCCAGTGTCTTAAATCATCAACTTCATAGGAATTGGCAATTTTCCCAAGACATAAATCAATACGGTGATGGGTCGTCACCCGATGTTCAATAACATCATAAATGAAAATGTAATTGTTAATGATTTACAAGAACACCTCAAGACGACACAACTCATGAATTAGGAAATCCAAGGATTTATATGTCGACCAAGAGTATCACCACCACGAGTACACTATTTTCAAATTGAAATAATTTTTGGGTCATCACCCAATCATTGATGGAAGGCTCGCCACCTCCATCGCAGCTCAAGACTCACTGTTAGGCTCTCTCGCCTCCATAGGTCAAAGACATCACAAACATAGTGTCCCATACTACAGTGCCTAGCCCATGAGTTGTAACGACTAGCTTGCTGAATCATAGTTATAAGTTGTTATGAATGGTGATGTATATTGGATTCGATCGGATGTGTGACAACGTTTACAAAATAATGATTATCCCTGTGATTAGACTAATTCGGTGGATTAAGAGAACATATACTAGACTAGCCTTGGGTGCAAAGTAGCCCACGAGTAACCCAAGCTAGAGTCAGTCGGCTTTATTCTGCCTTCATTAATCAAACCAATCTATGGTAGCCAAACTTAAAGTAGGCGGTCCACAATTCTAGCAATTTTCTATAGACTCATTTCAAACAGAGAAAGTCCATACTATTCTAATCATATTCATAGACATGAATTAATCATATTCCATCAAATTTCTCACTTAGGCATTTAATTAAATACTTAGCGTGCCAATCGAACAATTTCTTATTTCCAAAAAATCAAGCCAAGATGAATACTAAATTCATACAACTCAAGAAACATCTTATAAATACAACACACATGATATAAGAATCATAACCATATAATAATTCTAACATTTGAATTCATATAATTTCAATTAGCACAAAAAAAAATAAAATCATCAATTGAAACTATCATGAGCTGATAAAAGCTAACTTAGAAGAATAGTCATCACGTTAGGATATGATTCCACATACTAACGATGTCTAGAATCTAAAATTTGAAGAAAACCTTACATAAATTTCATATGAGATTCAATTAGAATAAGGAAAACATGATTTCGGTTTCCTAAATCAAATGTATGGCATAGACTCACTTTTGATTACTAATAAACTATGATTAATTTGAAAAAATGACCGTAAAATTGATGAATTCCAGCAAAAACCTTAAGAAAAACAAATTTTCTAATTTTCTAACCCAAACCCAAATGAATTTCATATATATAGATTTTCTTCAAAAATTGATGTGACTAACACAACTCACACTCCTGGGTCCTAATCTAAGTTGTGTGTTTCAAGGTACGATCTCGAACATTTGATACATGTGGAAGGTCAAGTATACTTAGGCAAATATATTCTTATAGTTTATGATTGTTAGCTCACTAACGATCAGTCTAGAACTCATTTGGATATTTCGTTTGCATTTAAAGTGATTTAGGGAATAAGATTTCATATATCTAAGTAATAGGCTTGTAGCGTGCATTGTCAGGCATATGATTGGATTACAAGATGCATTTATTCACAGTCTAAGTGTGTTTAATTGATATCATATGGTTCTTATGTTATAAAGGTAATTTAGTCAATTCAGCTCCTGAATGTAGGAAAATCAAGATCTAGGACATTAGTTAAGTGAGTTCTTTGGTGGATTTCTATATTGATTCAGTTACCTGGGTTAATCAGTAATGGGTTCTTTAGATTATGGCCTACTATTTATAAATCATAGGGTTTAACATAAGATCAGGGTGATCATGCAAAAGAAGTGGCTTTCTAATAGTGTCAAATCGAATTCATGTGGTTAGATTTGTGTGTCCAAAAATTCTACGCAGTTTTGATGTCGTGACTCTAGAATCAGAGTTTCATATACTAATTCTAAAAGTCTTTGAGTCTTAATTCAGATGTATGCATATGGTTTTACTTGCTGAATTGGATAAATTTCTAATATAACTCGAGTACATTTAATACTTGAGTATCGAAAAATCCGGTACTAGCAATGTTAGGGTCTAAGTGGCATGACTCACTAGAGACTTAAATAAGACCTTCATACGACCCATACTTAAATAATCTAGCGGATGGATATGCGACACGGATAAAATACATCGAGGCGGGACCATGGTGGGTCCCCGAATGGTACATCAAAGAGGGCCCACACGCTGGACAACATGCTAGCATGGGGTCCACCTACATTATGGATCTGCCTCATTTTTGGGCTCATACCATAAAATGATTTGTCAAATAGATGGGCAGCATGGATATACAATACATACTTCAAGGAGAGCACCACAGCAGCAGGGCCACCCCCTTACGCAACATGAATAAATCACATACATCAGGCAGGTCCCACTTGGGACGGCCTGAATAGAAGATAGACACCAAGGTGGGTCCACAACGGTCCCACCCACAGGTTGGATAGCAAATAAACATTACCATATGCCTTAGAAAGGTTTCAATGGTAGGCCTATATTCACGGCTATTGGGTTCCAGTCCTAGTGGTAGGCTCCGAGGAGGAGTTTCAACCCAAGGTCTTGGGCTCGATACCCAAAGGTGGTGAAATCCCACTACTGCGTGATATTACTCTTGGTGCGGGCACCTGAGAGTGAGATCTGACTTATTTTTAGGTCCATGGCCTTACATAATCTAGCAAGGCAGATGGGGGTGTGGATAGAACAGATACATTATGATGGGCCCCATAAAGTGGGCCACCTGCTGGGCAGCGTGCCCAAGCAGTCTGCTTGCATCGTGGACCCCTGTGGGTCCCAGAAGTATTGAATCAAGCTGATATCTGTGGTCTAAGTGACTTTATAAACGAGTTGGGTGGCACGTAACCTAATGGCGGGGCCTAGGAAAGTTTCAACGGTGAAGGGTTATTGTACTCACTGTCTCCTGTGGTGTGGCCCACTAGAGATCTGGATCTGTCCCATTTTTGGTCCCAGTTCCTAAAATAATATAGAAAAATAGATATACGGTGTGGATTAAGCAAAACATCAGGGTGGGCCACAGCCTGGGCAGCGTGGTCCCCTGGGACCCAGAAGGTCAAAGAGCAAACTGATATTTGTGTTTTGCCTACACCCTGGCCACTCACGCGTGACCTCTGTCCCAGAGTGGATGGCAAATAAACACTGTGGTGGGCCATAGGAAGGTTGCAACGGTGGACATTATTTTCTCTACTGTATTCTATGGCGTGGATCACCTAAGAGGTGGATTTTCTTCATTTTTAGGCCCTAACCCTTAAATGATCCGAAAAAAAAAAAAAACAGATGGACGGTGCAGATTCAAAAAATACACCAGGGTGGCCCCACGAGCTGGCCCCTGCTGGACAGCGTGCGCATGCACGCTTCCCTTTCGGGTGGTCCACTCGTGTGTGCCCCACAGCTTTGGATCAAGCTGATAACTGTATTTTCTCTTCATCCAGATCTGTGAGACCTTTTGAACAGGTTAGATGGTGTATAAAGACCATGGTGGGGCCCAGAAGATTTCAACGGTGGTCATCATTGTCACCACCGTTTCCTGCGATGTGGCCCGCCTTAGATCTGGATCTGGATCTGGATCTGGCTGATCTTTGGGACTACGTCTAAAAAAGGCCTGGAAAAATAGATGGACAGTGGATTAAACACATACATCATAGTGGCCCCCTGTTTAAAGCCCTAGTCCTACGGACGCTGGACAGCACAGAAATCCAACCTGTTCATAAGATCACATAGAAACGGATCAAGGGAAAAAACAAATATCAGCTTGATCAAAAACTTCTGGGGGCCCAACAATTTTTCAACGCTTGACGTTCAATTCACGGTGCTTCCTGTGGTGTAGTCCATTTGAGCTTTGTATAAGGTTCAGTTTTGAGCTCAAGACCTAAAAATTATAGGATAAAATGGATGTACGGAGTGGATAAAATACATAAGCGTAGTTATTCAGTAGGTTTAGCGTACCGAGTTACTTGGTATGCAAATCCCTTTCGTCAATTCCAGCGTCTCTTGGTTTTCTTTCTCTCTCTCTGCTTTCGTATTTTTTTTTACATTTAGGTTGGGTCCGCCTTCGATCAAGTCCGTCCACCAATTTAGCCAGCCCATGGTGGGCCCTAAAAGCTTTGGATCGATTTAATATTTATACTTTCGTTCATCCAGATCAAGTGATTTTATCAACATGATGGATTGCATATAAATGTCACGGTGGGGCCACCACAGTGTGACATAGTGCTTGCGCACTCTATCTCAAAAGCGTAGGCCAGCTTGAGTGGGCACCACTGATTCAAGAAGAAAGAAGAAGGGCAAGGAAAAAAGAGCGCTACCCCACACCCATGATAAAGAATATACATCAATCATGTTAGTACACTCTTTAATGCACACTTTTTCTCAATCACCGTCCATGAATCATGTAGTTGGCTAAGGCCTTGAAAACTGAATACTAGTGAAGGTGGAGCATTAATGAGCATAGAACATGTAAATACGATGTCCGGTGACCTCAACCCACTACACTAAAATCGTCAAACTGATACGGTTGAGATTTTGGTTCAGAAACGGCTTTAAGTCATTCCTAATTTGAAACAGTAATGATCCCTATATTTCTTTTCACTATTTTGTTGGTGTGTCCCAATTGAGTGTTGGATCTTCTTATTTCTTATTATTTGTTTTATTGTTTTATTTTGAAACAAATGGACGGAATGGATTAGATTAAAAGCCTCTGAGTGGACCCCACAAGGCCTAAGAGGCACATTGCTCTATATCTGCCGCAGACTACTGATGGATTTTAACCCTTTTCTTACGTAAAAAGCCTTAAAATGGAAAATTTACTACTGTGGACGCTACTTTTTATCCAGCGGTTTTTATGAAGCAAACCAAACTTAACTTATCAACTTAGACTTCCACGTGCGAATAACCATTTTTTGAACGAAAATACCCTTCATTTTCACTGTTGTTGCTTTTCCTTTCCCTTTAACGGAAAACCCATGCGTGTTTTTGAAAAACACATGCCTTTATTTCATTGCAACGAAAAACCGACGCACGCACTCCTTTCTTATCATTTTCCTTACTAAAATTCAAACTTTATTATCTACATATTATCATTCTACATTTGTCATTTTCCATCTTGGTTAGGGTTATGTGGAATCCTCCAAACTGGTTGCATCTGCAATCGTTGAAAAGGTTCAAATGATTCCCTCACTCCAAAGCACCCTTCCTCAACTTGCATTTGACCGGTACTACGGTTGCTGGAGGTACAGATATTTTTAGAAAAACCTAGTGTGGTTTATAGTTACTTTCCTTTGTAGTATTGAACAACGATTAGCTAACTACTTGTAGAAATTCAGGTAGTAATTCACCGATGCTGCTTGGTTAAACTTAGCCATTGTACGCTTGAATTTGAAGAAGAACTCACAGAAATTGAGACGAGCCCAAGTCGACAACAATTGATCGACTACTCATTCAATTTCATGTGAAGTTCGGTCAATTCCATGTTAGGATCGGTGAATTTCATGTCAGGCTCTTACAATTTCATTTGTTAGGCTTAGTCAAATTTATGTGTTAATTGTTTAAATTCATATGAAACTCGTTCAATTCCATTGGAAGCTCACTCAATTTCATGTTAGGGCTCACTCAATTTCATGATATGCTCGCTCAATTTAATGTTTGCCCAGCTCAATTTCATGCTAGGCTCGCTCAATTCAATGTTTGCCCAACTCAATTTCATGCTAGGCTTACTCAATTCAATGTTTGTCTAGCTCAATTTCATGCTAGGCTCACTCAAATCAATGTTTGCCCAACTCAATTGCATGCTAGGCTCCCTCAATTTAATGTTTTCCCAGCTCAATTTCATGCTATGCTCGCTCAATTCAATGTTTGTATCGATAAATTTCATGTTTACCTCGATAAATTTCATTTTTGTCTCACTCAATTTGATGTTTGCGTTGCTCAATTTCTAGCTTGCCACGCTCAATTTTCAGTTTGCCACACTCAATTTCAGCTTTCCTCACTCAATTTTTAGTTTGCCTCACTCAACTTCTAGTTTGCCTCGCTCAAGTTCTAGTTTACCTCGCTCAATTTTCGCTCTTCCCTTGCTGAATTTCTAGTTTGCCTCATTCAATTTCTAGGTTGCGTCACTGAATTTTCATGCTTCCCTCTCTCAATTATTTGTTTTGCCTCCCTCAAATTCGAACTTCCTTCGCTTGATTTCATTTTTCCCTTGCTCAATTTCTAGTTTGCCTCGCTCAATTTTCGCTCTTCCCTCGCTGAATTTCTAGTTTGCCTCGTTCAAGTTTTAGGTTGTGTCACTGAATTTCCATGCTTCCCTCACTCAATGATTTGTTTTACCTCCCTCAAATTCAAACTTCCCTCGCTTGATTTCATTTTTCCCTCGCTCAATTTCTAGTTTGCCTCGCCCAATTTCTAATTTGCCTCGATGAACTTTTGCTCTTCCCTCGCTAAATTTCTAGTTTGCCTCGTTCAATTTATAGATTGTGTCGCTAAAATTTCATGCTTCCCTCGCTTGATTATTTGTTTTCTCTTGCTCAAATTCAAACTTCCCTCACTCAATTTCTAGTTTTCCTCGTTGAAGTGCACGTTTGCCTTATTGAATTAGATGTTTCCTTAATCAATTTCATGTTTGCCGCGCTTAATTTCAGTAGAGGTTTATTCCATTTTATCCGAAGCTCGATCAAATTTATCAAGTGCTTGATATTTAGTATTAATGTATATGAGGTAATGCTTAAATTCCTATTACTCTAATTCTATATAGATTAACCATGGGTAGAGAAGTTAGCCTTGTATCCCCTTATGGTACATTTGTGATTGCTTAAATATAGGTATATTTCTAGTAGATATGACATGAACCTTCAAATTATATTTTATTTTGTGGAATATATATTGAATGTTGAATGAACTTTTACATATTCCAAATTGTTTAACCATACTTGAGATTGATATGCCATGTTTATGGGTCGTCATTTTAGCTTAGAGGAATTATAAGAATCCATGTTAAATTCATGTGTTGATGTTTAATATCATGATTTGATAATATCTACAATTTAAATATCAATCTTGCCAAAATTTAAGGGATGTATGAGGGTACCATGATGCATAACATCCATGTATGACATATGAACTTTACCGGGTGCTCAATGTAAGCCACATTCTACTCCATTTACTGATAGTCCTATCACTCTATGTTAAACTTACAAAATATGTGCAATTGTACCACTATGGGCCGCTCTCTCTTTACATGAGGCTTTTCCGAGATTAGAACCTCCTCCGGCATACCCTGTGTATTTTTGCAAGAGGTCAAATATCCTTAGGCGCACTCACCTTCATAGTCTTTTCTAGGTAGTCTATCTACTGCGGGTGACCCTTTTCTTTTGACAATTGGATGTGCATCCCCAGATCTATGACTTGAGCATACATTCGTACATCCATTCATTTACATACAAGTTCACATTATTCTCCTTATGAATTGCTATTGGTATCAGAGAGAGTCTAGATAAACCTTGCCTTTGGGAAACAAACTTATACAAACCTTTAATGTCTTAAGTAGGATGTTGGAATTAGAGATTTGAACCTAACTGAATTTTCCATAGACTTAGGGAAGTTTTGTGAATGTAGATGCTTAATGGTTTCCTGTATAATTACTAGAATAGCTATTTGAACCTATCTAGAATTCCCTCAGAACTAGGGAAAATTGCGAACCTAGAGACGTAAAACTTTAGGACCCTTAGAAAATTTTAGATTGAGTTGTTTGAACGTAGAAATTAAACTTAGGTTCCCTTGAAATAATTAGAATAGTCATTCAAACTTGGTTGGAATTACTTAACCATCAAACTTAGGAACAAGACCTATGTCCCCATTAAAAACTATTAGAATGATCGTTTGAACTTAGAACTAAACTTGGGAATTATGGGAGAACAAATAAACTGCTATGATGTATATTAGATTAAACAAGAACGATCCTTGAACTTGACTTCCAATGAACTTTTTAACAATCTAGGATTTAAATTTTCCCATAATTTTCCATAGTTGAAATGACATCGTCAAGACACTCAATAGACAGTAGGTGAAACAAGTTTAGGCATTGTAAGTAGTTACTTACCCATAACAACGTACATTAGATCAAATTTAAGCACTCCCTAAACTTAAAACCCGCACTAGGAGTTATTAATTAAAATTCTCTAAGAAATATCATTAGTTAGAGATGATATTTCTCATAAATTTTAGCAATTAGGACTAAGTAGAAGCGAAGTTATAAAGGTTTGAGTTAAAATTTTCAGCTCTAGATGGAGCATATTATGACTAGGATTTTGTAATTTGAATCCCCAAATACATCTCTTTGATTAGAAACAACATCTCTCATATGTTCCAACAATTAGAAATAATTAATAGTGAAAATTTAGAAATTTATGTGAAATTTCAACCTTAGACTTGATTTGTTGAGACTAGCTTTGAAATTTTAAGTAAGTTTAACATATTTTAAACCCAAATCCTCATGTAGAAATGTTAGGCTCCTAGATTTTTTTTTTGCATATCGCTTGGACAATCAGAGTGCGCATTAAAAGCGTACTAGGCCATCATAGACTTGTCCCTTATTAAAATAGAGGACTATATGATATTCCATGATAGATAGCGTCGCTGAATTTAACGAGCACCACATGAAATCATTCATGTCTTTGAATTTGTAATCCATATACGCTCTAGTTGTTTATTTAAAAATTTAACGCATTGCTTACTCTTTATTTCATTAAGCTCTGTATCATCCTCATCTATTATGGAAGAGGCTGTACTCGGTCCTCTATAATTTAATCGAGTTTTGTCTTATGGCAAGCCTCAATTGCTTAACGATTCACTAATATAATGTCACCGTATTGGTTTTCAGATAATGTCTACGAGAATCATTTGCTGGTATGGCGGGGAGATTGAATAGGAAAACAAGCAATTCTTGTACACTGGTGGGGATTGAAAACTTTTACGCTATGTGTCGAAACTACATACGAGAAGCTTCTATCTAGAATTTACATGATTATTACGAGTCAACCAACGGATTGTGATATTAGGATGAAAGTAATATATCCTTGCACAATCGAATCAATCCCTCCAACCGTGATCGAAGACGACGATGATGTGAGAGAGTTCATGGCAACATAGAGCATTCAGATAAATTCATTACTTTACTCATCGAGACAATGCAACACGTTAATAGGACAACACACATGGACAGTGTGCCTATAGAGCATGGCATGAAATTTGAATATATAGCATTGTCATTATACGTGGGAGCAAGTAACAATCAACTGTCCGAGCCACCTTAAACATCAAACTTTGTGACTAGCCAAGTTAGCGGGGCATATGATGTTAACCTCATTTATGAATACTTGACACCATCTTTAACAACAACAATAGATCTGTCATCATCATCCACCACCTGAGCTGTACATGTAAGCGACATTCCGCTTCTAGACCTTGCCGAAACATCAAACTTCATCACTCGTCAAGTTCCCATGCCATTCGATGATGCTGAATTCACCAACAATGAACTGCTAGAATATACGGATTTGTTGGGTGAACCGATTGATATAGCCATTGGGCAAATGTTTAGGGACAATAGTCGGTGCCAGTATGTTATGAGCCAATTTGCAATTCGCAATAAATTTCAATATAGGGTATTGTACTCGAATTCTAGGAGATTTATTGTGTTGTGCATCGAAGATACATGCGAATGAAGGGTTCATGCATCTTAGGTGAATGATACGGGGATATTCAAGTTATGGAATTATACGCCAAAATACACATGCAGCATGTCATGGATGAACAATCACCGTCAAGAAAGCAGTAAGTTAGAGTGTGATCTGGTTGTTAGCCGCATTGAGCAATACCTGGGTTTGAGGCCACATGATATTATCTTTGCTATGCAAGAGAAATATAATATTCTTATCAGTTATAGGAAGGCATGGAAAGCTAAGGAGCTTGCAATTAATCACGTGATGGGGTCTTACGAAGAATCTTACAGTCAACTCTCCTTGTATTCACATGAGTAGAGGATGGTCAACCTGGGGATGGTGACTGTCGTGGCTATTAACAAAGAGACTTTCAGGTTTGAGTGGTGTTTTGTAGCACTTAGACAATGCATTCGAAGTTTTCAGAATTCTATGTGGAGGGTATTGGCCATTGACGGCACATACTTAAAGGGCAAATACAAGGGTGTTCTATTCATTGCCACGGCCTTAGATGAGGACAATCATATTTTTCTAGTTGCCTTTGGCATCGGGGAATCAGAGCACAGCAGTAGCTATGATTGGTTCCTTACCTACCTGAACGATGCATTAGGGTCTCTTCTGGGTCTTGTGATTATATTCAACTGACATAAAGGTTTAATGAAAGAGGTTCCCCAAGTCTTCCAACATGCAATCCATGGCTACTGCGCGTACTATATATATAGAAATTTGGTGGACACTTTTAAAGACAAGTCCTTGGAGATGTACTACTGGCGGGCTGTGAAGACATGCAGGAGGGCTAAATTCGAAAAGTTAATACATGATATTGAAATGGCCAACCCCCTAGTGCATGCATGGTTGAGAGAAATCGGGAACGAAAGATGGGCATCTTCATACTTTCCAGGAAGAAGATTCAACTTGGTCACTACAAACATATCCGAGTGTGTTAATTGTAACACCCTCGGATTTCGAGGGTCGAGCAAAGCTCAACTCTCGAGATCCAATGCATTACTTATGCAACATAGATAATGATGTTTAAATGTGGTTCATATTAGTGCATTAAACATGAGAGCGATTATACCAAATCAACATATCATACTCCAGATTTAATATACATAGCAAGAGGAAGACTGAGATAAATATATAAAGTATGTACGTGTTTCACAACCTCTAGAGTATAAGTATATTACCGGGCTGAATATATACATGTTTTGTCTCAAAATATACAAAATGTCAAAATGTAAATGTCCAACTAATCCATATAACCCTGTGATCCCGTCGAATCAGTGCAAGGTCTACATAGACCTGCTTGATAGCTGAACGTAGGAGAATTCTTCCTCCTCGTCCATGAAGTCCAGCTCAGCTCCATAGACTCCATCACCTGCATCTAAACTAGAGTCTGGTGTTTTAAAACACCGTCCCAGGATGGGAGTGAGTGGTCAACTCAGTGGTACTATAAGGCAAAGGTTAACATGTTATCAATTCAATCAAGCAGTAATGATAAAGCAGTACAACAATCATTCCCTAACTACTCTTGTTAATGCAGGGATGGTATGTAGTAATGATGTATGCCCTCGCACAAACCCTCAAGCAACTTCATCAACCATTCACGCATGGCAAACTCACTAAACATGCACTTTCTCACCAAAGCACATGCAATGCAGTGCATGGTCATGTTAGCTAAGTACTTAATTAGGCTTATTCATACAACAGATTTGGAAAGCTAAGGTACCTCCTTTTATATCATTTACCCAAACTGAAGGATCCATCTAGGGTCATCAATCTAAGTTAACCACCTACGATAGGCAAGTTGTAGGGCATCACCCCTAATGAAAAGCAGTGGATAGACAAATTCAAGAGTTTATACTCGAGGTCACTACGGGCAGGCTCATTACCTTAACGTAGGCCGATAGCTCGAATACAGTGTCCTATACCACCATATTCGGCTCACGAGTTTGGGTTGCTCACTTGTCACTACAGGGAGTCTCGTCACCCCAACGTAAGCCAATAGCTCGACCATGGTGTCCCATACCACCATGCCCAGCTCATGAGTCTTAGCAGATTGTGGTACCATGGTTGAAGCAGGTCTGTATATTGGTAAGTGGTACCTTAGATTCAAGCAATAATGTCCATACATGGTAAACACACAATAGGCCTATCGGTTTATTAAACAAGTTCGATTGGTACAGGTGCACGTTGAATTAATCGACATGGAGCGCGTAAGCACTCCCCGTGGCCTAACCATTGTCGATAATTATCGTACGACCTGGATTCACCAAACGTATCAAATGTGGCGAGACGAATTCGGGTATTCAGCGGAAATCATTACCGATTGCATGGACTATGTTGCAGCCCCAATCTTACTCAGATGTAGCATGTAAATACATGTGAAAATCATATCAGCATATGACAAACAGCTTAAATCAATATCTCATTTGAGTATTTCATTAAGCATATTGAACATGTTACCAAGCACTTACATTTCGTTCATAAATTGTGTAGTCAAAAATTAAGATTACATGAAGGAAACTATACATATAGATAAGGTAATTAAGAATCCTATCTCAATACCCTTATTAAATACAATTCATCAACAATTTCTCATTCGGGCATTTTATCAAACACTTAGATTACACATACTAATTACATAAACTAAACTAGTTACGACATGAACTATAATAATTCATTACACGAAAAGACCATGATACACACGACAAACATGATTCCTAGATTTATAGTCATGACAAGCACAAATCACAATTTCATATTCATTCAAACATTTCAACAAACACATGGAATGCATCTTATATTCAACATAGTTCACACATGTATAATTTGTCGAAAACGTCGTAACCAAGATCATATGGTAGCAATCAAGTTAGACATAAATCATTAGCTGGAATTGAAAGCCTTGAAAACCATAACCTAAATGTTTATAGTCTGTACCTTTCGTCGGATTACTCGATTCGGACGTGGTTCGAATACTACGTTCTCGAAAATGGAATAACGGGTACCTAAATCATGAAATCCATTAGCTAGGTCGACAAACGACTATTCTAAACCTTAACTACAGTGTTAGGGTTTGGATTTCTTACCCAAATCATAGTTGAAATGAGTAGTGTAGTGCAATAGAGAGGTGAATCAGTGCGTGGAGTTGTGGGAAAGAATCCCAGCAAAGATCTTCAGGAATCTCTCTTCCTTCCTTCCTCTTTTCTCTCCTTCTCTCTCTCTCTCTCTCTCTCTCTCTCTCCTAGGGTTTGGAGTAAATTCGTATAAGAGAGGGGTGGGGTGGTTTAAGGCCTTTAAATAGGCCCAAAACTGGTGTCAATGGCCCCAGGGCCATGGTATACTTAGGTTATAACCAAAGGGTGTCTGTTTTTGACATACAGGGCCCTTAGGAAGGTCCATTACTCACCTACATCATAGGGCAAGTTCCCTGACCATGGATCTAAGCTAGGTTATGATTTCGGCACGATTAGATAGGTCGATCGACCGTGAAGGATCTGTATCAGATCAACGATCATTGTCAATCAATCAGAGCCACAAGTATATAGATATGTGCAGGAAAATTTTCCTGATCCATAGGTGAAATTCGGTCAGAAACTGACGGTCTAAAATCTTCAATTTCGCCCACAGGCGAAAGGCCCAATTTACTTAAGTTTTGTTACATTTTTAAAAGATATTCGTGCTTCTCGCACACTTTGCTTAGGGCTTAAGTTGTGCGGTTCTGGATACTATTTGGGATCAATTCCCGTGATGGTTGTCAAGCCTAATAAGATGGTCATAACCCTATAGTTTCACGATCATCAAACTTTTAACGTGCGGTCCAGATCCGATATAGAGTTTCAATGTACTCTTGAGAACAACTGGCTTTTGGAATTTCTCCTAGGTTTTTAAGTAGCGTTGAGCTAGTGTTTTTGATAGTTTTGGGTCTTACCATTTTTATAAATAGTGGTTCAAGTTAAATCCACCGATTATTTAGTTTAGTACTTAATTTATTTTCGTCTAATTCCTACAGAATACGATCTTTAGGGATTTCTGCTGGAGGTGCTACTCGGGTTTTCGTATAGATTTTTTCGAGACATTACAATCTACCCCCCTTAAAAAAAATTTATCCTTGAAATTAATACCTTTTCGTACTCCTCGAGGATCTAAGGGTAGTTCTTACAGACATCGGCTTCTGTTTCTCAGGTCGCCTCTTCCTCAGTGTGGTGTGTCCATAATACTTTCACAAGTGGGATAACTTTACTGCGTAGCACTTGTTCCTTCCTATCCAGGACCTGTGTTGGTCGCAACACATAGGTAGCATCTTCACTTAGCTGCGTTTTTTCCCATTTGATAATATGATTAGGGTCTGGAACGTATTTCTTTAACATTGACACATGGAACACGTTGTGCATGCCTGCGAGTGGTGTGGGCAAGGCGAGATGGTATGCCACCACACCCACTCGGTCTAGAATCTGAAATGGGCTAATGAGTCTCGACATAAGCTTCCCTTTCTTACCAAAACGAAGGACTCCCTTCATTGGAGAAACCTTCAGGAATACATGGTCCCCAACTTCGAATTCCAACTGTCTTCATCTTGTATCAGTGTAACTTTTCTATCTGCTTTGGGTTGAGATAAGTCGACGCCTGATAAGATCAATTTTCTCTGAGGTTGTCTGAACTAAATCTGGGCCAACCAAACTCTTCTCACCAACTTCTGCCCAACAATGTGGAGCTCGACACGGACGCCCATACAAAGCTTTATAAGGAGCCATGCCAATGCTTGCTTGAAAGTTATTGTTATAATCAAACTCGGCATAGGGGAGACAGTCATCCTAATGTCCTTGAAATCAAGCACACATGCTCACAATATATCTTCTAATATCTAATTTACCTATTCTATCTGCCCATCAGTCTATGGGTGGAACGCGGTATTGAACATTAGTTTCACTCCCATTACTTCTTGAATCCGAGTCCAAAAAATAGACGTGAATCGCGTGTCCCGATCCGACACAATCTTCATAGGAACTCCATGAAGCCATATGACCTCTTTGATGTACAGCTTGGCTAAATCATCTGCTGAGTTTGAAAATCTAATCAGGAGGAAATGAGCCGATTTTGTCAATCGGTCCACAATCACCCAAATGAAGTCATGCCCCTTTCTCATCTTCGGTAGCTCGGAAATGAAATCCATAGATATGAAATCCCATTTCCATTCAGCTATGGGCATGACCTAAAGTAAACCAGGAGGTTGGCAATGTTCAGCCTTGACCTGCTAGCACGTGAGACAACGGGACATGAAGTCTGCTATCTGGGCCTTCATGTTGTCCCACCAGTATGAACGCTTCATGTCTCGATACATCTTCGTGCTGCCTGGATGCATCGCCATCTTTGAATTGTGAGCAGCTTCCAGAACTTCCCTTCTCAAGTTATGGAGATTTGGGACACATAGGCGGCCACGGTATCGTAAACCTCCATCTGAGTCGACTCTCCATACAGATTCTTCACTGTCACTTGCTCGTTCTCTCATCTTCACCAACAGTTCATCTTCTTTCTGAGCCACAATGATTCGGTCATCAATAAGTGTTGTACATGGATGTGTACAACGCTTTCGAGCGGCTCCTCTACCGTAAGCTTTTGTTCAAAGTCTCATACGAACTCCACCATATTCCACTCTTCTATCATCAGTGGAGCTGCAAATTCTATCCTCTTCTTGCACCTCAACACATTGGCCACAAGGTTGGCCTTTCCAGGATGATAGGAGACCTCAAACTTGAAGTCTTTCAAGGTTTCCATCCAACGTCGTTGCCTCATATTTAAGTCTCTTTGAGTAAATATGTACTTGAGGCTTTTGTGATCGCAGAAGAGCTCGAACTCTTCTCCATAGAGGTAATGTCTTAAGAGCTTTAATACGAAAATGACCACCGCTAATTCCAGGTCATGCATGGGGTAGTTTTCCTCGTGTTTCCTTAACTGTCGCGAGGTATAAGTGATCACCCTATCCTTCTGCATAAGTATGCATCCCAAACCGACTCGAGATGCGTCAGTGTATATAGTATATTTGACCCCTTCCTCTAAAAATACTAGCATAGGTGCTGATGTCAGCTTGTCCTTTAATTCCTAAAAGGTTGCTTCTGCTTTCTTGTTCCAGGCAAACTTATGATCTTTTCGAGTGAGTTGCGATAACGGTCTGGCTATCTTGGAAAAATCTTTAATGAAGCGGCAATAGTAACCAGCAAGTACGAGGAAACTCCTCACTTTTGTTACTGAACCAGGTTATTCCTAGTCCTGTACCGTGGCCACCTTGGCAAGGTCCATGGCAATTCCATCCTTAGACACTACGTGTCCCAGAAACTTGACTTCCTCTTTCCAAAAGATGCATTTTTGGTATTGTGTAAACAACTGATTCTTCTTAAGAGTATCGAAGACTGCTCGCAGGTGTTCTTCGTGATCTTTCTGACTCTTAGAGTATATCAAAATGTTATCTATAAAAATGATGACGAATCAGTATAGATACGGCCGAAACACCTGGTTCATGAGGTCCATGAACACGGCTGATGCATTTATAAGTCTAAATGATATCACAAGGAATTCATAGTGCCCAAAACTGGTTCTGAATGTTGTTTTCTGCACGCCTTCATCCCTGACACACAATTGATGATACCTGGATTGTAGGTTGATCTTAGAGAAATATTGTGCCCCTTTTAACTGGTCAAACAGGTCATCTATCCTGGACAGAGGATACTTGTTCTTGACCGTGACGTAATTCAGCCTGCGATAATCAATACACAACCGCAGCGATCCGTCTTTCTTCTTTAGAAACAATACAAGTGCTCCCTAGGGAGATACGCTAGGCCATATAATGATCATCTATCTGTCTCCTTAATTCCTCTATTTCACACAGAGGCATGCGGTATGTTGGTAAGGAAATGGGCGTCGCACCAGGCACAAGGTTGATAGTAAAGTCGATCTCGCACCGGGGAGGTAGTCCCGATATCATTCTGAACACGCTCATGAAATCTCAGACTAGAGGTGTGTCCCCAAGTGTCAGATCATCAACATTTTCCAATAAAAAAACATAACAACTTATGCGATAGGGCCAACTGACCTGAACTGGGAAAGTAAAGGTCTTGCCCTCAGGTCTATGGGTTGTCACCAATCTAGTATCATAGTCGATCCCTGCCTTCATTTTGATGAGCCAATCTATGCCAAAGATGATGTTGTAATGATACAGCGGGGTGACGATTAGGTCAATGCACATTGTTCTGCTCCCTAAGTCTATTAGGCAATCTTTACAAAGCTTAGTAGTGTCGGAAAAGGTCCCTGTTGCGGTAAGGATTCTCACCCCAACCATAGGGATAATGTTCAGCCCTAAACACTTGACTGTAGAGTACGATATTATCAAAATAGTGGACCTGGTGTCCACCAATAGAAATATAGGTGTACCTTGAATGTGGGCAGTGACTTCAAAAGCTAAAGGCACTGTAGTTGCTGACTCAGATGCTTCAGCTGCAAGTGCATGTACATGATCTTGTTGAGAACGATTGGGTTGCGCTGCCATAGGTCGTTGAGGCGGCCCATTTCGAGGTATGGGTGGTCGGTAAAATGGCTGTGCTGGTGGTGCGGATCGTAAAGGAGGAGCTGAAATAGCATGTGACAGCTGACGGTTGATCTTATGAGGTGGTGTAAAGTCGTTTTCCCTCATCTTAGTAAAATAATAGGTGTCTGTATGGCCCGCCTTCTTATAGTAGATGCACCAAAGATCTGATTGCCTCAATTGGGTCGTTAGAGCCATTATCCTGGGAGGTAAATCTACACGAGGCCTCTTGTCGAGGAATGGTCGGTTCGGCAGTTCAGACTGAGGCCTTGGGCCCATGGGTATACGTGTCTGAGACAATCTATCTCTATCCTGCTCAGCTCGCAGGGACATGTTCACTAGCTCAGCGTTATTGGGAATACTAGTACAACACATCTTAGTGCGGATATCAGGCTGCAGACCCTCTGAAAATCACCGCATTCTCTTCGGCTCATCTATTAGGATCAGTGGAGCATATCTGGCTAGCTTCGTAAAGTGGTTCTCGTATTCAGCAACGGTCATCCCTCCCTGTTGGAGGTGGAGAAATTCACCCTCCTCTTCATTAGAGTAAGTGAAGGGAAAATACTTTTTATGAAAATGTATTTCAAACGCGTCCCACGTCCACACGTATCCTGCAGGAATGGTTTGTAGGATGTTGTCCCACCAAAGACTAGAACATATAGGTCACAAGCTCCACTTACTTTGCCTTAGTATAGTGCAGTGGCTTCAGCATCTTGGATACATGATCTAACCAATACTCGGGTTGGTGAGTACCCACAAAAGTAGGAGGACGGAAGCGCTGAAAGCGCTCAAATATGCCACTTGTATTCATCATTCTAGCAACCTACACAAGTGGTGCAGGCAGGACCATGTTCATGTTTTGGGCAATGACCCTCGCAATAGTGGCCAAAAATTGTTGTTGCTACTGCATCAGGAGCATCATCTACTCTAACCTATCAGGAGGAGAAGCCGCCTGAGGCACGTGTGGTGTCGATGTAGACGCATGGTTCTGTCCCAGAACCGATGGTGCACTAGGTGTTGGCCCATTGGTGGGGCTAGTGGCCGGCTGTGAATCTGGTATTGTCTCGATATCTGGGTCCAAACTGGGGTCCGTATGGCTATTGCTCAGGGGAGGTGCCCCATCAATCGATCCTCCAAGAGCGAGACATGTCATATTCTGAGTAGTTTTCAGAGGCATTCCCTATATACAACATAGGGTGCAACATGTGTAAGGTTTAAAATGATATTATCCGTCCTGTCCACACAATCCACACATTCCAATTCAAAAGAAGCTTCACGCATTTCATTTAACTAAAATTGTCACAATACATGAGATATAGTATTACATGAATCATGACAGAGAATGCATGTGAGCTAATTTAACAAAATTTTTAGCACCAACCACTCTAACATTTAACTAAGCTTACCAAGGCTATTACTAAGCAAAAACCAGAAGACAACTGCAACACATAACTAGTCCTCTGACTCTAGTGAAGGTGGAGGTGCACCCTTATCCTGCATACAGCACAGGAGAGTCTTCAGAGTGCGAGATATTCTCTTAAATTTCTGTTTTAGATAAGCCTGATTCTCCTTGACCTCCTGTCTCAGGGCGGCTTAGTTCTCTTCAATCTTGGCCATGCGGGCTTTTAAGGCAGCCCGATCATAGCGGTCCTCATGAGTAGCAGTAGGAGGTCCCCCATCAGAGTCTTGGGCCTCCCCTACCTCTTCCTGCTCTTCCTCCTCACTTCTTTCTTCATCCCCACTGCTTCCTTCCTCACTATCTTCTTCCTCACTGCCTTCTCCTGTTTCATTCCCTTCTTCATCTTCACTTCCTTCTTCCTTTTCACTCTCTTCCTCTATCTCATCCCCATACTCATCAAGTCAGGCTTGGCGTTGCTTAGGGCCACTTCCCATGTTGTTGAGTGTGGTCTCACTGATGAAGTGGATGGGCGCAGGATTATCCATATTTAGCCTGAAACCAATGTTACGAGCAATCTTGCAAATAAGTCGGTCAAATGGGAGTGATGCATCTCCCCGAGTAGAGTGTGCAGTTCTGATTATCTAAGACAGGGCGAAGGTAGGCAGGCACATCTTGTCTCCCTGTCCAACTCTATACAGGAAGTCCACCATCAAATGAGCGCATTTTGTACAGTTACTCTCCACCTATGATACACATTATACATGCATATGTGGTGGAGCAGGCGAAAGTCTTCCATGATTTTAATCGATGGGAGGAATAGTCTTGCCTTCAATGAGCCAGTCGGCCACAAAGGAAATGTGTGTGGCGTTCTCTCTCTCGTCGACTAGTGAGATGAGATGCACTAGAGTGTACCACACCACATTCAATTCCCATTATACGGGACATCACATCTACATTGACTATGGCTTCCTGCCTCCCTAATGGGATAGTAAACTGAAGAGGCTCTAACGTTGGGTTCCGTATGTGGGCATAGAAGGCTTGGACGGTGCCTTCACTTGCTTAAGCCTTGCCTTCAAACATGGGACCCCATCCGGTCTCCAACAGAAGGTTAATAACTGGATACAACCTAAACAGTTTTTCATCAACATGGGCTTCAAATATGACTTTGCGGTCATGAAACATACCAAGTCTAGTGCCCACCGGTAGAGATCTTTCGAGCGGGATTTAAGGATCGAGATCCCTTTTCGTTCTTTGCTCTCCCTCGGCGCTTGTGCTAGCCTCAACGCTCGCCTTCTTCCTCGAGTGTCTTGGACAGCTCGGCCCAGCTTCATTTGGGGCTTCTCTTCTCTTTCTCATAAGGGAAAGGAGCGTTAAGAGTGAGAATATGGTGGTAACTACCTAGAAGAGAGCCATGGAAGTGGAAAGCTAGGAGAATGAGGTGGGTTTAGGAATTTTGAGAGTTATGAGACACAAGGTGTAACGCTCCGTACCTTTCAGTACACGGGTGTTACAGTAGGAATCTAAATCTGTCTACACGTGTGTGGAAACACATGTGACTTACCTTACACATCATCATCTAGTGACCCACAATCTATGCATCTTGGCCATCTAGTATAATCTCCATCGATAAGCCATCTGGCCCTTGAATTTCAAAACAAGGCCATTCGTTAGGTGATTTGACGTAAGGAATTTTTCCTTGAATGAAACGATGGATAAACTCCCTATCCATAATGATTTAGATATACGTTCTTTTGTAAGAATTACTTAGAAATGTACCTATAACTATGTGGAGCCATTAGATTTCTCAAAACTTACAGATCAGTAATAATTATGAAAATGTCATCGACCCATACCCCTAATCACTCTGAAAACTCACTTTGTGTTCATCCACTGACAAAACTGACCATACATCCACCCATATGCATGGTTAGAGTGTTAACCATAAAGCTTCCTTATTTTTAACAAGTCACCTGACCATTTATCAGGTTTGGATCTGCCAAATAGGCCATCCGAATATCAGGATGAATCGGTAATTGTGAAGATCTTCGGGTTTAAGTCCCAACTACCTAGTAACTTGTCAATCGGAGGTGTATAAATGCTATTTTGAATTACGGAGAGTGTAGGCCACTAAAGGAGCATCTTGGACATCCTAAAGAGATCGAGGCCCAAATTGGACTAATGGAAAGAGCATGAAAAATGGGGTATACCCACCAACTTTCAGGGCATTTGGACAATACACTCTGATATAATAGACATTGGAAGATGATTAGAAAATGGATGGCAAATTTGTAATTAAAGGGTGTAAGGTGACTACGTAAGAGTGAAGATGGTTTTAATGGTAAATACCATTTAATGCATTAGCAGATCGTGTGGCCCACCTGAAGTTCGGATCTACTTCAAATTTGGGACCATGGGTTTGCATGGCGTGCCAAAGATGGTGAATGGTGAGGATCTTTTAAAAGATCATCACAGGTGGACCCCCATCTATTTTGAACAACAAGAGAGAAAAGAAACTGTCTGCATGTTGTAAAAGCGGACGAAAAAGGGGAAGTGACGGAATTATCACCACACATTGACTAGTGGTGTGGCTCATCCAAAACTCGGACATGCCCCATATTTTGGCCCATGGCCTAACATTATCATACAAAGCAAATGAGGGGAGAGGATTTGCATAAGTGACATCACGAGGGACCCTACACGATGCCATAGCCAATCACGATATCTCATTACGTGGTTCCAGAGGCAATTAGATGTTGGGCAACATCTACTGTTCAAATATGTTGTGTCCCACTAAAAGGCTTAGATCCTTGCCATATCTGAACACATGAGACTACATGATCCGTTTAAGACGATGAACGGTGTGGAATAGTCACAAACATCACTGTGGGCCCTATAGTGTTGTGTACGTACACCATGGTGTAGTGCACTTGGTGCGCATCAGACGTGCCAGCCAAGCCGACCAGTGCTGGCACGAGAACTTCTCAAAACAGGGATTTCCCTCTGTTTTTATTTTTCAACAACCGACGGATGAACTTCAGTGTTTCTGATCATGGCCCGCGAACTAGGGTCCACACCCATGATCTGAACCGTCCATTAGGTGTGGCCCTCAATTCTGATAAAAACCCAAGAATTTCCATGTGTTGGGGCATCCACGCAAGCACACAAATTCCGGCACAAGTAGGACCCGAAAGCACATAACTTCCGAAAATAGAAACATTTCTCACCGATAGCTAGGCAATTCATGTGCTTGCTTCCCTTTACATCTCCACCGTTCAAAACGGGAAATTCCCAGTCGTCCAAACCCGGGTTCCACCTCAGCAAAGAAAACCACGGGCAGGTTCGATTTTGCCCATCGGATTTGGAGGTAGTTTTTCTGGATCAAATCCAGGTCATGTAACATGGATCTAACGGCTTAAGGAGGATTAGGGTGAGCATAAGATGCATAGAGACTAAGCAGCAGCGAGATCTGCCTTCATTTCTTGCGGCAGCCATGGAAAACAACCGTTTTCCTTCCTTCGGTGAACCCACCATCCAAACTTTCGTAGAGCTTCGAAAGAGCTTACCCATAAGCTTCCTAGGGTCCATACAGATCATCCCATGCTGACAAAATGAAGAAAGAAGCAATGGGAAAGAGTCTGCCATTGACGGTGGCCTTCTTCTCCACCGTTGTTAGTACATTTCGGGGCACGTTCGACTAAGGTGTTGGAGTCCAGAGATGGCTGGACTTTGCAACAGGGAAAAATAGGAAGAAAGGAGAAGAAAAGGAAGTGAGAAAAGAGAAAGAAAGAAGTATGGAGAGAGTGAGGCTGCTGTGTAACCCAAACCGGACCGAACCGAGCTCGGTCTGGTTGCAGGCCTTGCCGATTTGGGTGCTGCTGGAGTTCCAGCTCACGCACACACACAGAGAGAAGAAGGAGAGATAAGAAAAGAAATAAAAGAGAGAGGGAAGGAGAGAGCCATTTTTCTCCTTCCTTCTTCTTGTCATTGGCTCGCTACCGCACTCGGATCGACCCAATGGGGTCGTCAAGTAGAGCTGCTAGCTGTTGCAGTAGGAGAAAAGGAGAATAAGAAAGGGAGAGAGGCCAAAAAAAGGAGGAGAGAGTGGGGCTGTTTCAAGACTATTGCTGCAGCTGAGTTGACTCAGTTCGTTCCACCGAGTCACTAATACAACTACCGAGTTGTTGGGTCAGACCTCTGTTGATTCATTAGGTGAGGGAGAGAAAGAAAACAGGAAGGAGAGAAAGAGAGAGGCAGTAGGTGGGTGGTTGCTTGAGCCAAGTCAACTCGGTTGGGACCAAGTTCAGCTAGGCCGAGTCGACTCGTTGGATGTTGAGTTGGGCCGCATTTCTCCTGCCTAGGTACAAAGTCTCTACCCTCTTATATCATGATTTGGATTGGACTATCTGATCAAATGTTATAGTGGGTAAACTCACATTTCTCAAAATCCTAACCATAAGTTAAATATGGGCCAAAGTCCACTATATAACCTAGTTATTGTAAATAAAATTGTAATTATCAAATAGTAGTAATTCATTTAATGATAGATCATGGTATCTAGCATCATGGCTAGATTCACTATTGATAGTTATAGTTAACATGGGATTAATATAATACTTGATTGATATAATTATTAGTATTAGTCCTCGTTGTATTATCATTAGTAAATACTCTATTACTGTCACTTGTATTTCCTACGAGATTATTAATCTGTATAAAAAAATGTTAGATGATGTGGGTACATTCAAATATGAATATGGATGGATCAATACTCCTATTACGGATACTATTCGATCTGTTGTACAATAATAACAATAATAACAATATTAATAAGAATTTAGAATTTAAAATCCTAGAACCTAAGTTTAGGACTAAACCCTAGGATGGAAGTCCCAATCTTACACTAAAAACCCTAATTCTACGATAAAACCCTAAGATAGATAACTCAAACCCTAGGTTGTGATCTTAAACCTACGTAGTGTGCAGAACCTGGATTTAATTGTGCAAGTTCATAAATTGTGGTAGGATACAACTCTAAGGGCGCAAGCACTTAGCTACACTAGAAGGCGATTCAAAGTATAAGGTGATGATTCTTCCCCTTGAGCTTTCCATCTTCTCATTAGCTTAAGTTATAGTTTTTATTTAAATTTATTTGATATCTCTCTCTTATAATCACATGTGTTAACTGGTGGAAATTGAATTGCTATATTGCCTGCTTAATGTTCATCTTGTATATTTGTTTATTAATTATTGGTGGATTGCTTATGGAACTTAAACTGGTACATCAGTGGGTAACCCCACTTATAAATGTACACCCATACTTGGGATGTAACTCGATTGACGATGATTGCTATGGACCTTCGATCTAGTGTTTATTGAGTGGTGGTCTAGATGGATCATTAATGTGGGCCTACCATCCAGGGTTGTTATGTCTAATGGTTTTTAAGGATGTTCTTTATCATATGGTTTTGATATTCGCCCTATGTGACATATTTTGATACTCGCCCTATATAGATTCGATGTTTTATACTATGCAACCATGCTATGGTAAGCCCCATATACTGTAATATGATTGACCACTAGTCGATGGGTTTCCATTAAACATCCTAAGATGGTAGTCTCATGGGCTAGGGATGGTAATAATGGGACACTATGCCCGAGCCGTCGGCTTACGCTGTGCCATGTGCTCCCCATAGTGATCGTGAGCATATTTAAATTGGCTGATTGTAACTGGACTAATAACGGTTTGGCTAATCATGCATTCATAGCATATTGGCGATGACGGGTGGCTATTCTGGATGTTATAACACATGCCTTAAAGTTGTTGGGGTATCATTTCGCTAGCTCCCAGACCACCGACTACCGACCCCCGGCCAACTGGATGATTTTCCCAGGTTGATGATTGCATGGGTGATGAGCCCAAGTCCGACTGGATGTGCATCCCCAGGTCGATGTGCATTCACGCATCCATGCATTTAAAAATATTGCATCATGTGTTGTTTTGATTACCTTGTTGTTTTATAACTATGCTTACCTAATGTGGCGGTGTGTAATCTTAAGGGGAATTCACACTGAGCTGGCCACTCATCCATCAAATATACAACCGTACAGGTAGAACAGGTGACCCAGATGATGTATATGTTCAGACTTGATGAGGAGTTGTGCACAAGTGCCATGAATGCATGGCCGTATTGCTAAGAGGAGCTGCGTGGTCATGTAGCTTACATTTATATGCTTTCTATTATTTCTTATGTATGCAAATCTTATAATCGTTAATGCTGAGACATTGGTTTTTATAAGTCATTATGGGTTGCTTGTATATTTGAATGATAATGAAATTTCCCTTATGTTGATTTATCCACTCTACGCTCATCATCTAGCCTCCCGAAACAAACTAGAATTATGGAATAATAATGCAATGAACTAAATTAAAACATAAACCACACCACACTAGGGATTCTTACGTGAAAAATCCTCGAAGAGATAAAAACCATGGGACCTCGTCCAGATCAACAATCTACTATAAAGCAGAACGTTACAACTGATCACAAGCACACACCGCTTGGATCAAACCTTCTTCACTCACGCAGGAGTGGATAAACAATAAGAGAAACAAAGAAGATAGAGAGATCTCACCGATTATGAGGACGTGAAAGCGCTGAGATATGGTAGATCACCTCTACGAGCATAGCCCCTCTTCCATAAGCTCCCTCTCTCTCTCTCTCACACCTTTGATAACCCTAAGCCCTTTTAGCAAACCCTTGCAAAGCTTTAGGAAACCTTAGAATACCCTGGAATCCACCCCAATGTAAATCATTATATATACGTGCTGCATCAATTTTTTTCTTTTGCGGGTTAGTTGTTGCAATTAGTCACTCCAATCGTAATTGTGTGATTCACATGGTCATGTGTTATGTCTGTCTTGGGATAACCGTATAAATCTATGTTAAATGTGAGACACGCGAGCAAATCTCCATAGTATGGGATGTAAAGCGAGTTGAATAACTCTAATCATATTCCACATTGTGGCGATCGCCAAGGGTGATAAACCACATGTACTTTGTTAGGCATGCATCTCATATAGATTGCTTATGCATTGATACCTCTTGTAGTTGTGGAGTACGAGACGTATCAGAATCTTTACATTATTTTATAAATCTCTTGAATTACTGCTAATCTTAAGGGATAACCATCACTATGAGTAGGGCATTGACCCTCTCCCAACTATATAGATAATGCAGGTGATGTACAACTTGAAGACCTAGAGGACCATCTCCCTATAGAAGACTATACCGAAAGAATATGACGATAGTTTATTTATTTAGTTTTATACTTCCACTGCGAGCTCGATTAATGTAATAAGCTTCCATTGAGAAGGCATTTGATTATTTATTGAATTTATTTACTTTGATGAAATAATCAATACAAATGATTTTATTCTCATGAATGATTACCTTTGTGAATGTACCTGGATGTGACATTATTAACACCCAATTTTCTCGGGCACAGTATAAACTCTGGTCATGAACTTTCAGGATGTTATATAGTTAGTATCAAAGCATGAGAATTAGATTAACTAGGCCTGAGGGAGTGGACCATCACAAGTCTTACGCGATTAAGACATAACGAAATAGATACATACACTTAAGGAATTCCCAAAAGAACTAGGGAGTTGAGAATTAGAAACCCATATTCAGGTTTTCCATTAGAAATATTAAGTTAGACGTGAAATTTAGAAATTTTGAATCTAGGTACCCCCATAATAATCCCCTCAAACTGTAGAATCTTGCCTCATGAAATTTTGTGGAGTCTTAAGAACGAGTCAAAAGCATAGGCTCCAAATTTTGAATAAATTAGACGTGTGGATCAGAAGAAAAAATTTGTGGAGTGACAGACTGACAATAGAAAATGATTTTTGGATATTAATAATGACAACACTAAAGCTTAGGCTCAAACAACAAATGGATGAATTGGCCTATCCATTGTTGTCTAGTTCAGTTAGGATATTTTAAAACGAAAAAATTTCCAAGGACGTAAAGAAATCGGGACCATGGAATTACGAACCACTTTAAGCAAGGCGCAAGCAGTTTTATCCAAATACTAAATCTCGGGGTCAAGATTTTCTTTTAAGGTCTCCGAGATTTTCTTTTGGGGGGGGGGGGTTAGGATGTAGCGTCCTAATTTCATGTAACCAATGATATGCACATCCAAGTAATACATTGAGAATTTAAGCAAATTGAATTAGAAAAGATGATAGAAGATATCTCGAATAATGTATCAGGTAATTAGAGTACACATTGAAAGTGTAAAGGGGCCATGTTAGATTTATCCTTTATGAGAATATAAGATTACGTGATTATTTCCCATGAGTCTAAAATAATTAGGATTATGGATTGATGGAACTATGTTTACGTGAAATTTACACGGTTTGACTCAAATTCTAAGTCCTCAAAAATCTCGAATGATCCCAATGCCCTGATCAAGCTAAGGATCGAGATTTAACAAGATTACAAATTAATACCAGTAAATCCTCTGTATTACGCAGACAAATGATCTGTATATCGGACTTAAACCTACTACAACCATCAATTCATATTACCTTGACCACAGGAAATAGGGAATCCTTAGAGGCATGGAAGATGGCTTGTGAATTAGAAATACTAAATTTTCGGGACGAAATTATGTTTAAGGGGGCGGGGGGGTAGATTGTAACACCCCGAACATTTCAATACCCAAGTATTGAAAGTTCTCTAGTGTTACCATGAAATTTAACATAATATGTACATATGTATGATACCAATCTAGCCATCTTAACCTTACATCCTTTCCCTGACACGAATCTAACCCTTGAGAATAGTTTCCACCCGTAAATCAAGTGATCCGACTGTTGATCACGTGGTTTGATACATGTACATTCCCCTAACAAAAATCAACGAATAACCCTTATCCATAATGATTTAAACATAACTCCTTTTACAAGCACTACTTGTAAACATGCCTACAACCATGTAGAAGCCTTAGATTTCACAAAACTCTTAAATCAACAATAATTATGAAAATGCCATTAACCTAGACCCCTAAATTCTAGATCACATGGTTCCCGCGATCCGTTTAGAGTGAAATTTTACACCATGCTATCCTTAATTAGTCGTGCACGTCAGATTTCAACCCTTAGATCATTGTAAAAATAGCCCAATGGATAGATCAACTGTTAACCATTGACTTGGGGCCCACCTGATCTTTAGATATGACTCAATTTAGGGATTAACCCCTTAAATTAGATGAAGAGATGAATGGATGGTGTAGATACCTCAAATGAACATGACTGTGGGCCCCATGAGTGGTCCCCGTGTGCATAGTATGCATGCACAAGCGGTGCACCAGATTGAACATCAGGTCAAACTTAGTTTGACCCGACGTTTTTTCGAAAACGGAGGAAATTCCTCCATTCCACCCATGCTTGTGTAAATCGAATCGGGGCCCACCATCTTGGACCATCTTCTTGATTCAGATTGTCCATCATGTCGGGAAGCCTAGCCCGGTCAAAACCATGGCACCCGTGTGCATCCATGTATGCACACGGGCCTACAGTAGCAAATGGTAGGAGTTTGGACACTACAAGATTCAAACAAAAATGGTCTGTTTACGACATCAGTGGCCCACCATGATCGGCTGACTGACAAATCTAAGTCATCCATCTTCTAGATGGGATAAAAATGATCAGAATCTAAACATCAGTGGATTCCACCTACTTCAGTAATTAGAGCAGAATCGGTTTCACTCAGCACGATATAACAGCGTCTAAGTGACTTACGCTGCGGAGGAACGTCCAACTAGGACTCTCAAAATCAACAGCTCTAGTGAAATCTGAGCCATCTAAACTTTGGAAAGGGAATTCTGACCCTAACTAACTAGGAGAGGAGACGAAACATCAAGGAAAACACACGTTCCGCTGTTATTCACGTTCCACTGCCGCATCGTGCAGAATTGTTTTGAAACTCATCCAATAAATATCATCTGAGACATCTATCTCATGGGCCAGAGAGCTTCAAAGAAAGGATCCACACCATCTAGGAAGGTTCGATCGGTCAAGAGATGATCAAAAGTGTAATTGCCATTAAAGCCTAAAGCCATCTTCCCGGTAAAGTCGTTGAATAATGAGTGCTGCCCTACCACATTCCAGCCATCAAAGACTCTCCGTCTGATCACCCATCCAATCATGGATTACCTCTCTAAAGCGAAAAGAAAAATAGCAAGAAATTAGGAAAGAAAGAGAAGAAGAAACCACCGGATTGCGTTACGCGACTCGGCTGTAAAACCGCAAGGAACGCCTGCAAAAACTTTGTTATGCAGGGCAATCTGCATCCGAGATTACGCAAGAGCTTTCTGGAAACCCCAAACCAAGTATAAAAGGCATGTATTGCTGATGGAAACCATACAACAAGATAGAGAAAGAGAGATTGACAGGTAGAACGGTGCGACTCACTGAGTCAAACCAGGTGGTGTAGACATTCCAGTCCCCTGCTGGACGGTCCAACAAGAAAAGAAAGAAAGAAGGGAAAGAAAGAGAAAGAGAGAGAATAGAAGAAAAGAAAAGAGAAGAAGAAAGAAAGAAAGAAAGGAAATGAAAGGAAAAGAGAGAGAAGGAGAAAGAAAATGGAAGGAAAAGAAAAGGGAAAGAAAAGAAAGGAGGAAGAAAAAGAAAGGGAGAGTTGTGTTCCGAGTTGACTTGCTAGGTCCTGGACTGAGTTAGGGCCAGATTTGAGTCGAGCTTTAGGTGAGGGTTTTATCCTTTAAGCTTACTTTAATTGAGTTGATGCATTTTATCTCGCCTTATTACGTGCCATTTTTCATGCCTTCTACCTGTTCTCACATTACCATGACTTTATCTCCATTTTTGTTTAAATTGTCATCAACAATTATTGGCCTTTTGGGGTTATGACATGATGTCCATTGTAAGGAGTCTTCTTGCATTCATGTGGGGCTATGGATATGACCCTTACTCTTGCCTTTAATCTTATTTGAGTTGACCTTTACCAATCGTCTCTTATTTGACTTGACCTTCGTCACTTGTCTCTTATTTGAGCTGGTCATTGCCACTCATCTCTTATTTACCTTAAAGGCTTGAGCATGTGCCTTGATATTCCTAAACTCCCATAGTTCAAGAGTTTCTCTCTAGGTGCAAGTACTATGTTGGGTATCCCTCTTCTAGTGATTGAATAAATATCATGGACGCAATGCGTTTTCAGTAGTGGCCCTGGGGCGACACATAATTCCATGTTTTACGGGTGATGGTGCACCAGGTGGTGTATGTAAATCGTTATATATAGGTGTTATATCAATTCTTTTCTTTTAAGGGTTGGTTGTCTCAATTAGTTGATCCAATCGAGATTGCCTGATTCACCTGGTCATGTGTTGCGTCCGTCTTGGGATAACCACATAATCCATGTTAAACGTGGGACATGTCGACGAATCTCCATAGTATGGGATGCAGGGTGAGTCAGATAACTCTAATCATATTTTACAATGTGGCGATCACTAAGGGTGATAAATCGCATATACTTTAATAGGCATGCATCTCATATAGATTGCTTGTGCATCGATACCTCTTGTAATTGTGGAGTAGAACCTTTACATTATTTTATGAATCTCTTGAATTACTGTTAATCTTAAAAGATAACCATCACTATGAGTAGGGCATTGACTCTCTCCCAACCGTATAGATGATGCAGGTGATGTACAACTTAAACACCTAGAGGACCATCTCCCTATAGAAGACTATATCAAAAGAATACGAAGATAGTTTATTTATTTAGTTTTATACTTTCGCTGCGAACTTGATTAATGTAATAAGCTTCCATTGAGAAGGCATTTGATTATTTATTAAATTTCTTTACTCTGATGAAATAATCAATACAGATGATTTTATTCTCATGTACCTTCATGAATGTACCTGGATGTGATCTAAATGAAAAAAATATGGTGCAATTTTTAAAGCATCCAAGTTTACATTATTAACACCCAGTTTTCTCGGGCACGAGTATAAAATCTCGCTGTGAAATTTCGAGATGTTACATTTACCGTTCATTGATCAAATTTTAAAAAGGCTAGCTGGTCACTCATACTATTGCTTCCTTGACGGGTATTTAGGCTACAACCAGATAAATATAACCTCTGAAGATTAGGAAAAGACCACATTCACATGTCTCTTTAACACCTTTACTTACCGAAGGATGCTAGTCGGACTGTGTAATGCCCCCGCCACTTTTCAGCAATGCATGATGAGTACTTTTTCTGACATGGTGGGGCAATATTTAGAGGTCTTCATGGACAACTTCTTTGTCTTTGGTCCATCCTTTAGCGATTATTTGGAGAATCTTAAATGTGTGCTAAAGTGATGTGAGGAAAAGAACTTGGTACTAAATTGGGAGAAGTGTCATTTCATGGTTCGTAAGGAAATTGTCCTTAGACATATCATCTTGTCTAAAGGAATTGAGGTAGATAAGGCTAAGATTGATTCTATCTCTAACTTACCTCCACCCATGAACATACGAGATATGCGATCCTTCTTAGGACACGCCAGATTTTACAGAAGATTCATAAAGGAGTTTAGTCACCTTTCTCGCTCTTTATACAATCTACTTCAAAAGAATGTACCATATGAGTGGACTGAGTAATGCTAAGAAGCCTTTTCTAAGTTTAAGGGCATGTTAACCACCGCACCTATCATGCAACCACCCAACTAGAACTTTTCTTTTGAAATTATGTGTGATGCATTCGACTATGCTCTTGGGGCAGTGTTGGGCCAGAGAAAAGAAAAGAAGCCCTATGTTATTCATTATAAAAGTAAAACTCTTAAATCCTACCCAAGTGAATTACTCTACTACGGAGAAGGAGCTCTTAACTGTAGTATTCGCTTTAGACAACTTTAGGTCCTACTTGATTGGATCCAAGATCATCATTTACTATAATGACCCAGAAAATTTTGTGCCTTGACCCGAGTACTACCTCTGTTTTCCTTAGAAGCTTTTTGGGGTAATTAGCGCTAAACTTGATTGCTTATGAAATTTGCATCAATGACTTTAAATTCGATCTGCATGACTCAAAACCTGTAGAATCATTAGCACTAGGTTACTCTGAAAGCTGGGATCCATCGCTAAATCCTGTTGTTCTTGGAAATTTTTAGAAACTTTGGATTAGACCTGGACCGCCCGCGGAAAGTCCGATAGCGATGATCTTAGGCTGTTTTGGTCACCATGTTGGACTTGGCCATCAACTTAAAAATCAAGTCCATGTGATGCTCTAGGTCGATTTGATTAAGTTCGGAGTGAAGAGTGTGAGAATGGTTGGAAATTTAATAAGATTTTATGAAATCTGAGTCGTGTCGCTTGCGCAGTGATTTTAAGCAATCTGACCATTGGATTTTGACCCAATTTCACCCTCTGATCAGGAAAAGTGGCCCAGGCATGTCCTTGTGCTTGTGGACCTGATCGAGATTCGGTGACCGTTGAATTGAGTGTGGTCCGCCACGGCTGATCTGAAGATCCGATCGGTACAAAAACTCAGCCTGACCTAGATCCATGGTCAGTGAGCTTAAGTCCGACCTTTCATGGTAATAGGCCCACCAGAAGTGTTTCGTTGGATCGAGAGAGGCTTGTTTTGGTTATACCCTAAGTATACCTTGGCCCTGGGGTTATTTCCATCAATGTTAGGCCTATATATAGACCTTAAAACCCTAGCTCTCTTTTCCATACGAATTTCCTAACCCTAACTAAGAAAGAGAGAGGAAAAAAGAGAGAAAGTGAGAGAGAAGTTGGTGAATCATCTTAGATTCTTTCCTGTTCTTCTTCATCCTTAAACCTTTACTTTTGAATCGTTATTCCGGCGATTCTGAGTTCATCCTTGGGTAAGTTAACCTAACCCTAATCTGTGTTAGAGCTTAAAATAGTCTTTGTGTTGTTGTAGCTTATTTCTATTCTTGCCTTAGGTTGTTCTGTCGCCGTTGACGAAGACATATCGTCTTAAATTAGTTCGGTGTTCCATTTCTGGTTAAGGTACGGACTTTAATCGTATAGGTTATGGCTTTTAAGGCTTTCAATGTTAGCTAATGGTTTATTCTTGCTATGGATGAGTTTTCACATGCCAAATGTTATGTTCATTTCGCGTTCCTGATATGCATGTGTTATATTGAGATTTGTATATTCTATGTGTATGTATAAAGTACCATATATGTATAAAATATGCACTTGTGTTTGCCATGATTATTTGTCATGTAGGTATGCTAGATATATGTGCGACAACTCCTTGGTAAAAGGAATTGTCCAAATGTGTGTATTCCAATATACGTCATGTATGTTGACCTATGTATTCTAAGTGTTTGTAGAAAAGCCTGAATGATCTAAAGTGCAACTTATTAACCTAATTGCGGGCGTTGAGAAGCGATTCTCAACTCTCCTATTAGTGTGTATGTTTTCCTTCATGCAAGTTACATTCCTTGTTATTTAATTTCAAGTCTTACTTATGCTTAAATCCATGTTAAGTTGATATTCTTCGAATGCTCGTGTACTACATGATTTGAGTCGTTGTTCCATTTTTATTCTAAATTGTAGATATGAATATCTGTTGTAGTGGAATATGTGTGGGACTATGCATTAGTCCAGGAAATCGATAATCGGCCTTAAGTTCGTGGCTGAGGTTGCTTTCGCCACGTAGGACGTGATTAGACGAACCCGAGTCGTATTAGAGTTGTCGGCAGTGGTTTGGCCACACGGAGTGTTTGTGCACTCTATGTCGTTCAACCCAACGTGCGCTCGTGCTAGTCGAGTTCGTCAAGTAACCCGATTGTTCGATGTATGTTCACCATGTATGGACGCTATTGTTTGAATTTAGGGTACCAAACTTACCAGTGAAAATCCTGTAAACCGTTGTACCTTGATCCGCTAAGACTTATGAGCTGGACATGGTGGTATGGGACACCGTGGTCGAGCTGTCGGCCTACGCTGGGGTGATGAGCCTCCCCGTAGTGACCAGTGAGCAACCAAACTCGTGAGCTAATTATAGTGGTATGGGACACTATATTCATGCTGTCAGCCTACATTGATTGGTGACGAGCCCTTTGTAGTGACCTCGAGCATGCCTGGATACCGCATTGAGGTGACGAGCATTAATGTAGTAACGAAGGTATGATAGGCGTGTATTGATTGGTGATGAGCCCTTTGCAACGACCTAAAACCATATGATCATATGAGATGATCTAGGACTGACGACCCTAGAATGGATCACTGTTTGGATGGTGATATGAGGAAGGTACCTTAGCTTCCCAATCCTGCTGTATGAAAAGGACTAATAACAACTTGGTAATCATGTTCATGCACCGCATTTGCATGTGCTTTGTAGACATGGCACACTTTGAGGTGATGTCATGCGTAACGTAAGATGAAGACGCTGAGGGTATACGCGTGAGGGCATGCATCATTCTGCATACACCCTTGCATTAACAAGAGTACTTAAGACATGTTTGGTTATTCTGCTTTATCATTACTACTTGATTGAATTGATAACATGTTAACCTTTGCTTTATTGTTCCATTGAGTTGATCACTCAATCCCACGTTCTAGGACGGTGTTTAAACACCCACCAGACTCTGTCTTAGTTGCAGATATGGATGCGGCTCCTGAGGCAATGCAGGAGTTTGATGATGATGAGGCTGCTTTCTCTTATATGCAGTTTTCAGACGGGTTCTAGTGAGCCTTGTTCTGATGTGCGGGATGCTGGGATTTCTTTTCGGAATTAAATGATGTAATTTGATACTTGTAATTTTGATAGTAACACTTGTAAGTTTGACCTGGTATGAATATGTATTTCAGGGATTTGCACATGTACACATATATTTCTTTAAGTCTTCCGCTTGCGTTCTTCACTTATCCCTGAATTATATTTGTAGTTTGGCTTAATCTATTCTATGTTTTATGTACTCATACAGACAACATACATCCATCATTAATATGTTGCATAAGTGATGTTTTGGAACTCGGGAGCTGAGTTATGCTCGACCCCCGAAATTCAGGGCGTTACAAGTTGGTATCAGAGCATGAATTAGATTAAACCAGACCTGGGTTATAGTCACACACCGCACGCTGTCACCACTTTAGTGTATTTGGGTGCAAGTTTATCATAGATTGTGTGTTTGTGTTTCGTTGCTTCTATCGGCGAAAGTTTATTGAAAATGATCACCAAGATCGAGTCTGTGGTCTCTCCTGATCACACACAGTGACCCAAAACCTCTCCTAGACCATCTATTAATGAGTTTAGATGGTTTATCATCTCATTTTAACCCTTCTATCTTCAAGAAATCTCTGTTTATACCAGATTTCTGCCCGAATGGCCCGATAGGCGTCGAATTATTCGAAGGGGCTGATCGGAGCATTTTCAATGGGGCCCAGGGGGGACCCACATCATTTTGGAGCTAAGGGATAAAGAGGACCTCGCCCAATCGGCGAGCCATCGCCGGACGGTCTAGAGACCGGTGATGTCATCGCCGGTTCGGCGAGGCCTCGCCGATCAGCGGGCCAGGCCGGGCAGGCCAGCTTGGGCCGACAAGTATTTGGCCTAGTGTGGCCCACCCTTCCATGGTTTGTTGATTAAAACATCTTCTATACCTTACTTCCTTCACAACTCACCCTCCCTAGCTCTCTTTTCCTTCAAGTTTCTCTCCAAAACTCCTTCAAATCCTCCCCAAATCTTCTTCTTCTTCCATTTTCATGCACACCCATCTGACCCATCTCAAAACCCTCACCCCCATTGCTGATTTCACTACATTTCCTTCTCATTTGAGCTCTCACATCCTCCTTTGGATCTCTAGTGTGTGGAAGTTCCACCATTCTCCCTATTTCTCTCTTTCTCTCATTTCTCATGGCCCTCTTTGAGTTTATCACGGCTATATTTTCCATCTCTACTCTTCTTTCTTTGATGGGGAAGAAGAGAGCGCCCGTGGATGAAGCCGGGCCTAGCCGCCCATCTCGTGCACGGAGGCCAAGAGGTGCCGCCGCGAGCACGACCGCCACCCGTGAATTTCAGACCAAGCGGGACCTTGATCCTCGAGCTCCCATTGGTAGAACCTTGTTGGTGGAGCTATTGCATGGAGTCTATGAAGGCTGTAGGGTCCTTTTTGAGGCTCATGTTGATCCGTAGCTATATATTGAGTTTCTGTTGTTGAAGCGCCTGGAAGGAGCTGGTTTATGTCCCTTGTTTGAGGGTGAGTATCGCGCGAATGCTAATACTGTTCGAGCTTTTTATGCCAATATTTGTGATCCATCGCTGGAGCCTCTGCAGTTCAAGATTCCTTGTGGTAGCGGTCGGGAGGCTATAGTCAATGTCGCTTTGATATCCCGACTCCTGAATGTGCCACTTGGTGAGGTGCATGCCAGTGAGAAGAATTTGAATAGTATGTACGAGAGGGATCGTCGCACCCGATTCTTGTGTGGTCGTCTGGTCGAATGGCAGCCGAATAGAAGTCTTCTAGCTACCAACATGATGGACGACTTTCGCTTGCTTCACCACATGTGTACGTTCAATGTATATCTGAAGTGGAGCAACCGCAGCGAGTGTACGCTCCTGATGGTAGATTTTCTATATCAGGTGGGGCAAGAAGCGAAGTTGTGTGTGTCGACGTACATCTTGCATCAGATTATTCTCATCGCTCGTTCGACTAGGAGGACCGAATCGCTTCCTTTTAGCCGACTCATTTGTAAGCTTGCACATGAGTTTAGCTATAGGCTTGGAGCAGAGAAGCCGGTTCCGGTTCATCACATTAATCTGACGACCCTTAAGCAGATGGAGATTGGTTCTGGTCGACACACCTCAGAGAGTGAGGATGAGGCAGAGAGCGATGATAAAGAGAGTTATGCTGAAGGTGGTGCTGAGATTGAAGAAGAAACAGAGCAGGACGAGGAAGAGGTTGAGGCATAGGATACGAGTGAGAGCTCTCCTCCTGTGGCACCAGAGCAGAGCGCAGATCAGGCAGCCAGGGATGCCCGTCTCACACGGCTTGAGGAAGGGCAGGCTGTTCTATGCCAGGATATCATTGATCTTCGAGGCCTTGTGAAGCATAAGTTCATGAAGGTGACTCAAACTCTGAAGTCTATCCTGTGTTGCTTGTAGGATAAGGGTGCCCCGCCTCCATCTCCTAACTCTGACGCATAGTTGTCGTTGTAGTCATCCTTTACTTTGTTTGTTGTTTCTTTCTGTGTGTAGCCATTGTTGGCTTTGTAGTTGGAGTTGTTTGTAGTTATTTGTTGTTGTTGAAGTGGTCGATGTTGTAGTTCACATGTTTTTCTTATCGTGATTCATGTAATGCTGCACTACTTGTATTGTGACAATTTTATCTAATGGAATGCATGTTGTTTATCTTTGGAGTTGTGCTGTGATTACTGTATAGATGGATTATGTGGACGTAGAATCTTACAGGTTACATCCTCTGTTGAATGTAAGGTATGCCTCCTAAGGGTTCGAAGACTTCGGCCCGTCTCTCCTTGGTTGAGTCGCTTGCTGGGGTTCCTCCCTTGAGCGATAGCCAGTCAGATCCACAGACGGGCCCGTCTCATGCCGGTGTTGGGCCGACACCTATGGCTACTCCAGTCACGCCCTCGGTTCCTGAGCCGAGTCGTGCATCTTCATCTGCTCCACCGTCTGATAGGTTTAAGCAGATGATGTTGTTGATGCAGCAGCAGCAGATTCAGTAACAGCAGCAGCAGCAGTTTCTATCTTCCATGGCTGTCATCTTTGCTCAGTCAGTGGGGGCGACTCCTCCTACTTCACCTATGCCCCCATCTGGGAGCCCCAGTGCGAGCGGCACTTTTGAGCGATTCCAGCGCTTACAACCTCCCACATTTACGGGTTCTCATAGACCCGAGGAGGCCGAGTATTGGATCGATAGCATCTCTAAGATGCTGAGACCACTGCACTGCTTAGAGGTTGAGTAGGTCGAGCTTGCCTCCTTCATGTTTGAGAAGGAGGCCAGTCTATGGTGGGACAGTGTTCTGCGCACTGTCGAGGAAGGATTTGAGTGGTCATGGTAGGTGTTTGAGGCAGGCTTCCACGAGAAGTACTTTTCGGTTATGTACCGACATGAGAAGGAGAGTGAGTTCCTTCGCCTCCGCCAGGGAGGGCTGTCGGTGACGGAGTATGAGAACCAGTTCACTGAGCTAGGTCGATATATTCCTTTGATTCTGGGCGATCAGCCGATGAAGATGCGGCGCTTTTCTGAGGGATTGAGGCTAGAGGTCTGATAGAAGATATGCGGTGCGAGCATTTCTTCTTATGCGGAGTTGGTGAGCAATTCTTTGCGAGTAGAGCAGGACGGGGACAGGTCGTCCCGTATGCAAGCACCATTGGTTCCCAGAGCTGCACCTTTTCTCGGCAAGAGGCCTCGGATAGATTCTCCTCCTAGGCATTCAGCGCCGCCCGCTCAACAGATGAGAGCTGATCTTCGCTGTTCATATTATGAGAAGACGAGGCATTTGGATCATTTTTGCTTTTCCCGTATGCGGGCCAGTGGTTTTACTCCACCGCAGAGGATTAGCCGTCCGATGCCTCAGGTTATTTCTCCTCCACCTCTTCGTTCAGCGCCAGCTCATCCATCCTTCAGACCTGCAGTACCTTGCTTCAGGCCACCTCAGCGGCCCATGGTTCCTCCACCGAATCGTCAGCAGCAGGCTCGAGTTCATGCGCTTTCAGTTGAAGTACCTATGTCTGACTTGGTGCCGAGATCCTTCGAGGTTACAGCGCATATTGAAGGTATTCCAGTTTCTATGTTGGTGGATACAGGGTCCACTACTTCTCTTGTATCATATGCGGCAGTTAGGCGTTTGGGTTTGAGCACTGTTTTTATGCATGGAGTGACGCTTACTACCGCTATGGGGATTTTTTCTACTATGAACAAGCGTTGTATGGATTGTTTGGTTGATCTAGGAAGTGGATCGATCCATGTTGATTTCTTTGTCGCACCTCTTTTTCATTACGATGTTATTATGGGTATGGATTGGCTCACGAGGATGCGAGCAGAGATTGATTGTGAAGTAAGGTCGGTGACCATCCATGGACCTGAAGGCGAGACAGTTACTTTCCCAGTTCAGGTCAGTTACCCTCTTCGTCTTGATTATTATACTTCTCTGTTGGAGAGTATGGCTGAATCGGCGTTTGATAGCACGCCGGTAGTTCGGGAGTTTGAAGATGTGTTTGAGTCGACTCCTAGATTACCTCCTCAATGCGAGATTGATTTTACTATTGATCTCATGCCTAGTGCGGCGCCCATTTCTTTGCCCACCTATCGTATGCCTCCGAGTGAAATGGAGGAGTTGAGGAAGCAGATAAATGGTTTGCTGAATTTGGGTTTTATTCGGCCTAGTGTGTCTCCTTGGGGAGCACCTGTCTTGTTTGTGAAGAAGAAAGATGGTTCCATGCGATTATATATTGATTATCACAGGTTGAATCTGGAAACTGTGAAGAATAAGTACCCTTTGCTCAGGATTGATGATCTGTTTGATTAGTTAAAGGGGGCACGGTACTTTTCAAAGGTTGATCTGCAATCAGGGTATCATCAGTTGCGCGTCAAGAATGAGGATGTGCAGAAGACCACTTTTAGGACTAGCTTCGGTCACTATGAGTTCCTTGTGATGTCGTTTGGTCTCACGAACGCACCGGCCGTGTTCATGGATCTGATGAACAGAGTGTTTCGGACATTCTTATTCCGATTCGTCATTATTTTTATCGATGACATCTTGATATATTTTGCAAGTCGGGAAGAGCATGAGGAGCACTTAAGAGTGGTTTTGGATACTCTCAGAAAGAATTAGCACTTTGTCTAGTTCAAGAAGTGTGATTTCTGGAAAGAGGAAGTCAAGTTCCTGGGACATGTGGTGTCCAAGGAAGGGATAGCTGTCGATCTTGCCAAGGTAGTTGCAGTGCAGGATTGGAAGCAGCATGGTTCAGTTACTAAGGTAAGGAGCTTTCTGCGTCTTGCAGGCTATTATCGACGCTTCATTCAAGACTTCTCGAAGATTGCCAGACCGTTGTCTCAGTTGACACGGAAAGATTTGAAGTTTGCTTGGAATGAGATGGCGGAATTAGCTTTTCAAGAGCTGAAGGACAAGTTGATGTCCGCCTCTGTGCTAGTATTACCAGAGCAAGGGGTTAAGTATGTTATATATACTAACGCCTCTCGTGTTGGCCTGGGTTGTGTCCTTATGCAGAAGGACAGGTGATTGCTTATGCTTCACGTTAGTTGAGGAAACACGAAGAGAATTACCCTACGCACGACCTGGAGTTAGCAGCTGTCATTTTCGCATTAAAGCTTTGGAGACATTACCTCTATGGAGAGGAGTTCGAGCTCTTTTGTGACCACAAGAGCCTTAAGAATATTTTCACGCAGCGTGACTTGAATATGAGGCAGCGCCGATGGATAGAAACATTGAAAGACTTTAAGTTTGATGTTTCTTATCATCCGGGCAAGGCGAACTTTGTGGCAGATGCGTTGAGTCGCAAGAAGGCTGTTGAGTTTGCGGCTCCGCTGATGATAGCAGAGTGGGATATGTTGGAGTTTGTGCGGGACTTTGAGCAGAAGCTTACGGTGGAAGAGCTGTATGAGGCTATCCCGCACATTCGTGTACAGCCCCTTATCGACGAGAAGATCGTTGCAGCTCAAGTAGATGATGAGCTTTTGGCGAAGATAAGAAAGCGGGTTGATACAGATGAGAACTCCGACTGGAGTGTTAGTTCTGATGGGGGCCTACGATTTCGTGGCCAGTTATGTGTTCCTGACATCCCTGACTTGAGACGGGAGGTTCTCGAGTTAACCCATAGTTCTAAACTTGTGATGCATCCAGGTAGCACGAAAATGTATCAGGATATGAGAAGATTTTATTGGTGGGATAGCATGAAGGTCCATATTGCTGAGTTTGTTTCTCGTTATCTCACGTGCCAGCAGGTCAAGGCAGAGCATCGCTGACCACCTGGGTTGCTTCAGCCCATGCCCATAGCAGAATGGAAGTGGGACTTCATCTCTATGGATTTTATTTCTGGGTTGCTGAGAACGAGGAAGGGATATGACTCTATTTGGGTGATCATCGACCGATTAATGAAGTCGGCTCATTTCTTACCTATCAGAGTCACAAACTCTGCAGACGAGTTGGCTAGGTTGTATATCAAGGAGATTGTACGTCTGCATGGAGTTCCCTTGGAGATTGTGTCTGATAGAGACACGCGTTTCACATCTATCTTCTGGACTCGTATCCAGGAAGCGATGGGTGTGAAATTGAAGTTCAGCACCGCGTTTCATCCGCAGACAGATGGGCAGACGGAACGCGTGAATCAGGTCCTGGAAGACATGTTACGAGCTTGTGTTTTGGATTTCAAGGACAGTTAGGATGATTGTCTTCAGTATGCAGAGTTCGCATATAATAATAGTTTCCAGGCGAGTATCGGCATGGCTCCCTATGAGGCGTTGTATGGTCCTTCGTGCAAAGCACCGCATTGCTGGGCAGAAGTTGGCGAGCGTAGTTTGCTTGGCCCGGATTTGGTGCAGGCGACTTCAGAGAAAGTTGACGTCATTCGACGTCGACTTCTGACGGCGCAGAGTAGGTAGAAGAGTTACGCTGATACGAGGCGTCGACCGCTTGAGTTTGAGGTTGGAGACCATGTTTTTCTTAAAGTCTCTCCTATGAAGGGAGTTCTGCGGTTCGGTAAGAAGGGAAAGCTTACGCCGAGATTTATTGGTCCATTTCAAGTTCTGGATCGAGTGGGAGCGGTAGCATACTGCCTTGCTTTGGCCACACCTCTTGCGAGCGTGCATAACGTATTTCATGTTTCTATGCTGAAGAAGTACGTTCCTGATCCTTCGCATATTATCAGTTGGGAGCAGGTGCAGTTGAGCGAAGATGCCACATATGTACTGCGACCGACGCATATCCTGGACAGGAAGGAGCAGGTATTGCGTAGCAAGGTTATCCCTCTTGTGAAGGTGTTATGGACGCATCATAATGAGGAAGAGGCTACTTGGAAATCTGAAGCTGAGGTTAGAAAGAGCTACCCTCAGATCCTTGAGGAATATGAGAAGGTATGAATTTCGAGGACGAAATTTTCTTTAAGGGGGGTAGATTGTAATGACTCGAAAAATTTTGTGCCTTGACCCGAGTACTACCTCTGTTTTCCTTAGAAGCTTTTTGGGGTAATTAGCGCTAAACTTGATTGCTTGTGAAATTTGCATCAATCACTTTAAATTCGATCTGCATGACTTAAAACCTGTAGAATCATTAGCGCTAGGTTACTCTAAAAGCTGGGATCCATCGCTAAATCCAGTTGTTCGTGAAAATTTTTAGCAACTTTGGATCGGACCTGGACCGGGCGTCAAAAGTCTGATAGCGATGATCTTAGGCTGTTTTGGTCACCATGTTGGACTTGGCCATCACCTCAAAAATCAAGTCCATGTGATGCTCTGGGTCGATTTGATTGAGTTCGGAGTGAAGAGTGTGAGAACGGTTGGAAATTTAATAAGATTTTATGAAATCTGAGTCGTGTCACTTGCACGGTGATTTTAAGCAATCTGACCGTTGGATTCTGACCCAATTTCACCCTCTGATCGGGAAAGGTGGCCCAGGCATGTCCTTGTGCTTATGGACCTGATCGAGATTCAGTGACCGTTGAATTGAGTGTGGTCCCCCACGGCTGATCTGAAGATCCGATCGGTACGAAAACTCAGCCTGACCTAGATCCATGGTCAGTGATCTTAAGTCCGACCTTTCATGGTAATAGGCCCACCGGAAGTGCTTCGTTGGATCGAGAAAGGCTTGTTTTCGTTATACCCTAAGTATACCTTGGCCCTGGGGTTATTTCCATCAATGTTAGGCCTATATATAGACCTTAAAACCCTAGCTCTCTTTTCCATACGAATTTCCTAACCCTAACTAAGAAAGAGAGAGGAAAAGAGAGAGAAAGTGAGAGAGAAGTTGGTGAATCATCTTAGATTTTTTCCTGTTCTTCTTCATCCTTAAACCTTCACTTTTGAATCATTATTCCGGTGATTCTGAGTTCATTCTTGGGTAAGTTAACCTAACCCTTATCTGTGTTAGAGCTTAGAGTAGTCTTTGTGTTTTTGTAGCTTATTTCTATTCTTGCCTTAGGTTATTCTATCATTGTTGACGAAGACATATCGTCTGAAATCAATTCGGTGTTCCATTTCTGGTTAAGGTGCGGACTTTAATCATATAGGTTATGGTTTTCAAGGCTTTCAATGTTAGCTAATGGTTTATTCTTGCTATGGATGAGTTTTCACATGCCAAATGTTATGTTCATTTCGCGTTCCTGATATGCATGTGTTATATTGAGATTTGTGTATTCTATGTGTATGTATAAAGTACCGTATACGTATAAAATATGCACTTGTGTTTGCCATGATTATTTGTCTTGTATGTATGCTAGATATATGTGCGACAACTCCTTGGCAAAAGGAATTGTCCAAATGTGTGTATTCCAATATACGTCATGCATGTTGACCTATGTATTCTAAGTGTTTATAGAAATGCCTGAATGATCTAAAGTGCAACTTATTAACCTAATTGCAGGCGTTGAGAAGCGATTCTCAACTCTCCTATTAGTGTGTATGTTTTCCTTCATGCAAGTTACATTCCTTGTTGTTTAATTTCAAGTCTTACTTATGCTTAAATCCATGTTAAGTTGATATTCTTCGAATGCTCGTGTACTACATGATTTGAGTCGTTGTTCCATTTTTTATTCTAAATTGTAGATATGAATATCTGTTGTAGTGGAATATGTGTGGGACTATGCATTAGTCTAGGAAATCAGTAATCGGCCTTAAGTTCGTGGCTGAGGTTGCTTTCGCCACGTAGGACGTGATTAGATGAACCCGAGTCGTATTAGAGTTGTCGGCAGTGGTTTGGCCACACGGAGTGTTTGTGCACTCTATGTCGTTCAACCCAACGTGCGCTCGTGCTAGTCGAGTTCGTCAAGTAACCCGATTGTCCGATGTATGTTCACCATGTATGGACGCTATTGTTTGAATCTAGGGTACCAAACTTACCAGTGCAAATCCTGTAAACCGTTGTACCTTGATCCGCTAAGACTCATGAGCTGGACATGGTGGTATGGGACACCGTGGTCGAGCTGTCGGCCTACGCCGGGTGACGAGCCTCCCGTAGTGACCAAAGTGAGTAACCAAACTCGTGAGCCGATTATGGTGGTATGGGACACTATATTCATGCCGGCTTACATTGATTGGTGATGAGCCCTTTGTAGTGACCTCGAGCATGCCCGGATACCGCATTGAGGTGACGAGCCTTAGTGTAGTAACGAAGGTATGATAGGCGTGCATTGATTGGTGACGAGTCCTTTGCAGTGACCTAATCCGTACTGTTCCGTTGGCTTCTGCGGTCCCTCCGGTCAAATTCTGACAACCTTCGCACCATATCCGGTGTTTGCACACGATCCTAGGCCAGGACCCGCGCACCGACGTCGGCTTGATCCAAAAATTGTATCATAGCGACCGCGTCGTCGCCGCGGTTCCAACGCCATGACTTGCGCACCGAACCGATACCCAGGCAAGAAGATGCTGATCGCCTTATTCAAGAAACACCGCGTGCGATTTCGAGGGAATCTCTATGCAATAAGTCCCATCAATCAACATTTAATGCATCCCATACATCAAGTACATCACCCCATCCCCTCTTTTTTCAAAGAATCTACCCTCTTTCCACTCACCACTCCTCTTTTTCCCATTTTCAACATCCACCATACCCCTTTTTCAACTTTTCAACCCAAACCATCACCCATCCATATCTCCTCTCTTTCTCTCTCATTTCTCAAATCTCCAAGCAACTCAACCCCAAGCCTCATACGTCCAAGCTCCCATCTCCCTCTCAAGTGTGGTCCACCTTCCATCATCCATCTACACCCTCCCATCTCTCATCCTCACCATTAATCGCCCATCATCCACCATCCAAGGCATAGGCAAGGTGCATTTGAAGCCAAGGGAGCAAGGAGAAGAAAGATAAGGTGGGTGATCCACCGTCATTTCTCCTATTTTTTTTGGGCCACATGTGGTGGGACCCGTTTGATGTATGCATGTATGAAATGGAGGGCCCATAGTGGCGGGGTCCCTCCTCTATCTCACCGTGTATCTCTCTATTTTTCTCTCTTTCCCTCTCTTTCTCTCTTCCTTAGAATGAAGTGGGCCCCACCAATATATTAAATCTACTCCATCCATCAAATAGGTAGGCACACCTCATTTTAGGAGAGATCCCCCCCTATTTAGAGTAAATGATATATTATAATATTTTATTAATATTTATATATATGTAGGCCATGATCATGTGGGACCTACCTTGATGAACATGGGCCACTCACGCATGGGACCCACCATGAGGCAGTGTTTATCCAAATCGTCCTACGTCCAGAGACGCTGGACGTTGGCTGAAACAAAAAAAAAAGAAGAGAAGTTTCTTTGGGTTTTGGAGCGCCTTGATGTATGTATGTGATCCACACCGTCCAATCTATTCTCCAGTCTTCTTTAGGCGTTGAGCCAAAATTTTAAGGCGATCTGATCATCAGGTGGGCCATACCATCTAAAACTATGTAAAGACATGCCGGATCATAAAAAGTACTCGGTGGGACTCACATGAAGTTTGGATGCAGGTGAAACTAGTTCTGGACGGGTATAACAGTGGGATACACATAATGGGTGGTGGATTGTGAATCACATCTCTGTGGGCCCCAAAACAAAAAAATAATAATAATAATAATTTTTAAAGCAACTTCCTTCACCAGTCACTGGGGCCTCACGGCTCCAGCTGTGGGCCCCCACGGTGATGAGTTTCGATCTTCAACACCGAGCATTCGATGGGTCCCCTTTGATTATGGTCTGTACCCAAAAATCGGCCGTATACTGATCTCAAGTGGGCCACACCATCTAAAAATCATGTGAATATATGCCTAAAACATATAAAATTATTTGGTGGGGCCGACCTGAAATTTGGATGCGATTGAAACTTGGTTTGGATGGTCAACCAGGTGGGACACACATGATGGGTGGACTGGATTTACAAATCACATTACAGTGGACCCCCAGGTCCACGTGACCTTACAAACAGGTTGGCTGGCAAGGCTAGGCCCACGTGACCCTATCCACGGGCTGCATGGCAAATAAACATCCTGGTGGGCCCCCTGGTCCCGTGACCTTATGAATAAGTTGGATTTCATTTCAGTGCGCCTTATCCAAGGTCCAAGTGACCTTATGAATAGGTTGGATTTCAAATAAATATTATGGTGGGCCCTAGGCCCATGTGATGGAGCCATATTGATGTATTTCTGGCCGTTGGGGAGGCCCACCTTGATATATATATATATATAAGGCCCATGAGATTAGGCCCATTCGACGTATTGGTGGCCCGTTGTCGAGGCCCACTCTGATATATATAAGGCCCATGTTACGAGACCCATTGTGATGTTTTCAAAGGCCCATGGAGTATGACCCATTGCAATGTACATGAGGCCATTGATGCGGCCCACTTGACTTATATAAGGCCCATATGAGGCAGCCCACTTAATGAACCTAAGGCCGTTGGGACGAGGCCCAATAAGATGTAAATAGGTCCATTACAATATGTGATTCATGGAAGGTCATTCCTTGGGAGCGATGTTGGTTTGACGTCCACATTGATAATGTTGGTTAAATGTCCGCATTATAGCTCTCCCTAAGGCCCACTGATAGGCCCGTAATTATGGTAAGTAGGCCGTCTAGGGCCATCTCCATTATACCTAAAGCCCATCTCTTTATACATGTTTAGTATAGATCCATGATTCATGATCATTCGCACCATATGTATGCCTAATATGAGGAGTGCCAATCATAGCATATGCCTTCGGGCTGACTGTTTATGGGCGCCCTGATAGGCGGAGTTACCCCATATAAGTGCATGGTACACGTGAGACTGTTGCATGACTGAGAGTGTGATTCATGCACTTGCATTTGTGTGATTGTAGTCACCGTATGCCCTAGCGACATCGTGGATGGCCTCCACATGTACATCGTGGATGGCCGGATTGATACCGAAAATACTTGGTTCTCAGCATACGGCGCCATAGATGTCCCTAGGTGAAAATCCCTAAACCCGATGGTACAGAGGATGACTCCAACGCGAGACCGAGTGGATATACGAGTGCATGAGGGCCGAATACCGGAGGCCGCGTCTCCCACTGTCGTGGTCCGTTGGAAAGGAGTGTGGCTTTACTCGCCCGAGGGTAGGGGGCAATACTAGCCTGAGTTTGACCAACTCACGAATGGGTCCGCTATCGACGTGCCGGATAAGTATTGGCAGACTATTGGTCGCGGATAGTGAGGTTTCTTACGCTCACTTGGACTGCGGCTAGGAGAGCGACAAGTGCCATTTGGAGTGTATTGAACCCCGATGATTATCCAGAATGAGATTATTCATACATGTTGAGGATTGGCATGCTTGAGTTGCATTCATATCTTGCACCGCATAGCCTTGGTACGGCTGATTGCATTCATGTACTCATCACCATGATTCTGTATTACTTTTTCCTTGCATTCTGAGCACGCCTATATTGCGCACATACTTACACCACCCTCTAAGCTTCCTATAAGCTTATGCACGATTGATGCATGCAGTGACGTCAGGACGCAATCATAGCCTCGTCGCAGCCAAGCTTCTGGAGTTTCGCTTCTTTTGTTACATTGTATTTTCCCTTTCTGTTGTATTGTACAAAAAGTTTTTGATCATAGTGGATTTTATGGTGGTGTTCTTGTGGTTATTGTTGGGTTATGCTTTTGTTATGCTCATTATGAATCGACCGATGATTTGAAACCCTCCTTATAGTATCCCAGGATCTAACCTGGTGAATGGGTATCGAGATCCGAGTGGGGTTCTACGGAGGTGTCGGCGCCGGATTCGGTGATCGAGAATTTTGTGAGCCGGTTTCCGAGTTCGGGTGTATGACGAGTCCTTTGCAATGACCTAAAACCATATGATCGTATGAGATGATCTAGGACTGACGACCCTAGAATGGATCACTGTTTGGATGGTGATATGAGGAAGGTACCTTAGCTTCCCAATCCTGCTGTATGAAAAGGACTAATAACAACTTGGTAATCATGTTCATGCACCGCATTTGCATGTGCTTTGTAGACGTGGCGCACTTTGAGGCGATGTCATGCGTAACGTAAGATGAAGACGCTGAGGGTGTACGCGTGAGGGCACGCATCATTCTATATATATCCTTGCATTAACAAGAGTACTTAGGACATGTTTGATTATTCTGCTTTATCATTACTGCTTGATTGAATTGATAACATGTTAACCTTTGCTTTATTGTTCCACTGAGTTGATCACTCACTCCCACGTTCTGGGACGGTGTTTAAACACCCACCAGACTCTGTCTTAGTTGCAGATATGGATGCGGCTCCTGAGGCAGAGCAGGAGTTTGATGATGATGAGGCTGCTTTCTCTTATATGCAGTTTTCAGACGGGTTCTAGTGAGCCTTGTTCTGATGCGCGGGATGCTGGGATTTCTTTTGGAAATTAAATGATGTAATTTGATACTTGTAATTTTGATAGTAACACTTGTAAGTTCGACCTGGTATGAATATGTATTTCAGGGATTTGCACATGTACACATATATTTCTTTAAGTCTTCTGCTTGCGTTCTTCACTTATCCCTGAATTATATTTGTAGTTTGGCTTAATCTATTCCATGGTGAATTACTCTACTACAGAGAAGGAACTCTTAACCATAATATTCGCTTTGAACAAATTTAGGTTCTACTTGATCGAATCTAAGATCATCATCTTCACTGATCATATGGCGCTCAAGTATCTTCTTTCTAAGAATGATGCTAAGCCTCGCTTGATAAGATGGATCCTCTTACTCCAAGAATTTGATTTAGAAATAAAAGATAAAAAGGGAGTAGAGAATGTAGTGGTTGATCATCTTTCCTACCTTAATCTCTCTGATTCCCTTGAGACGACACATATAAAAGACATGTTCCCTTACGAACAATTGTTTAAAGTCTCCCATTCACCTTGGTTTGTGAATATTGCTAATTATCTTACCACAAGTTACACGTCAACAAATTAGACTGCGTAAAATAAGAAGAAATTCTTTGTCGAGGTATGCAAGTTCTTCTAGGATAATCCATATTTATTTAAATATTGCCCAGATTAAATCTTAAGGAGATGTGTTCCAGACAATGAACATCAAAGTGTCATCTCCTTTTATCATTCTCATGCCTGTGGTGGTCACTTTTCTGCTAAAAAACTACGGCCAAAATTCTATAGTGCGGCTTTACTGGCCCACTATGTTCAAGGACACTCATGAGTTTTACAAATCTTGTGAGCGTTGTCAGAAATTGGGAGCACTGTCTCGTCGAAATATGATTCCTTTGAACCCTATTCTGATCATTGAAACATTTTATTGTTGGAGCATCGATTTCATGGGACCAATCATTTAAGAATTTATAGTTTTTTCTTGCGTGCGTGTGAGTATGCATTTCGTTCATCTTAGTCCCGTGGTCCAACCGGTCGAATTTCGATGACCCATGACTTTCGGTTAGCATTTACGGTCTTCCTCGAGTTTGGTCATGTTGACCTGACTCGAATCGGCCTGAGACCAATGCCATCTTGTCTGTATCAGCATCGCGGTTCCAACGCCACGTCTCGTGCATTAATCCGATATGTACATCTCAAGTTATGAGCATCGATCGATATGGGCCATTAATTGCATGATTGGTGGACCCCACCATGGTTTACACATTTTCCCATGCCCATCATTTTACCTTAGGCTGAGATTTCTAGAAAAGCTATTACCCTAAGCCTTGTTTATATCACCATAGGCCACCATCATTGCCTAGGGGAGAGAACTCATCATTACAAGGCTTAAAAGCCTCTCTCTCTCTCTCTCTCTCTCTCTCTCTCTCTCTCTCTCCTTTCCTCTCATTTCTCTTTACACCTTCATCTCTCCTCTCCCTAGTAAGCACCCAAACGTCCCCTCTCCTCCATTTTCTACAGCCCCTTCTCCCTAAAATACCTCCTCATCTATCCCTTCTCACTTGATCTTAGCCTTTGATCCATGTTGCTTAGAGACTCTAGACGATGGTGATGTAAGTTTCAAAGTTAATCTAGGTGGGTGCTTTCTTCATTAAGTAAATCCTTCCTCTTCTTCATGTAGCTTTTTCTTCCTCATATAGTCTCTTTCATCTCTCTCATTTGGATGTGTAGGATCCACCGATTAATGGTGGAGATCCTACACAATCATCTAGATGTGGCCATGAGGCCCACATTATACATGCATATCCATGGATGGGATTCTTCCCTTGATGGACCCCTTACATGGGGATTTCTCCTATTTATCTAGGTATGATGGGTCATCTAGACCCTTGCATGTGGCTGGGATGCATTCATCTCAAAGATCTAGGCCATGCATCACAAGATCTATGTTGTATAATGTGCTTATATTGTTGTTTGTGGTTGTGATTGTGTGGGGACTGCTCAATAATGGTGTAGCCCTCCCCTGATGGCTAGATGCTCTTCCTTCTCTTTCCTTCTCTTGTAATCTGATGACATAATGTGTAGTCCACTTAGTGGACTTGGATTGCCCAGAAAAGCCCAGTAAGGAAGGGACATCTATACTCCACCTACACTATGGTTTGGATGCCCCTTTTTGTGACCTTAAATGTTTATACAAGGGTGGGAATTTGGGGGTTTGTTCTAGGCAATTGTGAGGCCCACTAGGGTGGGCCAAGACACCCAATTTATGGGTCAATCCCTTTCTTAATAGGCTCATACATTTATTTTATTCCATGTATGTATTGCTGTCTAGAAATTTTTGGGTAGATTTTTATTGAACTTTGGGCTTGAATTTGGGATTGATCGGGGGACCTTTTGTACCCATCAAATATGTTTTTCTGAAATTTAGGGATCTCATCTTGATGTCCCCCAAATTTCAGCCCTATCCGACCCCGATTGAGGCCCCAAAGGTGTGGCCCAAGTGAGGTGGTTAGCCTGAAATTTCTAGATTGTTTCCAGCAACTTATCAGAGTGGAAATCTTTAATTATAAAATAATTTTTCCACTGGTGGGCTACATCCGTGGACCCCACCTTGTAGTACATATATGAGGGGACATAAAACCTATTTTTTCCAAATTTTTTGAGGCCATTGATCCACCCCATTAAATGCTCAGATCAGGGTCTATCAAAGTTCTGTACTTAGCAGATTTTCTAGATAGTTTGAATTCCTTAAATTAATTAAAATATTTATGTAAATTTTAAATTTTTGAGATTTTAAAAAGGTGTGGCCCACCCATGGTAGGACCTACCTGCAAATTTTCGGGGCCAATAGACCCTTGTGCCAATCGTGGTACCGGCTGGATCGGCCCACCAAGCTGGGATGCCCAGGCTAGGGCTTCTAGCCATGGTTGGCCATCCACCCCTCCTTGTAGGCCCACCATTGATGTATTTGTGTAATGACCCGAAAAAATTTGTGCTAATCCTTCCTTAGTAGTTGTTTTTGGGGTAATTAGCGTTATACTCGATTGCTTGTGAAATTTGCATCAATCACTTTAAATTCGATCTGCATGACTCAAAACGTGTAGATTAGTTAGCGCTATGTTACTCTGAAATCTGGGATCCATCGTTAAATCCAGTTGTTCTGGAGAATTTTTGGAAGATCTAGATCGGACCTAGACCACGTGTCGAAAGTTCGATAGCGATGATCTTAGGCTGTTGTGGTCACCATGTTGGGCTTGACCATCACCTCAAAAATCAAGTCCATGTGATGTTCTGGGTCGATTTGTTTGAGTTTGGAGTGAAAAGTGTGAGAACAGTTGAAAATTTAATAAGCCTTTATGAAATCTGAGTCGTGTCACTTGCGCGATGATTTTAAGCAATCTGACTGTTGGATTCTGACCCAATTTCACCCTCTAATTAGGGAAGGTGGCCCAGGCATGTCCTTGTGCTTGTGGAACTGATCGAGATTCTGTGACCATTGAATTGAGGGTGGTCCGCCACGGCTGATCTGAAGAGCCGGTCGGTACGAAAACTCAGCCTGACCTAGATCCATGGTCAGTGAGCTTAAGTCCGACCTTTCGTGGTTATAGGCCCACCGGAAGTGCTTCGTTGGATCGAGAGAGACTTGCTTTGGTTATTACCTAAGTATACCTTGTCCCTGGGGTTATTTTCATCAATTTGAGGCCTATTTATAGTCCTTAAACCCTAGCTCTCTTTTCCATACGAATTTTCTCTAACCCTAGCTTGGAAAGAGAGTGGAAAAGAGATAGAAAGTGAGAGAGAAGTTGGTGAATCATCTTAGATTCTTTCCGGTTCTTCTTCATCCTTGAACCTTCACTTTGAATCGTTATTCTGATGATTCTGAGTTCATCTTTGGGTAAGTTAACCTAACCCTAATCTATGTTAGAGCTTAGAATAGTCTTGGTGTTGTTGTATCTCATTTCTATTCTTGCTTTAGGGTATTCTATCGCCGTTGACGAAGACAACTCGTCTGAAATCAATTCGGTGTTCTTTTCTGGCTTAATGTGCAGACTTTAAGTGTATAAGTTATGGTTTTCAAGGCTTTCAATGCCAGTTAATGATTTTTTCTTGTTATGGATGAGATTTCACATGCCAAATGTTGTGTTTATGTTGCGTTCCTGATATGCATGTGTTATATTGAGATTTGTGTATTCTACGCGTATGTATAAAGTACCGTATACGTATAAAATATGCACTTGTGTTTGCCATGATTATTTGTTATGTATGTATGCTAGATGCATGTGTGACAACTCCTTAATAAAAGGAATTGTCCAAATGCGTGTTTTTCAACATATGTCATGTATGTTACTTTATGTATTCTAAGTGTTTGTGGAAATGTCTGAATGATCTATAGTGTAACTTATTACACTATTTGCGAGCGTTGAGAAGTGATTCTCAACACTCCTATTGATGCATATGATTTCATTCATGTAAGTTACATTCCTTGTTATTTAATTTCAAGTCTTACTTATGCTTACATTTATGTTAAGTTGATATTCTTCAAATGCTTGCTTACCATATGATTTGAGTTGTTGCTCCATTACTGTTCTACATTCAATACGAATATCTGTTGTAGTGTAATGTGTGTGGGACTATGCATTAGTCCAGGAAATCAGTAATCTGCCTTAAGGTTGTGGCTAAGATTGCTTTTGCCACAAAGGACGGGATTAGACGAACCCGAGTCGTATTAGAGTTGTCGGCAGTGGATTGGCTATGCGGAGTGTTTGCGCACTCTATGTTGTTCAACTCAACGTGTGCTCATGCTAGTAAAGTTCGTCAAGTAACTCGATTGTCCAATGTATGTTCACCATGTATGGACGCTATTGTTTGAATCTAGGGTACCAAACTTATTAGTGAAATCCTATTAACCTTGGTACCTTGATCCGCTAAGACTCATGAGCTGGACATGGTGGTATGGGACACCGTGGTTGAGCTGTCGGCCTACGCTGGGGTGACGAGCCTCCCCATAGTGACCAGTGAGCAACCAAACTCGTGAGCTGATTATGGTGGTATGGGACAGTATATTCATGCTGTCGGCCTATATTGATTGGTGACGAGCCCTTTGTAGTGACCTCGAGTATGCCTGGATACCGCATTGAGGTGACGAGCCTTGGTGTAGTAACGAAGGTATGATAGGCGTGCATTGATTGGTGATGAGCCCTTTGCTATGACCTGAAACTATATGATCGTATGAGATGCCTAGGATTGACGACCCTAGAATGGATCAGTATTTGGATGGTGATATGAGGAAGGTACTTTAGCTTCCCAATCCTGCTGTATGAAAAGGACTAATAATAACTTGGTAATCACGTTCATGCACCGCATTTGCATGTGCTTTGTAAATGTGGTGCACTTTGAGGTGGTGTCATGCGTAACGTAAGATGAAGACGTTGAGGGTGTATGCGTGAGGGCAAGCATCATTTTGCATACATCGTTGCATTAACAAGAGTAACTTAGGACTTGTTTACTTGTTCTCGCTTTATCATTACTTCTTGATTGAACCGATAACATGTTAACCTATGCTTTATTGTTCCACCGAGTTGATCACTCACTCCCACGTTTGGGCGGTGTTAAACACCCACCAAACTCTGTCTAGTTGCGATGTTGCAGATGTTGAGGCGACTTCGAGGCAGAGCGGGAGATGGATGATGATGAGGCCGCTTTCTCTTATATGCTCTGATGGGTGCTAGCGAGCCTTGTTCTGATGCGCGGGATGCTGGGATTTATTTTGGAAATTAAATGATGTAATTCAATACTTGTAATTTTGATAAAAACACTTATATTACGACCTGGTATGTATATGTACTTCAGGGATTTGTACTTGTACACATATATTTCTATAAGTCTTCCGCTTGCTTTCTTCACTTATCCCTGAATTATATCTGTGCTTGGGCTTAATCATTCCATGTTTTATGCACTAATACAGACAACATACATCCATCATTAAATATGTTGCATAAGTGATGTTTTGGAACTCGGGAGCTGAGTTATGCTCGACCCCTAAATTTCAGGGCATTACAAGTTGGTATCAGAGCATGATCTGGATTAAACCGGACCTGGGTTATGGTCACACACCGCACGTTGTCGCTACTTTAGTGTATTTGGGTGCGAGTGTATCGTAGATTTTGTGTTTGTGCTCCGTAGCTTCTATCGGCGAAAGTTTCTTGAAAACGTTCACCGAGATCGAGTCTGTGCTCTCTTCTTATCACACACAGGACCCGAAACCTTTCCTGGACCATCTATTAATGAGTCTAGATGGTCTATCATCCCATCTTAACCCTTAAATTTTTAAGAAATCTTTATTTGAATCAGATTTCTGCCCGAATGGCCCGATAGGCGTCAACTCATGCAAGGGGCCGATAGGGGCATTTCCTATGGGGTCCAGGAGGGGAACCACATCTTTTGAGCATGGGGGACTAGGAGGACCTCCCCAAAATGGCGAGGCATCGCCGGACAGTCCAGAGACCGGCGATGCCATCGCCGGTTCGGTGAGGGCTCACCGATCAGCGGGCCGGCACAGGCTGACGCATTTTAGGCCTTGTGTGGCCCACCCCTCCACGGTTCATTGATTTAAACCCTTCCTATAACCTATTCCCTTCACAAACTCCCCTCCCAAGCTCTCTTTTCTTTCAAGTTTCTCTCCATTCTCCTCTAAATCTTCTCTAAATCTTCTTCTTCTTCCATTTTCGTGTAAACCCCATCACCCCATCTCCAAATCCTCACCCCCATTGCTGATTTCACTCCTTTTCCTTCCCATTTGAGCTCTTACATTCCTTTTTGAGCTCTCAAGTGTGTGGAAGCTTCACCATCTTCCTATTTCTCTCTCTCTCTCTCTCATTTCTCATGGCTCTCTTTGAGTTCATCATGGCCATATTTTCCATTTCCTCCCTTCTTTCTTTGATGGGGAAGAAGAGAGCGCCCGTGGATGAAGCCGGGCCTAGCCGCCCAACCCGTGCACGGAGGCCGAGAGGTGCCGCCGCGAGCACGTCCGCCACTCGTGAATTCCAGACCAAGCGGGACCTCGATCCTCAAGCTCCCATTGGTAGAACTTTGTTGGCGGAGCTATCGCATGGAGTCTATGAAGGCCGTAGAGTCCTTTTTGAGGCTCATGTTGATCCGCGGCTGTATGGCGAGTTTCTGTTGTTGGAGCGCCTGGAAGGGGCTGGTTGGTGTCCCTTGTTTGAAGGCGAGTATCGCGCGAATGCAAGTACTGTTCGAGCCTTTTATGCCAATATTCGTGATCCTTCGCTGGAGCCTCTGCAGTTCAAGATTCCTTGTGGTAGCGGTCAAGAAGGTATTGTCAATGTTGCTTTGATATCCCGACTCCTGAATGTGCCACTTGGTGAAGTGCATGCCAGCGAGAAGAATGTGAACAGTATGCGCGAGAGGGATCATCGCATCCAATCCTTGTGTGGTCGTCTGGTAGAATGGCAGCCGAATAGGAGTCTTCTGGCTACTTACATGACGGACGACTTCCGTTTGCTTCACCACATGTGTACATTCAATGTATCCCAAGGTAGAGCAACCGCAGTAAGTGTACGTGCCTGATGGTGGATTTCCTATATCAGGTGGGGTAAGAAGCGAAGTTGTGTGTGCCGACGTACGTCCTGCACCAAATTATTCTCATCGCTCGTTCGAATAGGAGGACCGAGTCACTTCCATTTGACTGCCTCATTTGCAAGCTTGCACATGAGTTTAGCTATAGGCTTGGAGCAGAGAAGCCGGTTCCTGTTCGTCATATTAATCTAAGGACTCTTAAGCAGATGGAGATCGGTTCTGGTCGACATGCCTCAGAGAGTGAGGATGAGTCTGGGAGTGATGATAAAGAGAGTTATGTTGAAGGTGGTGCTGAGATTGAGGGAGAAACAGAGCAGGACGAGGAAGAGGTTAAGGCACAGGATTCGAGTGATAGCTCTCCTCCTGTGGCGCCTAAGCAGAGCGCGGACTAGACTGCCAGAGATGCCCGTCTCGTACGGCTTGAAGAAGGGCAGGCTGTTTTACGCCAGGATATTGTTGAGCTTCGAGCCCTTATTAAGCATAAGTTTAAGAAAGTGACTTGAACTTTGAAGTTTATCCTGTGTTGCTTGCAGGATAAGGGTGCTCCGCCTCCATTTCCTGATTCCAACGAGTAGTTGTTAGTGTAGCTGTCCTTTGCTTTATTTGTTGTTTGTTTTGTGTAGTTGTTGTTGGCTTTGTAGTTGGAGTTGTTTGTAGTTGTTTATGGTTGTTTGAAGTGTTAGATATTGTGGTTCACATGCTTTCCTAGTCGTGATTCATGTAATGCTGCACTACTTGTATTACGACGATTTTGTTTAATGGAATGCATGTTGTTTTTTTCTTGGAGTTGTGCTGTGAATGTTATATGGATGGATTATGTGACGTAGAATCTGACAGGTTGCATCCTCTGTTGAATGTAGGGATGCCTCCAAGGGTTCGAAGTTTCGGCCTGTCTCTCCTTGATTGAGTCGCTTGGTGGGGTTCCTCCCTTGACCGATAGCCAGTCAGATCCATAGGCGGGCCTATCTCATGCCAGTGTTGGGCCGACACCTATGGCTCCTCCAGTCACGCCTTCGGTTCCTGAGCCGAGCCGTGCACCTTCGTCTGCTTCAACGTCTGATAGGTTTGAGCAGATGATGCTATTGATGTAGCAGCAACAGTTTCAGCAGCAGCAGCAGTAGCAGTAGGAGTTCCTCTCTTTCATGGCTGGCATCTTTGCTCAGTCAGTGGGGGCGACTCCACCTGTTTCACCTATGCCTCCATCTAGGAGCGCCAGTGCCAGCGACACTTTTGAGCGATTCCAGCGCTTGCGGCTTCCTACATTTACGGGTTCTCATAGACCCGAGGAGGCTGAGTATTAAATCGACCGCATCTCTAAGATGCTGAGACGCTGCATTGTTCTGCAGTCGAGCAGGTTGAGCTTGCCTCCTTCATGTTTGAGAAGGAGGCCAGTCTGTGGTGGGACAGTGTTCTTCGCACTGTCGAGGAAGGTTTTGAGTGGTCATGGTAGGCATTTGAGGCACGCTTCCACGAGAAGTATTTCCCGGTTACGTACCGACATGAGAAGGAGAGTGAGTTCTTTCACCTCCGCCAGGGAGGGTTGTCAGTGACGGAGTATGAGAACCGGTTCACTGAGCTGAGGCAGTATGTTCCTTTGATCCTGGGCGATCAGCCGATGAGAAAGCGGCGTTTCTTTGAGGGATTGAGACCATCCGATCGAAGATTTTTTGTGCTAGCATTTCTTCTTATGTGGAGTAGTGAGCATGTCCTTGCGAGCAGAGCAGACGGGATAGGTCGTCCCGCATGCGAGCACCGATGGTTCCTAGGCCGCGATCGGACTTTCAGGGTGGCACCTGGCAAGAGGCCGCGAGCAGATTCTCCTCCTAGGCGTCTCGCCCGCCTCGGCCAGATGAGAGTTGATGTTCGTGTTCATATTGTAGGGAAGACGGGGGCATTTGGACCGTTTTCTTCTCTTATATGCGGCGTGGTTTTACTCCACCGCAGAGGTTTAGCCGTCCGATGCCTCAGTTATTTCTCCTCCACCTCTTCGATGGCGCCACTCATCCATCCTTCGACATGAAGTTCCTAGCTTGGTGCCACCTCGCCGCCCATGGTTCCTCCGAATCGTCGCGCAGCTCGAGTTCATGCGCTCTCAACTATGTCTGACTTGGTGCCGAGATCCTTGAGGTGACAGCGCACATTGAAGGTATTCCCGTTTCTTATGTTAGTGGATACAGGTCCACTACTTCTCTTATATCTTATGCGGCGTTAGGCGTTTGGGTTTGAGATCTGTTCCTATGCAAGGAGTGACGCTTACTACCGCTACGGGGATTTCCTCCGCCTTGGGCAAGCGTTGTATGGATTGTTCGGTCGATCTGGGAAGTGGATCGATCCGTGTTAATTTGCTAGTCGCATCGCTTTATCACTACGATGTTATTATGGGTATGGATTGGCTCACGAAGATGCGAGCTGAGATTGATTGTGAAGCTAGATCAGTGACGATCCATGGACCTGAGGGCGAGACTGTTACTTTCCCAGTTCAGGTCAGTTACCCTATTCGTATTGATTTTTATTCTTCTCTGTTGGAGAGTTCGGCCGAATCGGCGTTGGTTAGTACGCCGGTAGTTCAGGAGTTTGAAGATGTGTTTGAGTCGATTCCTCGATACCTCCTCAGCGTGAGATTAATTTTGCTATCGATCTTATGCCTGGTGTGGCGCCCATTTATTTACCCACCTATCGTATGCCTCCGAGTGAAATGGAGGAGTTGAGGAAGCAGATAGATGGTTTGCTGGAATTGGGTTTTATTCGGCCTAGTGTGTCTCCTTGGGGAGCACCTGTTCTGTTTGTGAAGAAGAAGGATGGTTCCTTGCGATTGTATATTGATTATCGCAGGTTGAATTTGGTAACTATGAAGAATAAGTACCCTTTCCCGTGATTGATGATCTGTTTGATCGTTGAAGGGGGCACTACTTTTCAAGGTTGATCTGCATGGGTATCATCGATTCGGCCAAGGAAGGGGACGTGCGTAAGACCGCATTCGTGACTAGCTTGGCATTATGAGTTCCTTGTGATGTCGTTCGTCTTACGAACCACCGGCCGTGTTCATGGATCCGATGAATAGGGTGTTTCGCATTCTTGTTTCGATTCGTCATTGTTTTTATCGATGACATTTTGATTGAGCCGAGGAGAACACGAGGAGCACTTAAGAGCTTTTGGATACTCTTAGGAAGAATCGGCTTTTCGCGTAAGAAGTGTGATTTTTGGAAAGAGGAAGTCAAGTTCCCGGGACATGTGGTGTCCAAGGAAGGGATAGCTCTCGATCTTGCCAAGGTAGCTGCAGCGCAGGACTGTTCGATTACCGAGGTAAGGAGTTTTCTAGGTCTTGCAGGCTATTATCGGCGCTTTATTCAAGACTTCTCGAAGATTGCAAGTCGCGCTGACACGGAAGGATTTGAAGTTTGCTTGGAATGAGTAGGCGGAGTTAGCTTTTCAGAGTAAGGACAAGTTGACGTCCGCCCTGTGCTAGTATTGCGAGAAGGGGTTAAGTATATTATATATCCTGACGCCTCTCGCGTTGGTCTGGGTTGTGTCCGTATGCAGAAGGAGTGATTGCTTATGCTTGAGGAAACACGAAGAGAATTACCCTACGCACGACCTAGAGTTAGCAGCTATCATTTTCGCATTAAAGCTCTGGAGACATTACCTCTATGGTGAGGAGTTCGAGCTCTTTTGCGACCACAAGAGCCTTAAGTATATTTTCACGTAGCGTGATTTGAATATGAGGCAGCGCCGATGGATGGAAACATTGAAGGACTTTAAGTTCGATGTTTCATACCACCTGGGCAAGGCGAATCTTGTAGCAGATGCGTTGAGTCGTAAGAAGGCTATTGAGTTTGCGGCTCTGCTGATGATAGCAGAGTGAGATATGTTGGAGTTTGTGTGAGACTTTGAGCAGAAGCTTACGGTGGTAGAGCTGTATGAGGTTATCGCAGACAATCGTGTATAGCCCCTTATCGACGAGAAGATCGTTGCAGCTCAGGCAGATGATGAGCTTTTGGTGAAGATGAGGAAGCGGGTTGATACAAATGAGAACTCTGACTAGAGTGTTAGTTCTGATGGGGGCCTACGATTTCGTGGCCGGTTATGTGTTCCTGACATCCCTGACTTGAGACGGGAGGTTCTCGAGTTAGCCCATAGTTCTAAGCTTGTGATGCATCCAGGTAGCACAAAGATGTATCGGGATATGAAGAGGTCTTATTGGTGAGATAATACGAAGGTCCAGATTGCTGAATATGTTTCTCGTTGTCTCACGTGCCAGCAGGTCAAGGCAGAGCATCGCCGACCTCCTGGATTGTTGCAGCCCATGCCCATAGCAGAATGGAAGTAAGACTTCATCTCTATGAATTTTATTTCTGGGTTACCGAGAACGAGGAAGGGATATGACTCTATTTGGGTGATCGTCGACCGATTAACGAAGTTGGCTCATTTCTTACCGATCAGAGTCACAAACTCTGCAGACGAGTTGGCTAGGTTGTATATTAAGGAGATAGTACGTCTGCATGGAGTTCCCCTGGAGATTGTGTCTGATAGAGACACGCGTTTCACATCTATCTTCTAGACTCGTATTCAAGAAGCGATGGGTGTGAAACTGAAGTTTAGCACCGCGTTTCATCCGCAAACAGATGGGCGGAGGAGCGCGTGAATCAGGTCCTGGAAGACATGTTGCGAGCTTGTGTTTTGAATTTCAAGGACAATTGGGATGATTGTCTTCAGTATGCACTGTTCGTGTATAATAACAGTTTCCAGGTGAGTATCGGCATGGCTCCCTATGAGGCGCTGTATGGTCGCCCGTGCAGAGCACCACATTGCTGGGCAGAAGTTGGCGAGCGTAGTTTGCTTGGCCCAGAGTTGGTGTAGGTGACTTCAGAGAAAGTTGACGTCATTCGACGTCGACTTCTGACGGCGCAGAGCAGGCAGAAGAGTTATACTGATACGAAGCGTCGACCGCTTAAGTTTGAGGTTGGAGACCATGTTTTTCTGAAGGTCTTTCCTATGAAGGGAGTTCCGCGGTTCGGTAAGAAGGGGAAGCTGACGCCGAGATTTATTAGTCCATTTCAAGTTCTGGATTGAGTGGGAGCGGTAGCATACCGCCTTGCTTTGCCCACACCTCTTGCGGGCGTGCATAACGTATTTCATGTTTCTATGCTGAAGCAGTACGTTCCTGATCCTTCGCATATTATCAGTTGGGAGCAAGTGCAGTTGAGTGAGGATGCCACTTATGTAATGCGACCGACGCGTATTCTTGACAGGAAGGAGCAGGTATTGCGTAGCAAGGTTATCCCTCTTGTGAAGGTGCTATGGACGCATCATGGTATGGAAGAGGCTACTTGGGAATCTGAAGTTGAGATCAGGAAGAGCTACCCTCAGATCCTTGAGGAATTTGAGAAGGTATGAATTTCGAGGACGGAATTTTCTTTAAGGGGGGTAGATTGTAATGACCCGAAAAATTTTGTGCTAATCTTTCCTTAGCAGTTGTTTTTGGGGTAATTAGCGTTATACTCGATTGCTTGTGAAATTTACATCAATCACTTTAAATTCGATCTGCATGACTCAAAACGTGTAGATTAGTTAGTGCTATGTTACTCTGAAATCTGGGATCCATCGCTAAATCCAGTTGTTCTGAGGAATTTTTGAAAGATCTGGATCGGACCTGGACCACGTGTCGAAAGTCCGATAGCGATGATTTTAGGCTGTTGCGATCACCATGTTGGGCTTGACCATCACCTCAAAAATCAAGTCCATGTGATGTTCTGTGTCGATTTGTTTGAGTTCGGAGTGAAGAGTGTGAGAATGGTTGGAAATTTGATAAGCCTTTATGAAATCTGAGTCGTGTCGCTTGCGCGATGATTTTAAGCAATCTGACCGTTGGATTCTGACCCAATTTCACCCTCTGATCAGGGACGGTGGCCCAGGCATGTCCTTGTGCTTGTGGACCTAATCGAGATTCTGTGACCGTTGAATTGAGGGTGGTCCGCCACGGCTGATCTGAAGAGCCGGTCGGTACGAAAACTCAGTTTGACCTAGATCCATGGTCAGTGAGCTTAAGTCCGACCTTTCGTGGTTACAAGCCCACCGGAAGTGCTTCATTGGATCGAGAGAGGCTTGCTTTGGTTATTACTTAAGTATACCTTGTCCCTGGGGTTATTTTCATCAATTTGAGGCCTATTTATAGTCCTTAAACCCTAGCTCTCTTTTCTATACGAATTTTCTCTAACCCTAGCTTGGAAAGAGAGTGGAAAAGAGAGAGAAAGTGAGAGAGAAGTTGGTGAATCATCTTAGATTCTTTCCGGTTCTTCTTCATCCTTGAACCTTCACTTTAAATCGTTATTCTGACGATTCTGAGTTCATCTTTAGGTAAGTTAACCTAAGCCTAATCTGTGTTAGAGCTTAGAATAGTCTTGGTGTTGTTGTATCTCATTTCTATTCTTGCTTTAGGGTATTCTATCGCCGTTGACGAAGACAACTCGTCTGAAATCAATTCGGTGTTCTTTTCTGGCTTAAGGTGCGGACTTTAAGTGTATAGGTTATGGTTTTCAAGGCTTTCAATGCCAGTTAATGATTTATTCTTGTTATGGATGAGATTTCACATGCCAAATGTTGTGTTTATGTTGCGTTCCTGATATGCATGTGTTATATTGAGATTTGTGTATTCTACGTGTAAGTATAAAGTACCGTATACGTATAAAATATGCACTTGTGTTTGCCATGATTATTTGTCATGTATGTATGCTAGATGTATGTGTGACAACACCTTGATAAAAGGAATTGCCCAAATGCGTGTTTTTCAACATATGTCATGTATGTTGTTTTATGTATTCTAAGTGTTTGTAGAAATGTCTGAATGATCTATAGTGTAACTTATTACACTATTTGCGGGCGTTGAGAAGTGATTCTCAACACTCCTATTGATGCGTATGATTTCATTCATGTAAGTTACATTCCTTGTTATTTAATTTCAAGTCTTACTTATGCTTACATTTATGTTAAGTTAATATTCTTCAAATGCTTGCGTACCATATGATTTGAGTTGTTGCTCCATTACTGTTCTACATTCAATACGAATATCTATTGTAGTGTAATGTGTGTAAGACTATGCATTAGTCCAGGAAATCGGTAATCTGCCTTAAGGTTGTGGCTGAGATTGCTTTCGCCACAAAGGACGGGATTAGACGAACCCGAGTGGTATTAGAGTTGTCGGCAGTGGTTTGGCTACACGGAGTGTTTGCGCACTCTATGTCGTTCAACTCAACGTACGCTCATACTAGTCGAGTTCGTCAAGTAACCCGATTGTCCGATGTATGTTCACCATATATGGACGCTATTGTTTGAATATAGGGTACCGAACTTACCAGTGAAATCCTATTAACCTTGGTACCTTGATCCGCTAAGACTCATGAGTCGGACATGGTGGTATGGGACACCGTGGTCGAGCTGTCGGCCTACGCTAGGGTGATGAGCCTCCCCGTAGTGACCAGTGAGCAATCAAACTCGTGAGCCGATTATAGTGGTATGGGACACTATATTCGTGCTGTCGGCCTACATTGATTGGTGACGAGCCCTTTGTAGTGACCTCGAGCATTCCTGGATACTGCATTGAGGTGACGAGCCTTGATGTAGTAACGAAGGTATGATAGGCGTGCATTGATTGGTGGCGAGCCCTTTGCTACGACCTGAAACTATATGATCGTATGAGATGCCTAGGATTGACGACCCTAGAATGGATCACTGTTTGGATGGTGATATGAGGAAGGTACTTTAGCTTCCCAATCCGCTGTATGAAAAGGACTAATAACAACTTGGTAATCATGTTTATGCACCGCATTTGCATGTGCTTTGTAGATGTGGCGCACTTTGAGGCGGTGTCATGCGTAACGTAAGATGAAGACGCTGAGGGTGTACGCGTGAGGGTACGCATTATTTTGCATACATCCTTGAATTAACAAGAGTACTTAGGACTTGTTTACTTGTTCTGCTTTATCATTACTGCTTGATTGAACTGATAACATGTTAACCTATGCTTTATTGTTCCACTGAGTTGATCACTCACTCCCACATTCTGGGGCGGTGTTAAACACCCACCAGACTCTGTCTTAGGTTCTGATGTTGCAGATGTTGAGGCGACTTCTGAGGCAGAGCGGGAGATGGATGATGATGAGGCTGCTTTCTCTTATATGCAGTTTTCAGACGGGTTCTAGCGAGCCTTGTTCTGATGCGCGAGATGCTGGGATTTATTTTGGTAATTAAATAATGTAATTCAATACTTGTAAGTTTGATAAAAACACTTACATTACGACCTGGTATGTATATGTACTTCAGGGATTTGCACTTGTACACATATATTTCTATAAGTCTTCCGCTTGCTTTCTTCACTTATCCCTGAATTATATCTGTGCTTGGGCTTAATCTATTCCATGTTTTATGCACTAATACAGACAACATACATCCATCATTAAATATGTTGCATAAGTGATGTTTTGGAACTCGGGAGCTGAGTTATGCTCGACCCCCGAATTTCAGGGCGTTACAATTTGTTATCCCCACTGTCCATCCATTTATAGTCCATGTGGGTCATGGCCATCTCCCTTAGTGGCATTCATTTTTGGGATCCATTTGGATGAGTTTTGGGCCAATTGCCCAGCCCATAGATCCATCTACCCCTGGGACGCCCAGACCCATTGGACCACTGCTGGACTTTTGTTTCAGCAGCATGGTCCACCTGTTTTATGTGTGTAATCTAGTTCCCCCCACCTGGTGGGACCCATAAAGATATATATGGGCCACTAGGGAAGATATACCTAATTTATATTATTTATTGTTAGGCTCTAGTAGACCCAGAAATAGGTGGGCTGGAAATTCAGCAATGGGCCCAAACTGGCTACCCCTAATAGCCTCTCTTGGGGCAGTATGGCCCACCAGATGAAGGATGGATTATGCACATAAGATTGTTATTCTCTGAAATGTCTTTGGGCTTCATTCATGTTTACTTGGAGGCCCACCTCAATTGTATTTTATTTTGGATCTATGTTCATAGTTTTGGTTGGACTTTATAGGCCTATTTATCTTGGAATCTTCTAGTTAGGTCCCTCGACCTTTGGGCCTGTATCTCACTACTTATTATGATGGGTTTGAGGGCCATAATGTGCAAGTAGTTGGGCCCTTGGTTGCCCACCAAATAACCTTGTACTTGGGTCAAGTTGTGAGGCCCAACTCATTTGACCTTTATAGTTGGGCCCAAACCTTGCTTGAGGGCCGACCATATTGCCTATGAGTTGGGCTTTGAGTATAGCCCACTAGGCCATGGATTGGCTTAGGCCCTATGCCTTGCTTCATATTTGAGTAGTAGTAGGCTGCCCTTTTGGAATCCAATTATGGTTAGATGTCCTCCTTAGTGGCCCTAAGGTAGGCTCATGGGGCTGTTATAGGTGGTTGAAGGCCCACCTTGGACCCTTGATAGGACCACTTATTCCTTTAGGCTTATATATGGCCCTTCTTTGCCTTGTGGTCTACCCCAAAGTATTGGACCCCCACTAGAGGTTTGTTCCTTAGATTAATTGTCTAAGTACCTAGACTTGATTCCCTCCTTGGGAAGGAGGAGTATGTTCTAAGTCATCATCGTTGTATGACACACCCTCGTGACCCATATGCATCTGTAACACCCTGAAATTCGGGGGTCAAGCATAGCTCAGCTCCCGAGTTCCAAAACATCACTTATGCAATATATTTAATGATGGATGTATGTTGTCTGTATGAGTGCATAAAACATGGAATAGATTAAGCCAAATGCAAATATAATTTAGGGATAAGTGAAGAACGCAAGTGGAAGACTTAAAGAAATATATGTATACATGTGCACATCCCTGAAATACATATACATACCAGGTCGTATTTACAAGTGTTACTATCAAAATTACAAGTATCAAATTACATCATTTAATCCCAAAAGAAATCCCGGAATCCCACGCATCAGAACAAGGCTCAGTAGAACCCGTCTGAAAACTGTATGAAAGAAAATGCAGCCTCATCATCATCGAACTCCAGCTCAGCCTCAGAAGTCGCATCAACATCTACAACTAAGACAGAGTTTGGTGGGTGTTTCAACACCGTCCCAGAATGTGGGAGTGAGTGATCAACTCAGTAGAACAATAAAGCAAAGGTTAACATGTTATCAATTCAATCAAGCAGTAATGATAAAGCAGAACAATCAAACATGTCCTAAATACTCTTGTTAATGCAAGGATGCATGTAGAATGATGCGTGCCCTCACGCGTACACCCTCAGCATCTTCATCTTACGTTACGCATGACATCGCCTCAAAGTGCGCCACGTCTACAAAGCACATGCAAATGCGGTGCATGAACATGATTACCAAGTTGTTATTAGTCCTTTTCATACAACAAGATTGAAAAGCTAAGATACCTTCCTCATATCACCATCCGAACAGTGATCCATTCTAGGGTCGCTAGTCCTAGATCATCTCATACGATCATATGGTTTCAGGTCGTTGCAAAGGGCTCGTCACCAATCAATGCACGCCTATCATACCTTCGTTAATATAATAAGGCTCATCACCTCAATGCGATATCCAGGCATGCTTGGGGTCACTACAAAGGGCTCGTCACCAATCAATGTAGGCCGACAGTACGAATATAGTGTCCCATACCACCATAATCGGCTCACGAGTTTGGTTGCTCACTAGTAACTACGGGGAGGCTCGTCACCCCAGCGTAGGCCGACAGCTCGACCACGGTGTCCCATACCACCATGTCCGGCTCATAAGTCTTAGCGGATCAAGGTACAACGGTTAACAGGATTTGTAATGGTAAGTTTGGTACCGTAGATTCAAGCAATAGCGTCCATACATGGCGAACTTACATCGGACAATCGGGTTACTTGACGAACTCGACTAGCACGAGCGCACGTTGGGTTGAATGACATAAAGTGCGCAAACACTCCGTGTGGCCAAACCACTGCCGACAACTCTAATACGACTCGGGTTTGTCAAAACATGTCCTTTGTGGCGAAAGCAGCCTCAGCCACAATCTCAAGGCCGATTACCAATTTCCTAGACTATTCAGAGTCCCAAACACATTCCACTATAAGAGATGTTCATATCGACAATTTAGAATAGTAATGGAATAACAACTCAAATCATGTGATAGGTAAGCATTTGAAGAATATCAACTGAACATGGATTTTCACATAAGTAATGCTTGAAATTAAACAACAAGGAATGTAACTTGCATGAAGGAAATCATACACGCTAATAGGAGAGTTGAGAATCGCTTCTCAATGCCCGTACTAGGTTGATATATTACACTTTAGATCATTCAGACATTTCTACAAACACTTAGAATACATAATACAACATACATGACGTATGTTGAAATACACGCATTTGGACAATTCCTTTTGCCAAGGAGTTGACACACATACATCTAGCACAAATGCACGACAGATAATCATGGCAATCACATGTTCATATTTTATACGTATACGGTACTTATACATACACATAGAATACACAAATCTCAATATAACACATGCATATCAGGAACACAAAATAAACATAACATTTGGCATGTGAAATCTCATCCATAACAAGAATAAACCATTAGCTGACATTGAAAGCCTTGAAAATCATAACCTATACGATTAAAAGTCCGCACCTTAAACCAGAAATAGAACACCGAACTGATTCAGACGATATGTCTTCGTCAACGGCGACAGAACAACCTAAGGCAAGAATAGAAATGAGCTACAACAACACATAGCCTCATATAAGCTCTAAAACAGATTAGGGTTAGGTTAACTTACCCAAGAATGAACTCAGAATCGCCGGAATAACGATTCCAAAGTGACAATTTAAGGATGAAAAAGAACAGGAAAGAATCTAAGATGATTCACCAACTTTCTCTCTCACTTTCTCTCTCTTTTCCTCTCTCTTTCTTAGCTAGGGTTAGGAAATTCGTATGGAAAAGAGAGCTAGGGTTTAAAGGTCTATATATAGGCCTAACATTGATGAAAATAACCCCAGGGCCAAGGTATACTTAGGTTATAACCAAAATAGGCCTCTCTCGATCCAACGGAACACTTCTGGTGGGCCTTTTTTCACGAGAGGTCGGACGTAAGCTCACTGACCATGGATCTAGGTCAGACTGAGGTTTCGTACCAATCGGATCTTCAGATCAGCCATGGCGGACCACACTCAATTCAACGGTCACCGAAACTCGATCAGGTCCACAAGCACAATGACATGCCTGGGCCATCTTTCCTGATCAGAGGGTAAAATTGGGTCATAATCCAAGGGTCATATTGCTTAAAATCATCGTGTAAGCGACATGACTCAGATTTCACAAAATCACCAATTAATTTCCACTGTTCTCACACTCTTCACTCTGGACTCAATCAAATGATCCAGAACATCATCTGGACTTAATTTTCGAGGTGATGGCCAAGTCCAACATGGTGACCAATACAACCTAAGATCATCGCTATCGGATTTACGACGCGCGGTCCAGGTCTGATCCAGAACTTTCAAAAATTCCCAAGAGCAACTGGATTTCGCGATGAATCCCAGATTTCAGAGTAACCTAGCGCTAATGATACTACAAGTTTTGAGTCATGCAGATCAAATTTAAAGTGATTAATGTAAATTTCACATGCAATCGAGTTTAGTACTAAGTAACCCACAAATAACTTCTAAGAAAAATAGAGGTAGTACTCGGGTCTTGGCACAAAATTTTCCGGGTCATTACAATCTACCCCCCTTAAAGAAAATTTCATCCTCAAAATTCGCACCTTCTCATATTCCTTAAGGATCTGAGGGTAGCTCTTTCTGACCTCTGCTTCAGACTCCCAAGTAACCTCTTCCTCACTATGATGTGTCCATAAAACTTTCACAAGAGGGATGATCTTGCTACGCAATACCTGCTCCTTCCTGTCTAAAATATGCGTCGGTTACAGTACATATGTGACATCCTCGCTCAACCGCACCTACTCTCAACTGATTATATGCGAAGGATCAAGAACGTACTTCTTCAGCATAGAAACATGAAATACATTATGCACGCCTGCAAGAGGTGTGGACAAAGCAAGGTGGTATGCTACCGCTCCCACTTGATCCAGAACTTGAAATGGACCAATAAATCTCGGCGTAAGCTTTCCCTTTTTATCGAACCACAGAACTCCCTTCATAGGAGAGACCTTAAGAAATACATGGTCTCTAACCTCAAACTCAAGCGGTCGCCGCCTCGTATCAGCGTAACTCTTCTGCCTACTCTGAGCTGTCAGAAGTTGACGTCGAATAATGTCAACTTTCTCTGAAGTCGCCTGCACCAAATCTGGGCCAATCAAACTACGCTCGCCAACTTCTGCCCAGCTATGCAGTGCTCTGCACGGGCGACCATACAACGCCTCATAGGGAGCCATGCCAATACTCGCCTGGAAACTATTATTATATGCGAACTCTGCATACTGAAGACGATTATTCCAACTGTCCTTGAAATCCAAAACACAAGCTTGTAACATGTCTTCCAGGATCTGATTCACGCGTTCCATCTGCCCATCTGTCTGCGGATGAAACGCGGTGCTGAACTTCAATTTCACACCCATCGCTTCCTGGATACAAGTCCAGAAGATAGATGTAAAATGAGTGTCTCTATTAGATACAATCTCCAAGGGAACTCCATGCAGACGTACAATCTCCTTGATATACAATCTAGCCAACTCGTCTGTAGAGTTTGTGATTCTGATCGGTAAGAAATGAGCCGACTTCGTCAATCAGTCGACTATCACCCAAATAGAGTCATGTCCCTTCCTCATTCTTGACAACCCAGAAATAAAGTCCATAGAGATGAAGTCCCACTTCCATTTTGCTATGGGCATAGGCTAAAGCAACCCAGGAGGTCGGCGATGCTCTGCCTTGACCTGCTGGCATGTGAGACAACGAGATACAAACTCAGCAATGTGGACCTTCATGTTGTCCCACCAATATGATCTCTTATATCCTGATACATCTTCGTGCTAATGGGATGCATCGCAAGCTTAGAACTATGGGCTAACTCGAGAACCTCCCGTCTCAAGTCAGGAATGTCAGGGACACATAACTGACCACGAAGTCGTAGGCCCCCATCAGAACTAACACTCCACTCGGAGTTCTCATCTGTACTAAACCGCTTTCTCATCTTCGCCAAAAACTCATCATCTACTTGAGCTACAACGATCTTCTCATCGATGAGGGGTTGTACACGAAGGTGCGCGATAGCCTCATACAGCTCTTACACCGTAAGCTTCTGCTCAAAATCTCGCACAAACTCTAACATGTCCCATTCTGCTATCATTAGCAGAGCCGCAAACTCTATAGCCTTCTTACGACTTAACACATCTGCCACAAGGTTCGCCTTGCCCGGATGGTAAGAAACATCGAACTTAAAGTCTTTCAATGTTTCCATCCATCGGCACTGCCTCAATTCAAGTCACGCTGTGTGAAAATATACTTAAGGCTCTTGTGGTCGCAAAAGAGCTCGAACTCCTCTCTATAGAGGCAATGTCTCCAGAGCTTTAATGCGAAAATGACAGCTGCTAACTCCAGGTCGTGCGTAGGGTAATTCTCTTCATGTTTCCTCAACTGTCTCGAAGTAAAAGCAATCACCCTGTCCTTCTGCATAAGGACACAGCCCAGGCCAATGTGAGAGGCGTCAGTACATATAATATACTTAACCCCTTGCTCTGGTAATACTAGCACAAGGGCGGACGTTAACTTGTCCTTCAGCTCTTGAAAAGCTAACTCCGCCATCTCATTCCAAGTAAACTTTAAATCTTTACGTGTCAACTGAGACAATGGTCTGGCAATCTTCGAGAAGTCTTGTATGAAGCGTCGATAATAGCCTGCTAGACCCAGAAAGCTTCTCACCTCAATAACTGAACCAGGCTACTTCCAATCCTAAACTGTAGCTACCTTAGCAAGATCAATAGCTATCCCTTCCTTGGACACCACATATTCCAGGAACTTGACTTCCTCTTTCCAGAAATCACACTTCTTGAACTACGCAAAGAGCTGATTCTTTCTGAGAGTATCCAAAACCGCTCTTAAGTGCTCCTCGTGCTCTTCCTGACTCGCAGAGTATATCAAGATGTCATCGATAAAGACAATGGTGAATCGAAATAAGAATGACCGAAACACTCTATTCATCAGATCCATGAACATGGCCGGTGAGTTCGTAAGACCGAATGACATCATAAGAAACGCATAGTGACCGAAGCTAGTCCTGAAAGCGGTCTTCTGCATGTCCTCATTCTTGACGTGCAACTGGTGATACCCTGACTGTAAATCAACCTTCGAAAAGTACCATGCCCCTTTCAACTGATCAAACAGATCATCAATCCTGGGTAAATGATACTTATTCTTTGCAGTTACTTGATTCAACCTGCGATAATCAATACATAATCGCAAGGAACTATCTTTCTTCTTCACAAACAAAATAGGTGCTCCCCAAGGAGACACACTGGGCCGAATAAAGCCCAAATCCAACAAACCATCTATCTGCTTCCTCAATTCCTCCATTTCACTCAGAGGCATACGATAGGTGGGCAAAGAAATAGGCACCACACTAGGCATGAGATTGATAGTAAAGTCAATCTCACGCTGTGGAGGTAATCCAGGAATCGACTCAAACACATCTTCAAACTCCCGAACCACAGGCGTGCTTTCAAATGCCAATCCATCCATACTCTCCAACAAAGAAGTATAATAATCAAAACGAAAAGGGTAACTGACCTTAACTGGGAAAGTAACTGTCTCGCCCTCAGGTCTATGGAATGTCACTGAACTTGCTTCACAATCAATCTCTGCTCGCATCCTCGTGAGTCTGCTCGCATCCTCGTGAGCCAATCCATACCCATAATAACATTGTAATGGAAAATATGTGCGACAAAGAAGTCAACACGAATCGATCCACTTCTTTGATCAACCCAACAATCCATACAATGCTTGTTTATAGCAGAGGAAATCCCCGTAGCGGTAGTGAGCGTCACTCTCTTTATAGAAATAGTGCTCAAACTCAAATGCTTAACTGCTGTGTATGATATAAGAGAAGTAGTGGACCCTGTATCCACCAACATAGAAACGAGACTACCTTCAATGTGCGCTGTAACCTCGAAGGATCTCGGCAACACATCAGACATAGGTGCTTCGGCTGTGAGCGCATGAACTCGAGCCTGCTGCTGACGATTCGACGGAGGAACCATGGGCCGCTGAGGTGGCCTGAAGCTAGGTACAACAGGTCTAAAGGATGGATGAGCTGACGTTGAACGAAGAGGTGGAGGTGAAATAATCGAAGACATCGGACGGCTGATCCTCTGTAGTGGAGTAAAACCACTGGCCCACATACGCGAAAAGAAAAAAATGATCTAAATGCCCCATCTTCCCATAATATGAACAGCGAAGATCAGCTCGCATCTGCTGAGCGGGCGGCGCTGAATGCCTAGGAGGAGAATCTACCCGCGGCCTCTTGCCGAGAAAACGTGCAGGTCTGGGAACCAAAGGTGCACGCATACGGGACGACCCGTCCCCGTCCTGCTCTGCTCGCAAGGACATGCTCACCAACTCTGCATAGGAAGAAATGCTAGCACAGCATATCTTCGATCGGATATCAGGCCTTAATCCCTCAGAAAAGTACCGCATCCTCATCGGCTGATCGCCCAGAATTAAAGGAACATACCGACCTAGCTCAGTGAACCTGTTCTCATACTCCGTCATCGACAGCCCTCCCTGGTGGAGGCGAAGGAACTCACTCTCCTTCTCATGTCGGTACGTAACTGGGAAGTACTTCTCGTGGAAGCGTGCCTCAAATGCCTGCCACGACCACTCATATCCTTCCTCGACAGTGCGAAGAACACTGTCCCACCATAGACTGGCCTCCTTCTCAAACATGAAGGAGGCAAGCGCAACCTCCTCAACCTCTAAACAGTGCAGCGGTCTCAGCATCTTAGAGAGGCGATCAATCCAATACTCGGCCTCCTCGGGTCTATGAGAACCCGCAAATGTGGGAGGTCGTAAGTGCTGGAATTGCTCAAAAGTGCCGCTCACACTAACGCTCCCAGATGGGAGCATAGGTGAAGCAGGTGGAGTTACCCCCACTGACTGAGCAAAGATGCCAGCCATGGAAGATAGGAACTACTGCTACTGCTAAATCTGCTGCTGCTGCATCAACAGCATCATCTGATCAAACCTATCAAAAGGTGGAGCAGACGAAGATGCACGACTCGGCTCAGTAACCAATGGCATGACTGGAGGAGCCATAGGTGTCGGCCCAACACCAGCATGAGACGGGCCTGACTGTGGATTCGTCTGGCTATCGCTCAGGGGAGGAACCCCAGCAAGCGACTCAGCTAAGGAGAGACGGGCCGAAGTCTTCGAACCCTTAGGAGGCATACCCTACATTCAACAGAGGATGCAACCTGTAAGATTCTACATCCACATAAGCCATCCACACAGCATTCACAGCACAACTTCAAAGATAAACAACATGCATTCCATTTAACAAAATTTATCACAATACAAGTAGTGCAGGATTACATGAATCATGACAGGAAAGCATGTAAACTACAACATCTAAAACTTCAAACCACAACAAATAACTACAAACAACTCCAACTACTAAAGCCAACAACGGCTACACACAAGAACAAACAACCAAACAAAGTAAAGGACGACTACAACGACAACTACGCGTCAGAATCAGGAGATGGAAGCGGGGCACCCTTATCCTGCAAGCAACACAGGATAGACTTCAAAGTTCGAGTCACCTTCTTGAACTTATGCTTCACAAGGCCTTGAAGATCAATGATATCCTGGCATAGAATAGCCTGCCTTTCCTCAAGCCATGTGAGACGGGCATCCCTAGCAGCTTAATCTGCGCCCTGCTCTGGTGCCACAGGAGGAGAGCTCTCACTCGTATCCTGTGCCTCTACCTCTTCCTCGTCCTGCTCTGTTTCTTCCTCAATCTCAGCTCCACCTTCAGCATAACTCTCATCATCATCGCTCTCTGCCTCATCCTCACTCTCTGAGGCCTGTCGACGAGGACCAATCTCCATCTGCTTAAGGGTCATCAGATTAATGTGACGAACAGGCATCGGCTTCTCTGCTCCAAGCCGATAGCCAAACTCATATGCAAGCTTACAGATAAGTTGGCTAAATGGAAGCGATTCGGTCCTCCTAGTCGAACGAGCGGTGAGAATAATCTGGAGCAAGATGTACATCGGCACACATAACTTCGCTCCTTGCCCCACCTGATACAGAAAATCTACCATCAGGCGCGTACACTCACTGTGGTTGCTCCACCTTGGATATACATTGAATGTACACATGTGGTGAAGCAAGCGGAAGTCATCCGTCATGTTAGTAGCTAGAAGACTTCTATTAGGCTGCCATTCGACCAGACAACCACACAAGAGCCGGGTGCGACAATCTCTCTCGCGCATACTATTCAAATTCTTCTCACTGGCATGCACCTCACCAAGTTGCACATTCAGGAGTCAGGATATCAAAGCGACGTTGACCATGGCCTCCCGACCGCTACCATAAGGAATCTTGAATTGTAGAGGCTCAAGCGATGGATCACAAATATTGGCATAAAAAGCTCGAACAGTACTTGCATTCGCGGGATACTCGCCCTCAAATAAGGGACACAAACCAGTCTCTTCCAGGCGCTCTAACAACAGAAATTCGCCATACAGTCACGGACCAACATGAGCCTCAAAAAGGACCCTATGGCCTTCATAGACTCCATGAGATAACTCCGCCAACAAGGTTCTTCCAATGGGAGCTCGAAGATCAAGGTCCCGCTTGGTCTGAAATTCACGGGTGACGGTCGTGCTCGCGGTGGCACCTCTCAGCCTCCATGCACAGGTTGGGCGGCTAGGCCCGGCTTCATCAACGGGCACTCTCTTCTTCCCCATCAAAGAAAGAAAAGTGAAGATGAAAAATATGGTCGTGATAAACTCAAAGAGGGCCATGAGAAATGATAGAACGAGAGAAATAAGAAGAATGGTGAAGCTTCCACATACTTGAGATCCCAAAAGAGGATTTGAGAGCCCAAATGAGAAGAAAAGGAGATGTAAACAGCAATGGGGGTGAGGTTTTGAGATGGGTTGGTTGGGTGTGCACGAAAATGGAAGAAGAAGAAGATTTGGAAGAGATTTGGTGGAGTTTTGAAGGGAACTTGGAGAAAAGGAGAGCTAGGGAGGGTGGATTGTGAAGGAAATAGGGCTTAGGGAAGGTTTTAATCAGCAAACCGTGGAGGGGTGGGCCACACTAGGCCCTAAACTCATCGGCCAGAGCCGGCCCGCCCGGCCAGGCCCGCTGATCGGCGAGGGCTCGCAGAACCGGCGAGGACATCGCCAGTCTCTGGATCGTCCGACGATGGCTAGCCATTTGGGTGAGGTCCTCCTAGCCCCTTATGCTCTAAATGAGGCGGGTCCCCCCTGGGCCCCCCTGGAATTGCCCCGATCTGCCCCTTTGCTTGGTTCGACGCCTATCGGGCCATTCGGGTAGAAATCTGATACAAACAGAGATTTGTTGACAATTGAAGGGTTGAGATGGGAAGATAAACCATCTAGACTCATTAAGAGATGGTTTAGAGGAGATTTCGGGTCACTGTGTGTGATCAGGAGAGAGCACAGACTCGATCTCGGCGATCATTTTCAGTAAACTTTCGCCGATAGATGCAACGGAACACAAACACACAATCTACGATAATCTCGCACCCAAAAACACTAAAGTGGCAACAGCGTGCGGTGTGTGACTATAACCCAGGTCTAGTTTAATCCAATTCATACTCTGATACCAACTTATAACGCCCTGAAATTCGGGGGTCGAGCATAGCTTAGCTCCCGAGTTCCAAAACATCACTTATGCAACATATTTAATGATGGATGTATGTTGTCTGTATGAGTGCATAAAACATAGAATAGATTAAGCCAAACTGTAAATATAATTCAGGGATAAGTGAAGAATGCAAGCGGAAGACTTAAAGAAATATATGTGTACATGTGCACATCCCTTAAATACATATACATACCAGGTCGTATTTACAAGTGTTACTATCAAAATTACAAGTATCAAATTACATCATTTAATCCTAAAAGAAATCCCGAAATCCCATGCATCAGAACAAGGCTCAGTAGAACCCGTCTGAAAACTGCATGAAAGAAAATGCAGCCTCATCATCATCAAACTCCGGCTCAGCCTCAGAAGTCGCATCAACATCTACAACTAAGACAGAGTCTGGTGGGTGTTTAAACACCGTCCCAGAACGTGGGAGTGAGTGATCAACTCAGTGGAACAATAAAGCAAAGGTTAACATGTTATCAATTCAATCAAGCAGTAATGATAAAGCAGAACAGTCAAACATGTCCTAAATACTCTTGTTAATGCAAGGATGCATGTAGAATGATGCGTGCCCTCACGCATACACCCTCAGCGTCTTCATCTTACGTTACGCATGACATCTCCTCAAAGTGCGCCACGTCTACAAAGCACATGCAAATGTGGTGCATGAACATGATTACCAAGTTGTTATTAGTCCTTTTTATACAGCAGGATTGGGAAGCTAAGATACTTTCCTCATATCACCATCCAAATAGTGATCCATTCTAAGGTCATCAGTCCTAGATCATCTCATACGATCATATGGTTTCAGGTCGTTGCAAAGGGCTCGTCACCAATCAATGCACGCCTATCATACCTTCGTTACTACAATAAGGCTCGTCACCTCAATGCGGTATCAAGGCATACTCGAGGTCACTACAAAGGGCTCGTCACCAATCAATGTAGGCTGACAGCACGAATATAGTGTCCCATACCACCATAATCGGCTCATGAGTTTGGTTACTCACTGGTCACTACGGGGAGGCTCGTCACCCCATCATAGGCCGACTGCTCCACCACGGTATCCCATACCACCATGTCCAGCTCATGAGTCTTAGTGGATCAAGGTACAACGGTTAACAGGATTTGCAATGGTAAGTTTGGTACCTTAGATTCAAGCAATAGCATCCATACATGGTGAACTTACATCGAACAATCGGGTTACTTGACGAACTCGACTAGCATAAGCGCACATTGGGTTGAACGACATAGAGTGCGCAAACACTCCATGTGGCCAAACCACTGCCAACAACTCTAATACGACTCGGGTTTGTCAAAACACGTCCTTTGTGGCGAAAGCAACCTCAGTCACAATCTCAAGGCCGGTTACCGATTTCCTGGACTATTTAGAGTCCCAAACACATTCCACTACAACAGATGTTCATATCGACAATTTAGAATAGTAATGGAATAACAACTCAAATCATGTGATAGGTAAGCATTTGAAGAATATCAATTGAACATGGATTTTCACATAAGTAATGCCTGAAATTAAACAACAAGGAATGTAACTTGCATGAAAGAAATCATACACGCTAATAGGAGAGTTGAGAATCACTTCTCAACGCCCATACTAGGTTGATATATTACACTTTAGATCATTCAGACATTTCTACAAACACTTAGAATACATAATACAACATACATGACGTATGTTGAAGTACACACATTTGGACAATTCCTTTTGCCAAGGAGTTGACACACATACATCTAGCACAAATGCACGACAGATAATCATGGCAATCACATGTTCATATTTTATACGTATATGGTACTTTATACATACACATAGAATACACAAATCTCAATATAACACATGCATATCAGGAATGCAAAATAAACATAACATTTGGCATGTGAAATCTCATCCATAACAAGAATAAACCATTAGCTGGCATTAAAAGCCTTGAAAACCATAACCTATACGATTAAAGTCTGCACCTTAAACCAGAAAAGAACACCGAACTGATTTCAGACACTATGTCTTCGTCAACGACAACAGAACAACCTAAGGCAAGAATAGAAATGAGCTACAACAACAAATAGCCTCATCTAAGCTCTAAAACAGATTAGGGTTAGGTTAACTTACCCAAGAATGAACTCAGAATCGCCGAAATAACGATTACAAAGTGAAGGTTTAAGGATGTAGAGCAACAGGAAAGAATCTAAGATGATTCACCAACTTTCTCTCTCACTTTCTCTCTCTTTTCCTCTCTCTTTCTTAGTTAGGGTTAGGAAATTCGTATGGAAAAGAGAGCTAGGGTTTTAAGGTCTATATATAGGCCTAACATTAATGAAAATAACCCCAGGGCCAAGGTATACTTAGGTTATAACCAAAATAGATCTCTCTCGATCTAACGGAGCACTTCTAGTGGGCCTTTTTTCACGAGAGGTCAGACTTAAGCTCACTGACCATGGATCTAGGTCAGACCGAGGTTTCGTACTGACCGGATCTTCAGATCAGCCGTGCCGGACCACACTCAATTCAACGATCACCGAATCTCGATCAGGTCCACAAGCATAAGGACATGCCTGGGACATCTTTCCTGATCAGAGGGTGAAATTGGGTCATAATCTAATGGTCAGATTACTTAAAATCATCGTGCAAGCGACACGACTCAGATTTCACAAAATCACCAATTAATTTCCACCGTTCTCACACTCTTCACTCCGGACTCAATCAAATCGACCCAGAACATCATTTGGACTTGATTTTCGAGGTGATGGCTAAGTCCAACATGGTGACCAATACAACCTAAGATCATCGCTATCGGACTTACGACGCGTGGTCCGGTCCGATCCAGAATTTTTAAAAATTCCCAAGAGCAACTGGATTTAGCGATGAATCCCAGATTTCAGAGTAACTTAGCGTTAATGATACTAAAGGTTTTGAGTCATGCAGATCAAATTTAAAGCGATTGATGCAAATTTCACAAGCAATCGAGTTTAGCACTAAGTAACCCACAAATAATTCTAAGGAAAATAGAGGTAGTACTTAGGTCTTGGCATAAAATTTTTCGGGTCATTACAGCATCATTAAGTGATTGGATTGCATTTGTGTCTGGGCATTGGGTTGATATGATAGAGGGATAGAGTTTCCCTCTTATGCACATTGAGTGCTTAAGCTAGTGCATGATTGGTATGCGTGACTCATGCATCTGACATCGCATCTCATGGACATTATCCTCCTTGCTTCATCAGGGCCTTGTCTCCACTGGTATATTCATGGATGGTTGTATGTGGACACCGAAAATATATTATTTGAGCATTTGGGGTGCATAAGATATCCCTAGTTGAAAGCCCCTAAACCTTCAAAGTGCCTAGACGATGCCTCAATGCCGTGACCGAGTGGAAATCATGATTGCCCGAGTGCCTTACACCGTTAGGCCACGTCTCCCACTGTTGTGTAGTTAGTTGAGATGGGATGTGGCCTTATCTGCCTGAGTGAGAGGGTATGGCTAGGCTGAGTCTGACCAGCTACTAAATGGGTCTGTTACTGTCAAGCCTTGCTGATGATTGGCTGTCCATAAGCTGGTAGTGTGGTCTCTTACGCTCATTGACTGTGCGGTCTTGACAGCGGTAGTCATCCTGTAGTGTATTAGACCCCGATGATATTCTTTGTAATGGAACTGTATTGGATATGTGGCCTGGTTATAAGCATTGACATCACTTCGCATTGCATTGGTGTTGGCTGTATAAGCCTTGTTGCATTGCATAGCCTTGGTATGGCTTCCTTCATTCATGGCTTAACCTTGGCAAGACTAGTGCTATTGGCATTAATCATGTTTACTTCCTGTATCTCCTATTATTCTTCTATGTACTATTGTCACACACTTTCACCACCCTCTAAGCTTTTTATATGCTTATGCACGATTGACCCGTGCAGGAGATCTTAGCTTGGCATCGTAGCGGCAGAGCTTGGATAGGAGTTGAGTCAAGGACTAGTGTTGCAGATCTTCTTTCCTTCTTCTTTTATCATCAGATATATTTCCTTTCAGCCTTGTACTTGAAAAGTTCAAATTCATAGTGGATTTTGTAATGTGTGCCTTTGTTATTTCTGAGATTTACTTGCTATAATCTTAGGTATGTTCGTATTGGAATGGATATACAGTTATAAAAATCCTCCTTGTAAGATCCCAGGATCAGAACCTACCTCAAGAGTCGAGAATGGAGTACTACGGAGGTTGTTGCAGCCAGAACCGGCCATCAGGTTCCTTGCGACTCCGATTACTGAGTCTGGGGTGTGACATGCTTGCAGTAGACTATGTCACTAAGTGGGTTAAAGCGATCCCATGTCGGAACAATAACCATTAAATGGTCATGAAGTTTTTAAAAGAGAACATCCTTTCTCGGTTCAGAATGCCTCGGGTAATCATTAGTGATGGAGGTCCACATTTCTGTAATAGGTCATTTGTAAAATTAATGAAGAAATATGACATCTCTCATAAGGTGAACACTCCATACCACCCACAGACAAGTGGGCAAGCTGAGATTTCCAACAAGGAGATTAAACACATTTTAGGAAAGATGGTTAACCTTGACCATAAGGATTTATCAATCTGATTGTCCGATGCTTTATGGGCTTACCGTACTGTATTTAAGACCCCTATTAGAATGTCTCTCTTTAAACTTGTCTACGGGAAGGCTTACCACTTACCTGTGGAGTTGGAACATAAAGCCTACTACGCTATTAAGAATTTAAACTTTAATTTGGACAACATTGGCTCGCTGCATAAACTATAATTAAATGAAATTGAGGTGATTTGGAATGATGCATACGAGAACTCAAAAATTTACACGGATAGGATGAAGGTGTTCCATGATAGGAACATCCTTCGGAAATCATTCTTAGTTAGCCAAAAGGTCCTTTTGTATAATTCTCGGTTACATCCTTTTCCAGGTAAACTCCGATCTCGTTGGACTGGTCCTTTCACTGTTACTAATGTTTATCCTCATGGGGCCATCAAGATTCAGAATCCAAACAATGGTAATGTTTTTAAAGTGAATGGACATAGGTTAATGCCATTTGTTAAGAAATTTGATTCATAGGACATGTCTATACCTCTAATTGATCCTGCTTACCAGGATTGATCTCCTAGTCTGACAGAGGTATAGTTAGGTTTATAGCTTTCATATATGTTGTGTTTAGGATAGTTTGCTTTTCGTTGTTTAGAATAGTTTACTTTTCGCTATTTAGGATAGTTTGCTTTCTGTTGGTTTAATTCTTGTGCTACCTCATCTTCACATTGAGATAATTGGAAAAGTCTCAAAATTCTTTCTTCAAGTATTATATTTCCATCACTTCCCTTTTCTTTTCGTTGCCTCTTTTACATTACATGCTTATTTCTTTTACATTGATGACAATATATTATAGGTTTGGGATGGGGGATTAGGTAAACTAATCAGTGTTTTCTCAGTTTTGAGCAAAATTTTTGAAAATTTCAATGTTTCAAGTTAAAACTATTTGGGAAGTGATGAATTGTGTACTTAAGAATGTTTTGAGTATAATAAGATAGATATCAAATTTTGGATTGTAAGTGTTGTGGTGTATAAAGCACGCTTTGTTGTGAAATTTCGATTAGACAAAAAAATTTAGAGTGTGAATTATTCATGTGATGGAAAGTTCACCTTCAAGATCATCATATGAAGTTTGAAAGTGTAAGAGATGAAGATAGTACTACAAGTTTGAGATCTAATTCTACTTCAAGTTCAAGATTAAGCTACTATTTCAAGTTCATTTCAAGTAGAAGGTCTACTGATAGCTACTGAAGATTCGAGTAGTAACTTCAATGTCCAATATTTCAAGTATAAGTGACCCTAGAAAGACCCTAGACATAAGTCCTTTCGTATGCAAATTATTCACGTGTTTTTATACTTTGGTTAGGCTTAAATTTGACTAGTTCAACCTTAAGTTCGACTAGTCCAGGCTCTGGTTCGACCAGTCTAAGAATTGTTTCAACCAGTCTAAGATTCAAACTTAAATTCAGAGTTTTTTTGGTAGTTCCTTGACCAGTCGAGCACCCTGCTCGACCAGTCGTGGAGACCAACTCGACCAGTCGTGGGGAGCTTGACTCAAACTCCAGCAACCTATTTTAGGTTCCCTCGACCAGTCGAGCAGGCCACTCGACGTCGAAGGTCGATTTTATCCGATTGTGTCAAAAATTTTGAAATTTAGTTGATTCTTAGACTAGTTGAAGGAGACCTTAGACCAGTCGAAGGAACTATTTTTCAGCCTATAAATAGAGGTCCTTTCTCATTCCAAACATTCAAAAAAGCCACAGAAAACCTTCACTTTGAGAGAAAAGTCCCTATCATTATCAAGCTATAGTCTGGTAATTTTAGATCCTTTAATATTTTACTTGTTTTTGTAATTCCAAGATCTCTGTATTGTAAATCTGATTTTTTTTAAATGGGAGTTTTTACTCTACCTTTTGAGATCTAAGGAATTCAAACAAGTAGCCCAAGGTTTGAGATAATTTAAAATCTGTTTAGAACCTAGAACCCTTGATTATGTTTAATGGACATTGAACATCTACACATCAAGCAAAGCGGTTCTACGGGCTACATCAAACAGCATCTTCAAGAAGAAGATAAGTATTTTTTGTTTATTTGTTTTTAGTTTTTGAGATTAACCAGAAAATCTCTATATTGGTTTTGATTGAAATTAGCCAGAACATCTCAGTGCGAGGTTTTGATTGTGATACCCCATTTAAAAACACAACTGTATAGGTTTTAGGTGAACCTGAGAAAACCTTCCTTTATAGTGAACACCAATATCACGTGGGTTGTGATTATTAGGAGTGGAGTAGGTGTGGCTGTTTGAGAATAGTTGGTATACACACTGAACCACTATAACTCCTGGTGTTTTGTGGTGGATGATGTATGTGATGGATGTGTGGTGAATGTTTGTAATCTTTTCATGTTCATGTGGTGAATGCTTGTAATAGATAGCTTTCTTTCTTTGCCTCTTGTTTTAGTTTGCAATCTTGATCCTTACTGTGTTCAAGAAATCAGTTTGTCATACCATAAACATTTATTTTTAGTGTAAGGTTGTTCTTTGAACAAGGTTTGAATCAAATTTTCAATACCATTACAATTAAGATCTCTAATTGATTTAGTTTTATTTTATATTTCTATTCATTATTTTTTAAATTTGGCATAGTCCTATTCACCCCCCCTAGGACTAAGAGCTCACCCTTTTCGAGTGGTATCAAAGCTAAGTTGCTCATTTGTTTGGATTAAATTCCTTGAGTTTATCGATCTAGAGCTTTCGTTATGTCAAATTTTGATAGCTTGCCTATCTCTAGGCCACTATCTTTTGATGGCTCAAATTATGCTTGTTAGAATGCCAGAATGAGGATTTTCTTGAAATCCATTGATGAAAGCGTATGACAAACCATGGTAACCAAATAGAAACTGCCTGTGTCTTTTTATTTTTGGATTATACCTAAAAAAAATGAAAGCATTGCAAATGTTAAGGCTTTAAATGCAATTACATGTACTCTATCACCTGATGAATTCAAAAGAATTATTTTATGTGATACAGCTAAACAAGCCTGGGACATTCTTGAAATGACACACGAAGGAACGACTATTATCGAGAAGTCTAAAGTTCAGATCCTCACTTCAAGGTTTAAGGAAATTTGTATTGAAGAAAATGAGTCTTTCATGGACTTCTATACGAAATTAAATGACATAGTCAATTCTATGCAATTCTATGTGGGGTCTAGGAGATGGAATCCTAGAAAGCAAAGTTTGTGCTAAAATACTACGATCTCTTCCTAATAGGTTTAATTCCAAAGTTACTGCTATTCAAGAACTAAGAGACACGGATCAAATGAAGGTTGAGGAGTTAGTTGGTTCACTTCAAACCTACAAGTTAAATTTTAAAGCTCTTAAAAGTAAGTTCATAGCACTTAAATCATCCAAATCTATTTCAAAAGATAGTGATGTTAATTCTGATTTTGAAGACACCGAGGATAATATGGCCTTACTTTATAAAAAGTTTTATAGGATTTTCAAAAGTAAGAAAAGAGTTGATTTTCAAAAACCTTATGAGAAGAGAAAGGGAAAATCTAAAAATTGAAAATCTCTAAAAGACAATCAGTGTTTCAACTGCCATGAATATGGGCATTTGGCAAATAAGTGTCCAAAAAGGGATAAACTAAAAAGAAAAGGCATGCTAACCACTTGGGATGAATCATCCAGCTCTAAAGTTTCTTCTGAGTCGAATAAATCAAAACAAGAAATTTCAAATGAAGTAAAGGCTCTAATGACTATAGCCAGAGTCACCTCCTCAGATAGTTGTAATTCATCTGATTATGAGAATCTCAGGAGTGACCCTGAGAATGAAAATGAAAATGATCTTCAAGATGCCTATCATGCCCTATACAGGGAAAGTTACAAAATTTCCGTCAAACTAACGTTCAAAAAGAAAATTTTCTTAAATTAAAAGAAAAACTTGAAAATACTATTTTGGAAAAATCTCATCTTTCTGATTATTATGAAAAAAGCTAAATGTGATTTAAGTTTCAAAACTTCTGAATTTGAAAAACTCAGAACAGAAAATGAGAAATTAAAACTTGAAGTTTCTTCTTTATTAAGTTCTAAAGATACTTGGAGATATGCCCATGGAGACCCTAAGCTTGAAAAATTATTAACCGCATCTAGGAAATGTGGCGATAAATCAGGTCTGGGCTATATTAAAGTGACTCCTCTAAAAAATAAGAATGTATCTCTTATATTTAGGAGAATCCTCAGACTCAAAAGGAAGAGCTTGAAAAATAATAACCAAAACAACTTTAAAAATTCAAAACCTTTTCAAGCTTCTAAAGTCAATCGTAATAACATCAGCTTTATAAATCAAAGTTATAACCCCTTGGCTAAAAAAATAGTGGACTTACTCAAAGAGCTTCTCAAATCTAACTCTAATATCAGAGTTGATAGACAAAGAAATTTCAATTCTACCAAGCTAAGGAAAACCAATACTACTCCTAAACCCAGAACAACATTGAAATAGGTTCCCAAAGTTACTTATCTTGTTGCCCACATTGCCTTCAAGGCTTCTAGCCATTCAAAGTGGTACCTAGACAATAGTTGTTCAAGACATATGACAAGTGACAAAGATATATTCACCAACTACAAAGAAATGAATGATGGCTCAGTTACTTTTGGTGATGGAAGCAACTGCAAGATTATTAGCCAAGGTAGTATATAAATTTCTAACCTTCCTCCTTTTGAAAATGTCTTATATGTTAAAGGACTTAAGGACAATCTTTTAAATATATCATAAATCTGTGTTAACAAACATAGTGTTAAATTTACTAATTAATGATGCAAGATTTCAAATGAGAAAGGTTGTGTGATATTAAATGGTCGTAGAACTTCTGAAAATTACTATATCATTAATGAGTCTTGCTCATCTACATTCTCATGTTACATGGTCTAAACAGATGAAACTGAATTATGGCATAAACGCCTTGGACATGTTAACTACCAAAATCTTTATAAACTGAGCAAAATCAATCTTATTAGAGGTCTACCCAAGCTAAAGAAAGTTGATAAAATATATGGCGTATGCCAGATTGGCAAACAAACTAGGAGTAGTCACAAGAAAGTGAACTCCTCTACCACATCCAAACCCCTTGAACTTCTCCATAGGAATCTAGTTAGACCAACCAGAATGGAGAGTAGAGGTGGTAAGAAGTATTTTCTAGTTTTTTTTTTTTTTTTTTTTTGGGGGTGGTTAGCTTGTTAGTACACACCCATGTCAGTACACACACTCCATGTTATCCACCCCCACTAGGGATCGATACCAAGACCTCAAGTGTTAAAATGAGGTATATCCAATCAGTCCGCCAGTTGAGCTATGGATCTGGGTGTAAAATTATTCTAACTAAAACGAAGTATATGAGAGATATTTTAATAATAATATAAGCATATTAAAATGAATTCAGACTGAAAAAGAAATGAATGTTATCAAGATCAGAAGTGATCATGGGACTGAATTCGAAAATAGCAATTTTGAGAACTTTTGTACCGATCATGGTATATCGCATGAGTTTTCCGCTCCTAAAACACCTTAACAAAATGGGATTGTTGAAAGAAAAAACAGAGTGCTATAAGAGATGGCCAATGTTATGCTAATCACAAGACACATTCAATTTATCTTCTGTAAGACATGATGGAATTTCTAATTGTTAGTATGTGAATCATTGATAGATGGTTAGAATCAAGTCTGAAGAATTTTATCCACCTTAAAAGAAGAAAAGAACCAGTTAAAACTAGGAGATCGACATAAAGGTCATGTATGGTGAAAAGACCAGAAAAGACTGGAAAAGAATGCAAAAATAATGCAAGGTCTGTAAAAGAATAAATAAAAATTGACCGTCGATATAAAATCAAAAACTAGAAGAAGAAGGAGAAGGGGATAAGTTTGGAATTAGTACTTGAGTTTTAAACCAATCTTGAAGTGATGAGCATGGCTAGCATGATGAAAAGATAGTGTTTTTATGGGAAGTAAGTTGATTCTCATTGAGCACATTGAAAAACATGATATATAGACTTATACTCTGATTTGATTAATAAAGAATTTATTTAATAGATCGCTTATGTCAGCTCTAGGTTTTTAAAATTTTACTTTCGTATCTTAATTCAACCCATTCATGCTTGAGTGTACAAAAGCTTGTTTTCTTAAAGAGGTTTTGGACATTAAGCAATGAGGTTTATTTTACGCATACTTTGCTCGGGGCTAGCAAAATGCTAGTTGGGGATTATGTTGAGGGTCAAATATTGCATATTATCCCCCATTTATATTGTGGTTTTATGAACATGATAATGCTTAATGTTCTATTTTAATCATGATTGTGTTACAAGGTGAATTTAAGAGCTTGGATCGAAAAGGATGCTAAAAGCATAGATTTAACGCTTAAGAATCACCAAAGTCAAGGATGGATCTTACGAGACCAAGAATGAAAAGTTCACATGCCAAAGATCTAAGAAAACCAAGAGAGAAATGAAGAGATTTGAAGATTTGAAGTTAAGAAGAAAAACCCTAAAAATTTTCCTACTTTGACTAGTCTAAGCCCTCCTTCGACTAGTCTAAGCTCTTCCTCGACTAGTCGAATAAACTTTAACTCGAACTCCAACGATCAAAATCCTCCAAATTCCCATCATCCTCGACCAGTCGAAGGTGATCCTCGACCAGTCGAAGGCTGTCCTCGACTAGTTGAAAGTTATGCAAACAGCACCTGGACTGCATAAATTTGAGGCGGTTCTAAGGTCGATTTGCTAATTTTCAAGGTCGGTTCGTAAGAGGGAGTTCCCCAATTATAAATAGGAGTCCCTAGGATATTCCTAAGCATCTTCTAAGGTTTGAGGAGTGGAGTAAAAGGGTGGAGAAGCCGTCACCAAGAGTTTTTCCTCTTCTTCCTTAGTTGTTTTCATGTTTTACTTAAGAGACTTTGGTTCAATCATGTTCTTGGTTGGCTAAACCTCTTAGATAAGGCTAAGAGGTAACGCTTGCAGTGTGATGGAATCTTTCTATTGCTTTGATTCATGCTTATGTTGAACTCTCTTTGATTCTAGTTTGATTATAAGGAATATTTTTAGTTTTTAATGGTTTGTTGTGACAAATTACAATAAATTTGCGATAGCTTTGAACATCGTCCTTTCCTATTTTAAGATTGCTGGATTGGTAAATCCTGTTGTTTGCCATGGTCCCATGGGCATGGTTAGGTGACGAAATCCCTTCCAATCTTCCCAATTCTCCCTCTTTGATGACTAAATTCATGAGAAGTTCAGAGATCTGACTGTCTCTTCTTCCAACTGGAGAAGATAGGACTCTAATTCCAGTTGTGTCCTTGAATCAAGCATAGTGTCACCCTAATTGCTACAAGTGGATCCTTGGTACCCTAGTTACCACTTTTAAATTTATAAGTTTCAATTACCTTATTTAAAATTACTCTTTCAAATATTTCTGATTTAGGTTTACATCTTCTTCTAGTCCTGATTCTAATTTAATTTAGAAATGTACAAGATTAGTCCCTATGGATTCGACCTCGGTCTCACTGAGATTATTACTATATCGCAACCCTACACTTGGGGTTATGAACACCCACTTCGCCTGTCACTCTTGTTGCGCGACACGCAACTGATCTCATCCCACAATGAGTTGCGCGACCTTGTGCAACTGACATGAGTTGCGCGGACCCACATAACTCATCTACCTTCTTTCTTTCTCTTATCTTCACTTTCCCTCTCTTGTTCAGATACCTTTCTTCTCTTTCTCTCTCCTTGCTTCTGGCACCTCTCTGAAACTTCTGATGATGCGAATGAAAGGGGGAAGAGGTATTTATAGGCTTTCACATGTGTAAGGCCTCGATTTATGTGCCACGGGCCCCATTTCGCACAACAAACCCAATAAACCCACGCAATAACACTATTCCCGCACAACACTATTCCCATGCAACACTATTCTGACACAACATTATTCCAAAGAAAGGGAAGACAAAGAGAGAGCCGCGTAATGGGTAGGGATGCCTATATTGGAACCTTGATGCGCAACAAACCAAACTCCTAGTGACTCGTGCATTTTTGGTGCCCCAACAGAACTAGAATCTAAAATATGAAAATTTAGAGAGAAATTTTTGTGAATTAAATCTATCAAAGTAATGAAAACTAGAGCACCAAGGATCCACTTGTAGCTATCTTAACGTTACCTTACTTGATACAATAATAACACAACTAGAATCGGAGTCCTATCTTTTCCACTTGGATGATGGAGCAATTAAAACATAATGTAATTCTGAACTTCATTGGATTAGTTCATTCATGAAGCTCCAATGTAATGATTGCAATGAATTCCAAGCATCTACCATGCCTAGGAGATAGTGGAAGATCACGGGATTTTACAGATCATATAATTGCAAAATGGGTAAGAAATCAAAAGTTTCTCAACCATCTACTATAACTTAAGTTGACAATAGATCACGATAAACTGAAAATATTCCTTCATTCAAACCAAGAATTAACAGAAGTTCAACGTAAACTTGAATCAAATTAAGAATAACATTAAAACAAACTACAAGCTTCAACTCTTAGCTTTAGCTAAGAGATTAGCCAACCAAAGGCATGATTGAAACCAAACTCATAAAACAAAATATGAAAAACTAACTAGAATAGATGGATTGAAGAAGATGTAAGACTCATTAAAGTTCTCCAATACGTTGCTCTACTCCTACTTAATTCATGCTTAAAAAATCATAAGAAGACCTCTATTTATAAGCTTTGATCGGACCGACTTTGAAACTACCTCCAATTTATGCAGTCGAGTTATGCTTCGAACACACTGAAGTTACCTTCGGTCGGATCGAAGTTAATTTCAAATTATATCTAGATTCTCCATCTCCCTTTGGTCGCACCGAACCTGACTTCAGTTGCAACAAATTAATTCTCCGTTGGATTGAATTAGCTCTGGAATTCACGTTCGTTGTTGGACTGTATTGTGCACCATCGGTCAGACCAAACCTGACTTCGGTCGGACTGAAGGTCAAGCTAAACAGTCTGTCTTCTTCAGTCGATTTCACAATTTTTTTTAGCCTTTTCTTCCTCTTTTACACTTGGTTTTCTTGGATCTTTGGCATGTAATTTCTTCATTCTTGACCTCAAAATCTCCAAGCCTCCCTTTTATAATCTTTTGAGCATTAATTCACTGCTTTAAGCATCATTTTCTTCAATACTCTCGAAATCACCTCATAAGAGAAAACAAGTGAAAACAGATTGATTAAGCATTATCATGTTTATAAAACCAAGGAATAAATAGGGGAAAATATGTAATATTTCACACTCAATAAATGCGCATCGATACATTTCTCTTCACTGGGCGAGATCTGTTGATTGCTCCAAGTTCTTCAGAAAGTGTCAAATGAGAAGACAAGGTATTTATAGGCACTCACATGTGTGAACCTATGATTTCGCACAACTTATAGAAGTTGCTTGAATAGGTCCATCTTCTTCTGATTTACATAATTGCATAACATATTCCAGTTGTGAAGCCGTGTAACAATTTCTTTTATAGATGTTAGAAAACTAGCTTGTCCATGCGAGTTTTCCAGAATTCTCCTTTCATACGTCATGCCACTTATTCTAGTTGCGCAATTGCACAACTTATATGTTTCATGATATTTTTTGTGCCTCAACAGACCCTACGACTTTAGGGTATTTCAAGGAACCCATATGCGATGGGGCCACTCTACATATATGCACGGTTAGCATGAGATGGTTACTTGATTTAGATGATGGACTCATGCATTCACACATTTTCCTAATGTAGTTACATGCACACCCTAGAGACATCAGGGTTGTGACCACCACAAATTCATCATGGTTGGTGGTTATGGTTGTAGACATCAAAAATTACTTGTGGTTATAGGACATATAGGTTATTCATAGGTGAAAGTCTCTAAACCTTGTGGGTCGTAGGATGCTCTATTGTCTAAACTGAGTGGATACATGAGCGCACAAGTGTCAAATACTAGTAAACCGCGTCTCCCGCTATGTCAAGGTTGGTTAGGAAGGGATTCGACTATACCTTCGCAAAGAGTGTGATGGTGATTGAGGTCATGTTTAATAATCTTGAAAATGGGTATGTTACTGGCATGTCGGGTGGGATTTGGCATGGTTATGGGCCTTCCATCATTGTGACAAGTAGTGAGGTTTTTTTTTCCCTCCCATTGCCTCATAGTATGAGCCTTGACTCACATTAGATGCTAGTGATTCTAGATGAAAACCGTATTGAGATGTGGATTATACATCAAGATTGTCATGTTTGCATCGCATGGCTATATATGTCATTCGGCTCGGTAGGCCTTGACATGGCATATATGCATAGCCTTGGCATGGCTGGTTGACGCATGGACATTTTCATAATTAGTCTTCCATCTTTGCTACTTACTCTAATATTGATATGGAAATTATTGTTGTCATATATCTGTCATATGTATTGCACACGCGGGCAAACACACGCACTCTACTGGGCTTCATATGGTAGCTCATGGGTGTTTACTCATTTTTTTTAAAGACTTATTAGAGTGTAGCAGCTAGTTATGTTGGAGCACGCTCCTTTATTTTACTTTGCTACTAGATATGTTTCCCTTTAAGTAGCATTATATATATTTAATCTTATTTAGTGGAGATGTATGTTGCTTGTGGAGATATTATGGTTATGCTCATTTGCAACATTTTCCCTAAATCCTCCTTGTGGAATACCAACTTTGGAACTTGGTGTATGGATGTTGAATTTCAAAATTGGGATTCTACAGAGACTGTCGGCATTAGATTCAGGATGTGACGTATGGGCACTGTGAATAGAATTTTGGGGCATGACAATTGCCTCCAACAAATGTTCAGAAATCCAAAGTAGAGTGTTGATCATTAGCAAAACTAGTCCAATCAACATCACAATAAATATGGATATCAAGATGATCATGAGCAACATAGAATATACTCATCCTTAGGAAAGACTTAGGGCCTATTTGGATAGTGGTATTAAGCTGTATTAGATGAGACTGTATTACTAATCCCACTTTGAAATTCAGGACGACATGTTTGGAAGGAGTGTGAGATGGGATTAAAATTAGCTTTGTAGGCTTTGGTAAATTAGCCTTCTATTTGAAAGAGTTATGAGAAATGCCTCTCAAAATTAAACATGGCTTTCTAAATCCATATGAAATTCAAACATACAAAGTCTAGAACCCGTCCAACACTTTGTAAATTGGTGTGGGATCCACATCAACAAGTTTTATGGGTCCCACCATTATGTATGTGATATATCCAGATCATCTATCCATTTTTCGAGATCATATTAGGGCATGGGCCCAAAAATCAGGCAGATCCAAAGCTCAAATGGACCACACCATAGAAAGCAATGGGGATTGAACACACACCATTGAAAACTTCTCGGGGGTCACAAAAATTTTAGATCAATCTGATATTTTTATTTTCCCTTCATCTAGTTATGTGTGACCACATGTACAGGTTGGATGGAAAATAAACATCATGGTGGGCCCTAGGAAGGTTTTAATGGTGGACGTCGTTATCCCCACTCCTTTCTGGTGAAAGGTGTGGTCCACATAAGCTCTGGATCTATCTCATTTTTGGGTCCATTCCACAAAATAATCTTAAAAAAAGGATGGATGACACATATATAACACATACATCATGGTGGGGCCCAAAACATTTGTTGACATCAACGCACTAGGAAGGTTAGGTCAGTGGCTTATGATATTTCAAAAAAAAAAAAAAACATCTCCACGAATGGTGGATTTTTACTGCTTCAATCCAAACGCAATTTGAAAGTAAATCCTAGGATTTATTCTCTTAGTATTTACATTCCAAACAAAACATTAGAAGACATAAACAAACCCAATCTGTTGTGGGGAAAATAGACCGACCAATAAGAAAAGGTCAAGTTGGGACCTTGTGCACGTCGCTAGGTTGAATACAAGTATAGATTCAACCTCTAACTCCAAAAATGAGCAGGAAATAAGGTCGAGTTCGATGTCCCATTAGCAGGTCGGAAGACCCACAGACCTACCCAACACCGAGAGGAGCTCAACCACTCGCCAAAGAAGACAAGCCAGCATAATCTCAGGTCGGCGTAATCCCAGATCAGCAAAACCCACCTTCTATTGGATCTGACTTGATCCCGAACGCATCTTTCCTAGATCCTAGCCAGAGATCTAGGAAGTCTACCGGAATACGGATCCGCTCGAGATCTGAGCTGACAATATAGGGAGTTCCTCACGACTTATAGTAGGATATGAATCCTATTACGAGATATCCCTGCTAAATAAGGAGATCTCTCCTAAATCACCTCCTCTCCTCGTCCATAAATAGGAGCCCCTCCAATAATGAAAGGTCTGCACAATCCTTAGCTGAAAACCCTTGATTCTACCAGACCCAGATTCCCTACCTGACTTAGGCATCGGAGGGTCCTCTGTGTTAGCCAAGGTCGCCTTTGTTCCTTCCTTATGTAGGTACATGAAGGTCTAAGGAAGGCTAACTAGATTTTTGCATCAATAGTTTGGCGCCATCTGTGGGAACGATGTTAAAAGTCGTTCTCATAATCCATCAAAGCTCAACAATGGAAAAAGGATAAAAGAAGGCAGCCCCCTCGACCACTGCTCCTGATATCGCACCACCGGAGCAATCTACTAGGCATCAAGATTCATCTTCCCAGCTTCAGGCTGAGTTTACACCCACGGGGCTAATGCAATGATCTAGGAGTTGAGGAGGTCGGTTTATCTCCCTCAAGCAGCAAGTTGAGGCACTAAACGACAATATGGACTCGATGAAACACATGTTAGAACAAATACGATCACTTCCCGTCTAGGGGACCGGACAAGTAGCAGGTTAGGCGTCTCCAGAGATCCCTGAGGCATCTAAGGCGCATGCCAGCTCCTGAAGAAGCAGGTAGCGAGGCATCGAGGCCGGCACCTTCGCACATCTCGAGCACCGCCACGACTGGCTACCTCTGACTTACATCACGAGTTGGAGAGAAAGAGATGCAACAAAGCCCTCGAGGTAGCAATCGAGGTAATACTAAAAGCTATGATCCTTGGGAAGTTGATCTCAACGACTTGAGAGGCCAGATTGACGACATACGACAGACTTACCGTATGAATGCTCCGATGCCTCAGACCTGACGAAGCCAAGTATGTCCTGAGAGAGATTCAAGAAGGCATTTGAGGTAACCACTCCAGCAGCCGCACTCTCACTCACAAAGTCATCGGGCATGGATATTTTTGGCTAACCATCTATACAGACGCCAGGCAGTACACCTAAAGATGCGACATGTGTCAGAGGTTCACAACAATACCTCATCAGCTGCTTGAGTAGCTTACTCTCATGACTAGGCCATGGCCTTTCGCCTAGTGGGGGATCGACATCATCAGTCCTCTGCCAACTGACAAGGGACAGACCAAGTTCGTGGTCGATTACTTCACTAAGTGGGTTGAGGTCGAGCCCCTGGCCAAGATCACTGAGCAGAAAATTACTGACTTCATTTGGAAGAGCATTATATGTTGGTACGGAATCCCCCACATGATCGTCTTGGACAACGGGAAGCAGTTCGACAACGACCAATTCTGAAGTATGTGTGAGAACCTCAGAATTCAAAACATTTACTAAACTCCCTTGCACCCCCAAGCTAACAGACAGGTCAAAGAGGTCAACAAAATCGTCAAGGACAACCTCCAAACCAAGATTGAGAAGGCTAAAGGAGCTTGGGCAAAAGAGCTTCCCCACGTTCTCTGGGCATATCGAACCACTGCCTGAACGGCCACAGGAGAAAATCCTTTTCCCCTAGCCTTTGAAGCTGAGGCTATCGTCCCAATCAAGATCGGACTCCCGAATGCTCATACTCACTCCTATGACGAATGTCAAAACGTCAGGCATATGACACTAGACCTTGACCTGATCGAAGAAAGAAGGGAGCAAGCTCAACACAAAATTGTAGCTCGGCAACAGCATGTCGCCCATTTCTACAATTCCGAGTAAAGATGAGGAGGTTCCGAGCTGGAGATCTAGTCCCCTGCAGAACTTTCCAGAACACCAAGGAGCCCAGCTCAAGGACCCTAGGGTAGAACTGGGAAGGGCCCTACAGAGTGACGAGCATGAGCCGACAGGGAACATATTAACTCGAAGACATGGAGGGACGACCCCTGCCACATTCATGGAACACTAAGCATCTAAAGATTTACTAAGCATAGAAGCTGACCAGGCTTAAGCACAAGATCTACTTTCCCGATGTTTTTAATCTAAAATGTCAGAATCTACATATTTTCTCTAGAAGTTACAATAAAAATCTCAAACTCGGGGGAATTTTACTCTCTACTTTCCCATCTACAAACGTTCGACCTGCATAAATCTACTAAGGGCTTCCCTTAGTACAAGGGAAGAACAACCCTCACCAATGGAATGACCCTTAGAGAAGAGGTCGGACCAATGATCAAATTTCTTATATGGCCCACCAGGGACTTCCTTTAGTACAAGGGGGGAACAGTCCCCGACCAATCGTCCAACCCTTAAAGAAGAGGTCAGACCATCAACTATCGCTACTACTTGAACGACATGACCTATGATTAGGGGGAACAATGCTTCTAAAAGCAAGAGTTTGAACAAGTAAACCTACTTTGTGAAACAAAAGGCTTAAAGGCTAGTCTCAACACGGCCTAAAAGGGTCGATCTGACCATTAATGACAAAACAATCCAACTAACCCACTTGGAAAATCCACACAAATAGTCAACAATAAAAGCCAATTTTTTATTAAACATAATAGAGAAGAGTACAAAGAAATAAAAAGAAGTAAAAAAGGAAGCATGAAAAGCTCAGGGCGCTGGCTGCTCGGAAGGGGAGACTTCAGCTCCCGGCCAGGGCTGAATCTACGGAAGGGCCGACCTCGAAGGCAGACATGTCAAGCTCAAGTTGCACCTCCCTAATATCTTCCAGGCACTTGTCGTACCCGACATTATAAAGGGCATCCCTCTCTTTCTCCCAATCTTTGGAGGCCTTCAACTCTTCCGCTCCCACCTCCATAGCCTTTAGGAGGGCCACCTAAGCTTCCTTCGTCTTCGCATTGAGGGTGTGCTTTAGCTCTACATTCTCAGATTTTCACCTAGCACCCTTCTGTTGAGTGTCAAATATTGCATATTTTCCCTTATTTATATCTTAATTTTACGAACATGATAAGGCTTGATGGTATATTTTATACGGGTTTGTGTTGCAAGGTGAGTTTAAGAGCTAGGATTGAAAAAAATGCTAAAAGCATGGATTTAAGGCTCAAGAACTGCCAGGCAAAGAATGGATCTTTGGAGACCAAGATTAAAGATTTTAAGACCCCAAGATCCGAGGAAACCAAGTGGAGAAGGAAGGAAATTCACATGCAAAGTGCAGAATCCACAAAATCTATGTCATCGACCACCTGTTGATGACATCAACTACAGTTCGATGACAGTGAAGAATTACATGAAAATCAAGTTTCGTCGCTGGACGAATTGGATGCATTTCTCGATGGATCGAAGACTTGTTCGATGACTCGAAGACCTGCTCGATGACATTGAAGATCGTTTGATGACATCGATCTTTTGCAGAATTTTGAAGAAACTTGTTGGACTGTTCTGGACACATTCTCGATGAATAGTGCATCCTTCGATGTAATCGAAGGTTTGCTCGATGACATCGAAGGAAGGTTCGATGGCACAATGACTTACGCAATGCGAAAGGAGTTATGTAGTGCGTAAAGGCGTGATTTTTAGAAATCAACTTACATTCGATGGCATCGAAGGTGTTACACAGAACTTACGCGGACTGCGTAAATTGAGATGGTTTTACAATCTTGCGCAAACAAGGCTATAAATATGGGTTTCCTAGTCACCGAATCCGGTGCCGACAGCCTCCGCAGTACCCCATTCTCGGCTTTTAGCGTCCATACGCCAGATTCCGATCCTGGGATCCTACAAGGAGGATTTTTTTTTGTACATTTAACTCGTAATAAGCATAACCACAAGATTACCAAATTCATAAAGGCAATATCATCATCACATATCCACTAATATAATCATTGAGTACAATACTGAAAAGAAATACATAAATCGAAAGTCAAGCTTCAGAAGATTGCTGCACGCTCCAAGCTCAACACTACTGCAACCTAACATCACCTGCACGCATTTATCGTGCATAAGCTTATAAAAAGCTTAGAGGGTGGTGTAAGTATGTGCACAAGGGAAGTGCCAAGTATTCAATACAATGCCATCATCATACAATACCGGAAATACTGGTAATCCATAAATCGTACATAATTGGAATAAGCAGAAATACTGACAAGATCATGAATTATCAGAGTAAGCAGAAATACTGACAAGATCATAAATCATACGATAATAGAGTAAACGAAAATACGAACAAGTCCATGAGTCAATCAATATCAGAATACGTAATATAAAACAACTATGCAAATGAGGAGTCATAAAGAGCCAAATATCAGATGCCGAGGATACGATGCAATATGCAATTCCTAATGAGTTCACGAATAGCATCATCCATATCTAGACCATATAAATGCAGAAATACAGTAACCCAAAGTGTCATATGCCGCGGATGTAATGCAATATGCGATGTGAATGAAATGACCATGCTGGAGTGTGAAGTCGGGATGATAGTACGTAGTATCACAGGCTATGGGGTCCATCACAAGGGACTTCTATCCAAACCAGTCCCATACCTAAATTTGGATAGTCAGACTTAATGTGGTAAACTCCTGATCTCAGGTTAGTCGCGCACCCAACCGAAATCCTGGCCATGCGAAGGTACACGTAATAATAGTTGCGCACCACCAGCCCGAGTGGATAGTGAATGAATGAATGAATGAGTATGCAATTCCTGCTCAATAAGTCCACATATTAGTACGGTTCCTCTCTGAGAAATCACCGGGGTCTATTACACTCCAAACCAGATTGCCGCCCCATCGCGCGCAACAAAGTGAGTGGAAGAGACCTCACTATCCGCCTGCCAATATCAGGCCCGGCTCATCGATAGCGGACCCATTCCTCGAGCTGGTCAGACTCAGCCTAGCATTGCCCCCTCCTCTCTGGCAGGTAAGGCCGCACCCCCTTCCAACCGACCACGACACAGTGGGAGACGCGGCCTAATGGTATACGGCCCTCAAGCGCTCATGCATCCACTCGGTCTAGACGTTGGAGCAACCTCTGGAACCAAGAGGGTTTAGGGACTTTCACCCAGGGATATCTATAGCACCCCATGTAGAACAGATTTTCGGTGTCCCATCTGGCCATCCACGAAATACCTGTGGAGGCTACGGCCCTGATGTCACTAGGGCGCATGGTGGTCATGTCACATAAATGCGAGATGCATGAATCACATAGTCCAATCATGCATTAATCCTGTGCATGTCATGCTCTCATGTGGGGCAACTCCGCCTATCAGGGAGCCCTATGAACAACCTGTCCTATGACACATGCAATGGTCAATCACATCTCATAACAAACATGCAGATGATGCGTATGGGCATGTATTATGATGCTATGCTGTCACATACTCATAATCGGTATCAGCAACCGGCATCGACAATCGACCTCGACAATGTGGACATCTTAACCAACATTGCCCCCAAGGAATGACCCTCATGGATCCTAACATATAGTGGACCCATGACCTCACATAAGGGCCAAATATACAACACCATGGGCCTCACTCAAGAGTTTAATATACGTCACGATAGGCCTCTCACGCGGACCTAATATACATCACAATGGGCTCCATCGCCTAGCTCTCAATTGCGTCACAATGGGCCTCATATACATCACATTGGGCCTTAAATACGGGCAGAATACACATCATGACAGGCCTCAAATACGAGCCGCATATACATCACATTGGGCCTCAAACACGGGCAGAATATACATCACAATCGGAATCCACAATCGGTCACGATGATTGGCCTCGATCGATAATCGGCCACGACAATCATAATCGACAATCGATCACGATAATCGGCCTCGATCGATAACCGGTCAATCGACCATAACGGTCATAATCGGTAATCGACTATGATGATCGGCCTCGATCGATAATTGGTAATCGGCCTCGATTGATAATCGGTCAATCGGCCTATACAATCAGCCTCGACAAATCAAAATCGGCCTTGATACTTGGCCTCGATAATCGGAATCGATTGATAATCAGAATTGACAAATCGGTCATGTCAATCAGAGTCGGCAATCGGTCACGACAATCGGGATCGATCGATAGTCAGAATCGGCAAATCGGTCACATCAATCGGCAATCGGTCACGGCAATCGAAATCGATCGATAATCAGAATCGGCAGATCGGTCATGTCAATCAGAGTCGGCAATCGGTCATGATAATCGGGATTGATCGATAGTCAGAATCGGCAAATCGGTCACGTCAATCGGCAATCGGTCACGGCAATCGAAATCGATCGATAATCAGAATCGGCAGATCGGTCATGTCAATCAGAGTTGGCAATTAGTCACGACAATCGGGATTAATCGATAGTCAGAATCGACAAATCGGTCACGTCAATCGACAATCGGTCACGGCAATCGAAATCGATCGACAATCAGAATCGGTGAATCGGTCACATCAATCGGCAATCGGTGACGGCAATCGAAATCGATCGATACTCAGAATCGGCAAATCGGTCACGTCAATCGGCAATCGGTCAACGCAATTGGGATCGATCGATAATCAGAATCGGCAAATCGGTCATGTCAATTAGAGTCGGCAATCGGTCACGACAATCGGAATCAATTGATAATCAGAATCGGTAAATCAGTCACGTCCATCAGAATCGGCAATCGGTCATTACAATCGAAATCAATCGATAATCAAAATCGGCAAATCGGCCACGTCATTCGGAATCGGCAGTTGGTCATGACAATCGGAATTGATCGATAATCAGAATCGGCAAATCGGTCACGTCAATCAAAATCGGCAATCGGTCACGGCAATCGAAATCGGTAAGAATGGGCTTAACAAGGCCCATTAATGTGGACATCTAACCAACATTGCTCCCAAGGAGTGGCCCACATGAGGGATTCATACGCAACGTGACGGCCACACATACATCACATCGGGCCTCGCCCATGGGCCTCAAATACATCACAATGGGCCACAACCCATAGGCCTCGAATACACAATAGGTGGGCCCTACACATGGGTCTCGTATACATCAAATGGGCAACGCGTCATGGGCCTAATAAATGTCACAATGGGTCGCACGATAAGGGCCTAATACACCTCATAATGGGCCTCGTTGATATCAAGTCGGGCCTCATCATATGGGCCTTATATACGCCAAGTGGACCGTATCAATGGGCCGCACTAATGGGCCTCATACACATCAAGTGGGCTGCATCAATGGGCCTGCTACACAACACAATGGGCCTCATACTTGAGTCACAAATACACAACAAGTGGGCCTAGCATATGGGCCTAATATACATAACAGGTGGGCCCTGCACCTGGGCTTTAAGTACATAACAGGTGGGCCCTGCACATGGGCCAAAATACATCATGATGGGCCTCATGGATGGGCCGCACCAATGGGCCTCAAGTGGACTTGGACCACATCAAAATCATTTTAACAGTTGTAGGTGTAACACGTGTACCATGTACACAATTATTCCATGGGGCACATGGCCCACTAATGATGATTGGCACTGTCCAAACATTTCCTAATTAAATCCACACCATCCAAACATTGGACAACACGTCCAAACATTGTCCAGCATCGTCCAGCATAATTTGGACGGTGTGGATGAAATAATACATCATGGTGGTGTCAACATGGTGGCTCACCAGATATTTGAACCTGCCTCAGTTAGGCTCAAGCCTCATAACGAGCTAGCCAATGGATGGACGGTTTGGACATCACGTGCATGATATGGTGGGGACCCACCATTCAAACAAATGGACGGCTAGGATGTAAGGTGGGTCCCACGTTACTGGGCAACGTTAATACAGCAGCTATACACGTGCACCAGTAATCTGTGTCCCAAAAAGGTGGGTCCCACATGGGGCCCATAAGTGTAGTATAGCCACTGGCATGTATATATATTATATACATAATATAATATTATATCATATTATAATATTATAATATAATATAAGATTATAATATATATGCATAACGTATGTATACAGGCGTGAAGTACTCCAGTGGACCCAGCCTCCCACCGTCCAGAGGTTGGACGGTGAGGATGCAACACAACCATGGTAGGGCCACACGTGTGGCCCACCATAACGTTTACTCTCCATCCAATCTGCTAATCACAGAGACCTAGATGAAAAACAAATTTCATATACATCCAAAACTCTTCTGATCGAAAAAGGGTTTCAAAGGTAAACGTTCAATCCTCTGCTGCTAGTGGTGTGGTCCACCTGAGCGCCATGAACGGCAGAATTTTTGGGGTATTCCCATGCCTAAAGGGGACCCATCAATTGCATGGTGTGGATGCTCCACATGCGTCACAGTGGGGCCTAAGGTGGAGCCCACACTCCCTGCCCATTTTACCAGTGCCAGGACGCTGCTCGCTGCAGCGTCCTCTGGACGCTAGCAGCAGCAGCGTCAACTAGAATTTTTTTCTTGTTTTTTTTTTTTTAAAAGAATTTCATAGTTGGGCCCCACATCATGACGATCCGGTCCGCCTGATGGGTCCTATGGCTCGGGATGCATCTAACTAGTCCAATATTTAGAATGATTTTGACATATGGAAACATTACAGTGGGCCCTAACAGATTTATCACTAATAAAATGATCTCTTTGATAGTGTGGCCCAGTAGAGGTTGGGATTAGCTTCATGTTCTGGCTCAACGCCTAAAATGAGCTGAGGGACGGAATAGACGGTGTGGATTGAATCAATGCATCAGGGTGGGGCCTGTGTGAGCGGCCCACCCAAAAGTCTAAAATTTTTTTTTTTTTTTTTGCTGTGTTAACCACGTCCAGCGTCCCTGGATGACGCTGGACGGATGAAGTGAATATATAAATTCTTCTTCAAGGTGGGTCCCACGTGGACGTGGCCCACCTGATAGGATCGACTTGATATTTGTGCTTTTCCTTAGCCTGGCGCCAGCGGGCCTGCGGCCGGCCAGTCTAGCAAGGTGAGCCCAACAAAAGGATGACATGGATAAAATACATGCTCCATGGTGGGGTGCATCAGGGTGGACCACACACACATCAAAAGAGAGAAAGAGAGAGAGGGAGATCAGGTAGCGGAGGGACCTCACCACTATGGGTCCCTCAATTCATCAAAACCACAAAATAAATACTAGAAAACACCCACCATTTGCTTCTTCTTGGGCTCCTCCTCATCTTAGCTCCAATGGGACATGATTCAACGGTCGAGATCGGTTTTGAAGGGTGGGGATGTGAGATAGGAAGGTGGGATTGGGTGGTAGGAAGTAGGCCACACTAGCTTCTCTCCATGGGAGGCTCTCTTGCTTGGACTTTTTTTTTTCATGGAGAATGAGGGAGAGAGAATGAGGTGATGGGAGAGAGGGATGGTGGAGTGACATAAGAGGTAAGGTGCTTGTTGACTTTTGGGGAGGGTAGTTGTACTTGGGGATAGGATGGAATGATGGATTGTACTTTGATTGATTGATGGATTGATGTGACATTTCGTAGAGATTCTCTTGGGTTTTATAACGCGCGGCGTTTTCCTCGAACCGAACGCGGGCCCACATCTCCTGGCCTGGGTATCGTTTCGGCACGCGAGACGCGACATCGGAATCGTGGTGACGGCGCGGTCGCTACGGTACAAGTTATGTAGTGCGTAAAGGCATGATTTTTGGAAATCAACTTACTTTGATGGCATCGAAGGCGTTACGAAGAACTTATGTGGGTTGCGTAAATTGAGATGGTTTTACGATCTTGCGCAAACAAGGCTATAAATATGGGTTTCCTAGTCACTTTTTAGGATATATAGGGTTTTAAGGAGCAGACCAAAAGGGTGGAGGAGCCTCCTAAGAGTTTTTCTTCTTTCCTAATTTGTTTTTAATGCTTTCTTTTAGGGTTTTGATTTCAATCATGTCTATGGTTGGCTAAGTTCCTTAGCTAGGGCTAAGGGATGAAGCTTGTAGCGTGTTAGGATGTTTTTCTTGCTTTGATTCTTGTTCTTATTGAACCTCATTAAGTTTTAGTTATTTATTAAGGAATATTTTTAGTTTTTAATGGTTTATTGTGACTCAAATTATAATAAATCTACGATAGCTTTGAATATCTTCTTTTCCTGTTTTGAGATTGTGAGATTGGTAAATCTTGTTGTCCACTATCATCTCCCGGGCATGGTTGGGTGATGAAATCCCTTCCAATCATCACAATCCTTTTTTTATGCATGGCTAGATCTATGAAAAGTCTCGAGATTTAATTATCTCATCTTCCAATTGGATAGGATAGGACTCCAATTCCAATTATGATTCTTGAATCAAGTAAGGAAACATCTTGATTGCTACAAGTGAATCCTTGGCACCCTAGTTCCCACTTTCAATTGATAGTTTAAGCTTTATTCACAATTATTCCTTTATTTCAGATTTTCTAATTAGATCTTCTTCCAGTTCTACTTCTAGTTACTTTCAGAATACACACGAGGTTAGTCTTTGTGGATTCGACCTCGATCTCACCGAGAGTATTACTACGTCATGACCCTACACTTGGGGTCGTGAACAAGTTTTTGGCACCGTTGCTGAGGACTTAACGGCCGTATTTTTTTTAATTAGTATTAGAATTAGGTTAAGATTAGGGTTACTTTCTGTTTTGTTTTTAGGTTAGGATTTTTCTACTTTGTTTTTAGAAACTAACATACTTTTCTGTTTTGTAGGATCCTAACATAACAATCTCTAATCTGGTAACCTCTTTCTAATTCTTTCTCTCTCTCTCTCTCTCTCTCTCTCTTTTCTTTTCTAGATTTCTTATTTTCCTTAGTTTTCTTTCTCTTTAGGTTTAGGTAAGATTCTGAACTTGAGGGAAGAAAGTGTTTCATGCCCAAGTGGGTCCATGATAACACTCTACATCACTTGAGTGAAGGAGGATTAGTCGAAGAGTTGCCTATCCATCATAGGATTAGACATCACTTGAGATCCTCAGAGTTAATTGACGTTATGGCTGCAAATCAACCTCAACCTTCGGTTGAGGAAGCTGAGGATGAGAATGAGGTGCATCATGCACCCCGCCTCGTACTTTACGAGATGATCTACAACTGGTGGGGGTGAGCACACCTTCCTCCATGATTTTTCCAGAGAATGCAGGACATAGATATCAAGCCATGAGTGATCTAACTCCTTCCAAAGTTCCATGGACCTGAATCTAAAAATTCATATTTACACTTGAAAGAGTTAGATGAGATTATAGTCACTTTATACTTTCCTAATGTGTCTTAAGACACAATCAGGCCGAAATTCTTTCCCTTCTCCTTAAAAGAAAAGGCTAAGACGTGGTTGCACTTACTACGTCCATGATCTATTGGTAGATGGAATGACATGACAAGGGAGTTCATAAAGAAAATTTTCCCATATCATAAGACGAACACCCTCAGAAAGTTAATCATGAACTTCGCCCAAAAGGAATATGAAACATTCTTCCAATGTTAAGAGGGATTCAAGGATCTTGTCATTTCATGCCCACAACACGATTTTGAAATGTGGTGCCTCATAAACTTCTTCTATGATGGACTGACATCTTCCATGCACTAATTGGTTAAGACGATGTGCAATGGGGAATTTATGAACAAAGATGTCGATGATGTGTGGGACTATTTTGACAGACTTGTTGAAAATGCATAATCATGGGACATCACCCCAAGACCTAGCACCAATTAGAAGTTTGGGAGTGAGATCGCAAGTGGGTAACTATGATCTTGCTGATTTGATTTTTTACCTTTAAATCTTTTTATTTCTTGTATGGATCATATGGGATCCACCAATCCATGGTGGGGATCCCATTTGACCCCATGGATGTGGCCCTTTGGCCCATCCTACATGCATATCATGACACATGATGGGGCCATTCTCCATGGACCCCATCATGATGTATTGTATCATCCATTTCATTTCAAGGGCATCTAGACCCTAGAAGTCATATTGGGATGGCATCCCAACCACCCATTTTAGTCATAGATCATGTATGCATTAGTTTAATGTTGTATGTTCAATTAACATAATTGTATGGTTGAGATTGATTCTTGGGAGGGTCCATTAGTGGTGGGGCCCTACCCCATGGCTAGATTGCCTTTTTCTTCTTCTCTTTTCTCTGATGTGTAGATGATGATGTGTGTGTGGCCCACTTGGTGGGCCTAGGATGTCCTAAAAAAATCCAGCAAGGTGGGACACCCCTACCACCCAACTCCATGATCCTTGGACACCTTAATCAATGCATGTAAGTGTCCTAGTCTTAGTTCATGATCTAGACATATGTGGGGCCCACTAAGGAAGGCCACAACCCTTTTTATTACTGAGATATCGAGGATTTTTGACACTATGCAGTGTCCTGTGGATCAGAGAGTTTCCCTTGTGACCTATCTTCTTCAGGGTGAGGCCCGTCATTGGTGATCCACCCATGGTAGGACTCACCTACCAAATTTTAGGGTCAACGGACCCCTGTGCACACCGTGGCAAGGGATGGACCGGCCCACCACGTTGGGACGTCCATATTAGACAGATTTTTTAGATAGACTGTTTTCTTTAAATTTATAGTGGATTTTATAACGTGTCCTTTTGTTATTTCTGAAATTTACTTGTTGTGATCTTGGTATGTTCGTATTGGAAATGGTTATACGGTTATGGAAATCCTCCTTGTGGGATCCCAGGATCGGAACCTACCTTAGGAGCCGAGAATGGGGTACTACGGAGGTTGTTACGGCCAAAATCGCCTATCGGGTTCCTTGTGAGTCTGGTTTAGCCAGATTCCATGCTTCGCCATCCCGCTAAAAGGAGGGGCGGAATATATCTTTTGAAAGAGGAAGATGATATAAATGCTAAAGTGGCTAATCTCACAAGGAAACTCGAGGCCATGGAGCTTTAAAAGGATAAGGCTAAGGAAGTGGTTTGTGGTATTTGTGCTTGCAATATAAATACAACTGAAAATTATCCAATAATACCCGCGTTTCAAGAAATATTGAATGAGCAGTCAAATATCGTAAACAACTATTAAAGGCCTTTCAAAGGACCCACCTCCAATACTTATAATCCTAGTTAGATAAATCATCCAACTTTCAGTTGGAAGAATGGACAAATGGCTAACCCTCAAGAGGCTCTTACACAATTTTTAAATCAAAAGAAGCCACAGGAGGATATGGTTCAGAAATTAATGCGAAACCAAGAGTTATTTAATCAGAATACGATGTAAGCATTTTAAGATCTAAAAGCAACAATGGGAATGTTTGCATCATCCCTTCAAAACATGCAGTCACACTTAGCAAGTGGGGAGAAATGGATGCTCCCAGCACAACCTCTCCTCAATCCAAAACCGCAATATGAGATAAGTATCCAAGCTCCTCAAATCAGATGAAGTAGGCTAAGTCTATCACCACTCATAGGAGTGGGAAGATCGTTGACAAATCTATTCCGGTGAGGGCTAAAAAACCTAAGGACCTGGAAGAAGATGATAATGATAGACCTAGCACTGCCCCACATGGGTTAGAACTGGAACCTCAAAGTAAGCCAATTGCGCCATTCCCTCAGCGGTTAATCGCACTACAACCTCTAGCTAACTCATAGGATATTCTAGAGGTGTTGAAACAAGTGAAGGTCAATATCCCTCTTCTGTATACCGTGAAACAAATTCCTTCTATATACCGTGAAACAAATTCCTTCATAAGCCAAATTTCTGAAAGACCTATGCACTACTAAGAGGCAACAGAGTATTCAAAAGAAGATATTTCTAACAGAAAAAGTGATTGCCATCCTCAAGCAAGATGTGCCACAAAAATACAAAGATCCCGGTAGCCCAACCATCACTTGTGTAATTGGGAACTACCGGATCGAGCACGCACTTTTTGACCTAGGGGTGAGTGTAAATTTGATTCCTTACTCGGTTTACGAACAACTGGGTCTAGGTGAATTAAAATCCACCTGAACCACATTACAACTTGTCGATCGCTCAGTTCATGTACCGAGAGGGATTATTAAGGATGTGTTAGTCCGAGTTGACAAATTCTACTATCCAAAAGATTTTATCATCTTGGATACTCAACCCATCGTGGATATGAGCATTCAAATTTCTATCATTCTTGGTCATCGATTCCTTACTACATCAAATGTCATCATTAATTGTAGGAATGGAATCATGAATCTATCTTTCGAAAATATGACATCAGAGCTCAATATCTTTTTCAACATGAGAAAACAGGCAAAGGATGAGGACGATACCCATGACATTAATCTGATCAATTCTTTCATGGAAGATAGAGCACTCCTGACTCTATATTCTGACCCTTTAGAGACATGCTTGGCCCACTCCCCTAATTTAGATGATGACACGATTAGGGAGATAGATACCATGCTTGATATTGCACTAGTACTTTAAGTTATTCGGTTGAGGCCATAATTTGAGAAATTGCCCTAAACCGATATAGTGCCTCTACCGTTTAGCCTCAAAGCACCGAAGATTGACCTAAAACCTTTGCCTGCTAGTCTTAGATATGTCTACTTAGGTCAAGATGAGACATTCCCAGTGGTGATTTCATCTCACCTTTAGAAAGAACAAGAGAGTATGCTTATCTCTACTCTCATTGAGCATAAAGAAGCCCTTAGATGGTCGATTGCAAACCTCAAGGGAACTAACCCTTTGATTTGTACTCACCGCATTTATCTAGAGGATAATGTAAAAACTTCCCGACAACCACAACGTCAATTAAATCCAAATGTGAAAGAAGTGGTTAAGGTCGAAGTTCTTAAATTGTTGGATATAGGTATCATATACCCTATATCTGATAGCCAATGGGTGAGTCCAACTCAAGTGGTTCCCAAGAAGTCTAAAATCACCATCATTGCCAATGCCGACAATGAACTCGTGCCAACTAGAGTCACTACTAGTTGAAGAGTGTGCATTCACAACAGGAAGTTGAATACCATCACTAGGAAGGACCACTTCTCTTTGCCCTTCATCGATTAAATCTTGGAAAGGCTAGCTAGTCACTCCTACTATTGTTTCCTTGACGGATATTCAGGCTATAATCAGATAGAGATAGCTCTTAAAGATCAAGAAAAGACTACTTTCACATGTCCCTTTGACACCTTTGCTTACTGAAGGATGTCATTAGAACTGTGTAATACCCCCGCCACTTTTCAGCGATGCATGTTGAGTATTTTTTCTAATATGGTGGGGTAATATTTAGAGGTCTCTATAGATGATTTCTCTGTATTTGGTCCATCCTTTAGTGAATGTTTAGAAAATTTAAAAAATCTACTGAAGCAATGTGAAGAAAAGAATTTTATACTAAATTGGGAGAAGTGTCATTTCATGGTTTATAAGGGAATTATTCTTGGACATATCATCTTATCTAAGGGAATTGAGGTAGATAAGGATAAAATTGACCTTATCTCTAACCTACCTCCACCCAAGAACATACGAGATGGCGATCCTTCTTAGGACACGAAGGATTTTATAGACGATTCATAAAAGACTTTAGTCACCTCTCTCATCCTTTATGCAATCTACTTCAAAAGGATGTACCATACAAGTGGACTGAGCAATGTCAGGAAGCTTTTTCTAAGCTCAAAGGTATGTTGACCACTACACCTATCATGCAGCCACCCGACTAGAACATTCCTTTTGAAATTATGTGTAATGTGTCTGACTATGCTATTGGAGAGTTATTAGGCAAGAGAAAAGAGAAGAAGCCCTATGTTATTCACTATGCAAGTAGAACTCTAAATCCTAAGTGAACTATTCTACTATGGAGAAGGAACTCTTAGTCGTAGTATTTGCTTTGAAAAAATTTAGGTCCTACTTGATCAGATCCAAGATCATCATTTATACCGATCATGTGGCACTCAAGTACCTTCTTTCTAAGAATGATGCTAAGCCCCACTTGATAATATGGATCCTCCTACTTTAGGAATTTGATTTAGAAATAAAAGATAAAAAGGGAGTAGAAAACATAGTGGCTAACCATCTTTCAAGACTTGACCTCCCTGATTCCCTTGAGACAATACTATAAACGACATGTTCATTGATGAACAACTGTTTAAACTCTCCCACTTACCTTGGTTTGCTGATATTGCTAATTATCTTGCCATAGGTTTCATGCCAACACATTAGACTGCACAAGATAAGAAAAAATTATTTGCTAAGTTTTATAACTTCTTCTGAGATGACCCATATTTATTTAAATATTGCCCAGACCAAATTCTAAGGAGATGTGTGCCAGACAATGAATTCCAAAGTGTCATCTCCTTCTTTCATTCTTAGGCCTGTGGTGGTCACTTTTCTATTACATAGACCACAACCAAAATTCTACAGTGTGGCTTTTACTAGCCCACTATGTTCAGAGATACTCATGAGTTTTGCAAAGCTTGTGAGTGTTGTAAAAAAAATAAAGAGTATTATCCCGTCGAAATATGATGCCTCTAAACCCCATTCTGATCATTGAAATATTTGACTGCTGGGGCATCAATTTCATGGGACCATTCCCCCAATCCTTTGGGAATTTACATATTCTGCTAGCAGTAGACTATATCACTAAATTGGTCGAAGCAATACCATGCCAGAACAATGACCATCATACGGTCATTAAATTCTTAAAAGAAAACATCATTTCCTAATTCGGAACGCCTCGGGCCATTATTAGTGATGGAGGTTCACATTTCTGCAATAGGCCATTTGAGAACTTAATGAAAAAATATAGTATCTCTTATAAGGTGAGCACTCTATACCACCCACAGACAAGTGGGCAAGTTAAGATTTTCATTTGGGAAATTAAACACATTCTAGAGAAAATGGTTAACCCTGACCATAAGGATTGGTCAATTCGATTAACCGATGCTTTATGGGCTTACCGTACAACCTTTAAGACCCCCATTGGAATGTCTCCCTTTATACTCGTCTATGGGAAAGCTTACCACTTGCCTATGGAATTGGAACATAGAACCTATTGGGCTGTTAAAAATCTGAACTTTAACCTAAACAATGTTGGCTCGCTGCGCAAACTATAATTGAATGAACTCGAGGAAATTCGGAACGATGCTTATAAAAAATCAAAAATTTATAAGGACATGATGAAGGTATTCCATGACAAGAACATCCTTGGAAAATCATTCTTAACCGGTCAAAAATTCCTCTTGTACAATTCTCGATTACACCTTTTTCTGGGTAAACTCAGATCTCGTTGGACCGGCCCTTTCACCGTTACTAATGTTTATCCTTATAGGGCCATTGAAATAAAGAATCCGAACAATGGCAATGCTTTTAAAGTAAATGGACATCTTTTAAAGCTATTTGTTGAGAAATTTGAGTCAAAGGACATGTCCATGCCTCTGACTGATCCTATGTACTAGGACTAATCTCCTAGGTCTGATGGAGGTGTAGCTAGGTTTATTGCTCTCATAGGATTTAGGATTAGGGTAATTTACTTCCAGTATGTTTAGTTGTTGTGCTAACCCATTTCATGCTGAGATTCGTGGAAAAGCTTCAAGTTTCCTTCCTCCAGGCACTATCTTTCCATCACTACTTCCTTTCTTTTCGTTGCCTCATGTGCATTACATGCATACTTCTTTTACATTGAGGACAAGGTAGATTTTAGGTTGGGGGTGTGGATTAAGTAAACTAATCAGTATTTTCTTAGTTTTGAGCAAAAAGGTGTAGAATTTTTGAATTTTTCAAACGAAAAACCTGTTTGGGAAGCAATAGTTTGTGCGCTTAAGGATGCTTTGAGTATGATGATGAGACAGAGATTGAATTTTGAATTGTTAGAGTTTGATCAACTAAGTAATCTATCTCCTAAGTTCTTATATTCAATGGTTTAAGAGGAAGTTTGGATATCATATTGATTCAAATCATGAAGACATGTTCAATTTGATTTTTGTGAGTGGTGCTAGAATTTCCAATTGTTAGTATGTAAATCATTGAAAGATGTGCGAATTGAGTTTGGAGAATTTTATACACCTTAAAGATGAAAAATCAGCTTAAAAAACAAGAGATCGACAAAAAGGTCAAAAATGAAAAAAAAAATGTAAAAGTCTAAAAAAATAAAATAAGAGTAGTCGTCGATAAAAAATCAAAAACTGGAAAAAGAAAGAAAATGGGATATGTTCGGAATCACTATTTGAGTTTTCAACTAATCTTGATATGACGAACATGGCCAACATTATGAAATGACAACATGTTTATGGGAAGTAAGTTGATATTCACTGAGTACATCGAAAAAACTTGATATATGAACTTATGCTCTGAGTTAATTAATAAAGAACCTATTTGAGTGGTTGCTTATGTGATTCGGCTCTAGGTTTTCAAAATCTCACCTTCTTGTCTTGATTCTACCCATTCATACTTGATTGTAAAAAAAGATTATTTTCTGAAAAAGGTTTCAAACATTGAAGATGGAAGATTATTTCATGCATGTTTTGCTTAGGACTAGCAAAATGCTGGTTGGGGAGTGTGTCGAGTGTCAAATATTCCATATTTTTCCCTATTTATATCTTATTTTTACAAACATGATAAGGCTTAATGGTATATTTTATACATATTTGTGTTGCAAGGTGAGTTTAAGAGCTAGGATTGAAAAGAATGCTAAAAGCATGGATTTAAGGCTCAAGAATTGCCAAAGAAAAGAATGGATATTTGGCGACCAAGATTGAATATTTCAAGACCCTAAGATCTAAGGAAACCAAGTGGAGAAGGAAGGAGATTCATAGTTCAAAGTGCAGAATCCACAAAATCTATGTCATCGACCGCCTGTCAATGACATCAAAGCCATCGTTTGATGACATCAACCACTGTTCAATGAGTTCGATGATAGAAAAGAATTACATGAAAATCAAATTTGGTCATTGGATGAATTAGATGCATTTCTCAATCGATCAAAGACTTGTTCGATGACTCGAAGACCATTTGATGACATCGATCTTTTTGCAGAATTTTGGAGAACCTCGCTAGACTATTCTAGACACATTCTCGATGAATCGAACACCCTTCAATGTAATTGAAGGTCTGCTTAATGACACTAAAGGAAGGTTCAATGGCACAATGATTTACGCAGTATGAAAGGAATTACGCAGTGCGTAAATATGCGACTTTCAGAAATCAACTTACGTTCGATGACATCAAAGGTTGTATGACAACATCGAAGGCGTTAAGCAGAACTTACGCAGACTACGTAAATTGAGGTGGTTTTGCGATTTTGTGTGAACAAGGCTATAAATATGGGTTTCCTAAACACTTTTTAGGATATATAGGGTTTCAAGGAGGAGGAAAAGGGTGGAGGAGCCTCCCAAGAGTTTTTCTTCTTTCTTAATTTGTTTTTAATGCTTTTTTTTAGGGTTTTAATTTCAATCATGTCTATGGTTGGCTAAATTTCTTAGGTAGGGCTAAGGGTGAAGCTTGTAGCATGTTGGGATGTTTTTCTTACTTTGATTCTTATTCTTATTGAACCTCATTGACTTTTAGTTATTAAGGAATATTTTCAGTTTTTAATGGTTTGTTGTGACTTAAATTACAATAGATTTGTGATAGCTTTGATATCTTCTTTTCCTGTTTTGAGATTGTGAGATTGGTACATCTCGTTGTCCACCATCTTCTCCTTAGCATGTTTGGGTGATGAAATCCCTTCCAATCATCACAATCCTCTTTTATGCATGGATAAATCTATGAAAAGTTCAGAGATTTGATTATCTGATCTTCCAATTGGATAGGATAGGACTCTGATTCCAATTGTGATGCTTGAATCAAGTAAGGAAACATCTTGATTGCTACAAGTGGATCCTTGGCACCCTAGTCCCCACTTTCAATTGATAGTTTAAGCTTTATTCACAATTATTCCTTTATTTCAGATTTTCTAAGTAGATCTTCTTCTGGTTCTACTTCTAGTTACTTTTAGAATACACACAAGATTAGTCCCTGTGGATTCGACCTCGTTCTCACCGAGATTATTACTACATCGCGACCCTACACTTGGGGTTGTGAACACCTTCTCCAGGCCCTCTTTAAGAAGCACCTTCGCCCACTCCAGCTCAGTCCTTGCGACCTCCAGCTCGATCTTCGACCCCTCCGCTTGAGCTAACAAAGCAACATTCTCAGAACAGAGCTGCTCGGACTCAACACTCTTCTGTAATAAGGTCACCTCTGCCTCCTTGTACTCCATCTTAAGGAGTAGCGAGCACTTACAAGGGAAAGGGCGAACTGAAGACAAACCCATGGTTAGAAGATAAAGAAAACTACTTAGTCAAGAGAGACAACCATTATAAAAATGATGACTTAACCTATAGAAGAGAGCAGCCATGTGACCCGTGACAGCCTCCGAGGGCATGTCCATCACTCAGGTAAACTCAACATCAGGCACATGTTGGGCAATCTAAGGCATGAGGCTCTCTGTCACAATGACAACCAACATTACATAGGCCTGAGCTTCACCACCTCGAACCCCAGCTGAGCTGGTAAATTAGGGCGAAGAGGGTTGAACCTCATAGCTAAGGGCCTCCCACACCTCAGGAGGCTGAACTTCCATTGTGGGGGCCACCTCCGCACTGGCTTCAACATCTTCAAAGACAGTGGTCTAATCTGGAGGAGAAACAATAGTAGCGAGGCAGAGTCAACAGCCTCCTTCTTCGAGGCATGCCTTGACTTCTTTTGGGCCAACTCGACCACAGGCAGAGCCCTCCGCTTGAGTTTATTCTACTCGGGGAACTCTACACGACAGAAAATAGAGATCAGGCAACACATAAATGAAAGGAGAACCTAGGATTAAACCCCTAAAAAGATATACCTATCAAGAATAAATAAAGACCTTATTTGAGCAGCAGTTGGGGGGTGATCGGGCACCTCCAAGACCTCAGCTTGGCATCCACTGACCTTACTTCAACGATCTGAGCTCATTCTTCTACGCCCACTCTAGCAGGGTACTTGGACAAAACTACCATGGGCTACCACAGTTAAAAATGAAGAAAACAAAATAAACTAAGGAAAAGCAGTTTGGATATACTGACCCGATTTGGAGGAGGGCGGAACCTAAGGGCACAACCCAGAGATCTGTAACACCCCGTACTTTTCAGTACTTAGGTGTTACTATGTCAGCCAACTTAATATGAACACCAACCTAGCTTACTTGAACGTTCGCCCTTATTCTAGGCTAAATCCAACTGTCGAAAGCAATCTCCATCCATATATCAAACTATCCATTTGATTGGTTCTCAAAATGGTCCATCACGACTTTAGAGACACCTAATCTAAGACTTCAATCACTTAGACAGACCAATCAAACCGTTCATTTTAATATCAGGACTTGTATCATCCTATCCATCGTCCATCATGCCTATGATGTCCCATAAAGTGATCCGCCACTTGATCGCCACACCTAGAACCATCCTAGAATCAAGTATGGAAGTTTTCCTTACCTTAAATAAATGTAGGCCAACAAACTAAAACCAATATAACCATAGGATTTCAAAATCCATTATTATAGAAATTTTATCACCTGTGGGGGCCACTTACCCATGTAGTCCACCTTAAATTTAGAAGCTTGAGTTACTAGGTTCACTAACCAATCAATATATGGAAAAAAATACCATTACATAAAGGAATAAATTTGTAAGGATCAAACCATCGAGTTTTAAAATTGACCGCTAGATCATCCACAACCATCGACTAAACACAAAAACCCTTGTGCGCGGTCCATGAGCTATTGATCTGGCTCATAGTTAGATTGGTGGCCTATCTTAAGCCATTGAAACTGATGGACGAACTTGATTTCTCAAAAATGTCACAGTGGACCCCACATTGCACTGAGTGTACACTGGTGGGTGTACATCCACGGTGCACTAGACTACACCGCCAGTCAAAGTCAGGTTGACCCGACAATTCCAAACATAAGAAGGTTCCTTCCTTTCTCGCTCCCGCCTGCAACCGATTGAAACAGCTTGTTTGATCGAGATGTGGCCCACCATCTTATCCTAGTTAAAGGATCCAAACCGCCCATCTAATAGAGCGTCCACGCCTGACCAAAACCTCATCTAGTTCACATGATTACAAGCACACATGTGGGCACAAACCCAGACGTAAACTGGTTGTGTGTTATAGGTTCTTTCCAAAAATGGAAAAAATTCTGTTTCTCTTTCGATTTGCTAGGATAGCAATCCAAGTGAGGTGGAATCCCTCAATCTCAGCCATCCATGTGATGTTTTCCTAGCCGTTCAAACCACAAAACGTGGATCGCCAGTTGTGTGAAAGGAAGAAGCTGGTTATTGAGAGAAAGGGAGAGTGGGAAGCCTTAAACTTAAGCCAGGCCGTTTGTCCTTCATCCAATGGCATGGGAGAATTAGGGTAAGGCTTTAAAAGGAGGGATTCAATAAAAACGCCCTTCCTCCTCGTTATTATAGCCGTTCGAGAAAAATTGGCCACAAGTTTCTCCCTCCTAACCCATTAAAGAAACCTAACTGGAACTTCAATTTGAAGCTTCCCTAAGCTCCTAGGGACTGAGCTAAATCATCTGGAAGGGAGAAGATAGAGAATGAAGGCCCAGTTCATGTTCTATCATTGATGGCGGATCATCTTCCTCGTTCGAAGCTGAACTGAGTTCGGTTCGGTCCAGGTCAGCAACCCTGCTGCCATATGGGTCTAGTCCATTCCAAACCTTATGAAAAGCCAGGAAAGAAAGAATAAAAGCAGAAAGAAGAGAAGATGAGGGGAGGTGGCTATTGCACCGCACCAACAGAACTCAGCTCGACCGAGCTTGAGTCAGGCCAGGCCCATCATCCATTGCTAGCCGTTTCTAGCTGGAAGAAAATGGAGAAAAGAAGAGAGAAGGAGAGAGAGTAATGGGATGAAGAAGAAGAAAATAATCTGAGAAGATAAGAGAAGAGAGAGCGGAGAGGGAGTGCAACATTGCCGCACTAACTCATTGCCGAGTCGAGACTCGCTGACGTAACTCGAACTAGTTCAAGCTAGAATAATGGCTGGGTTTTCAGGGAAATAGGAGAAGAAAAGAGAGGGAGGAGAAGCAAGAAGGAAAGAAGAAGAGAGTGTTTGAGTAGGGTTGAGAATCAAGTGTTTGCACCCTTCGAGTTAACCCGACTTGCTATTGAGTCTAGCATGCGAGTTAGGTTTGGTTTGGCCCAGCAACCCTACTGGTGTATGGGTCTGAGTGAAGAAGAAAGTGAGAGAAAGAAGAGAAGGAAGAAGAGAAAGAAAGAAAGGGAGAAGGAAGAGAGAATAAACGTGTCAGTTGAGTTAACTCGATTTGGGACCGAGTCAGACTACTGACCCATTAGCTGGGTCAAGTCTAGAGGTTGTCTGACCTCTTTAAATAAGAAGAAGAGAGAGAGAGTGGGAGAAGAAATAGAGAAAGAGAAGGAGAGGATGAAAGAGGAAAGAGAAAAGAGTGAGGAAGTGAGTCGACTCACTATTGAGTCAGGCTGTCTCGACTCACTGCTGAGTCATTGAGTTGTGTTTGGGTCTTTCCTGAGTAAAGGGAGAAAGGGAAGAAGGAGGTAGGGGAGAAAGAAGATGGGGCGCAAGTAAAGTAGTGTCCATGTGGGGTTGCTAAAAATAGATTGGGCTTGGAAGCCCGACTCGCCATCTAGTTGACTTATGTGGCAGTTTTCCCTCCCAAAGTAAATTGTTTGATTCATTATTATCATTGGTGCTATTATAATTATTGCGGTTATTAAATACGATTAGCTACTAGCAGGTTATTTATGCTAGTACTAGTTACTATAAAACTACAACTATTGGATGTTAGATATTAGTATTTATTTATCATTCCTAAATATTACCATTAATAATAGATCACACTATTTATTACCATCATAATGATCATTACTATCATGATAGCTAATATCAATTACATAGTTAATGTTAATGACAGTTTTGTGATTAACATTGCAATCAATCGTACATTAATTAGTGTTCGAATTCTAAAATCTAAGCCTATGATTAAACTCTAAGATGGAGCCTAAACCAAGGTGATCCGAACCCTAGGTTATAATCTAGACCATAGATAGTTTTGTAGAAGCTTGAATCTAACCATATAACTTTGTAATTCTTGGTAAGATTTAGTTATAAGGGAACACACATTCCCTAGCAATGCTAGTAAGCGATTCAAACTATAAGGTGATGATTTCTTCCCCTTAAGCTTTCCATTTTCCCATTAGCTTAAGTGATAATTTTTATCTTAATTTCTGTTGATAATTGATATCTTTAACTTATAATTACATGTGCTAGTTGTTGGAATTGAATGCTAGATTACATGCTCAATATTTATCCTGCATATTTTCTCATGCTTGTGGATTACTTGTGGATTGCTTATGAAACTTAAATTAGTAAATCAATCAGTGGGAAATCTCACTTATAAATGTACATCCATACTTGGGATGTAACTTGATTGATTATGTTTATAATGTGCCCTCGATCTAATGGTTACTTGAATGATGTGAATATTGAAGTAGGCCTACCATCCATGGGTTATTGTGTCTGCGTGAATTCGAGGATGGTCTTTTTATTGCATCTATTTGATATTTGCCTTATGCGGCTTTAATTTGATATTTTCTCAATATGATTTCGACTTAGTATTTGCCCTATGTGGCTTCGATGATTAATTTCTATATAACCATGCGATGGTAAGTCCCATATATTGAATTAGATTGGTCACTCGTTGATGGGTTTCCATTAAACATCCTAAGGTGGTAGTCTTATGAGCCGAGGATGGTGGTCATGGGATACTATGTCCGAGCTATCGGCTTACACTGTGTGATGAACCCCCCTTAGTGACCATTGAGCTTTATAAAACTGGCTGGTTGTAAATGGAATAATAACGGATGGGCTAATCATGCATTCATAGAATACGGGCGATGACGGGTGGCTAATTCTTGATGTTGTAACACATGCCTAATAGGATTTAGTTGGGGTATCGTTTCGCTAGCTCCCAGACCACTGAATATCGGCCCACTTTTGGTGAGTTTGGCACTACGCATGTATGATATACTTTCGCTGGTGACCGGCCACATGCATGGGTTTTACCCAAAAGATAACTAGATGAGCATCCCCAGTTGATGTGCACTCATACACCTATGTATTTAATAAGACTCCATCATGTATTGTTTTAAATGCCTTTTTGTTTATAACTATGCTTACCTAATGCGACGGTGTGTAATCTTGAGGGGAATTCATACTAAGTTGGTCACTCATTTATCGAATATATAACCGTACAAGTAGCACAGGTTGCCTAGATGATATTTATGTTTATATTGATGAGAAGCAGGTTACGATTATCGAGGATGCATAATTGTATTTGCCAAGAGTTGGTACGTGATTTTACAACTCTAGATTTGTTATAATTTACTTTGTTTCATATACGATATTATTTCATTTTGTAAATGTAAGTATTGGGACATTGGTTTGTATAAGTCATTATGAGCAGACTGTGAGACCCGTATCCTAGCCCGTACCATTTCGTAGGTTTTTGCGCCTCCCGGTCGAATTCCGGTGACCCGCGATCTTTAACCGGCGTTTGCATGCGATCCTGAGTCGTGTCCCGTATTCTAGAGTCGGTGCGACCCGAGACTTATATTTTTGTGACCCCGCCATCACCGTAGTTCCAATACCGCATCTCGCGCATTGAGGCGATTCCCAGGCCAAGAGATGTGGGCTCGAATTCAGTTCGAGGAAACACCGCGCGTTGCAAAACCCAAGAGAGAATGTCCCATCAATCCCATCAATCAAGTACATATCCCATCCCCAAAAGCAACCCCTAAAGTCAACTCTCTCTCTCCACCCATACATGTCAAGTACACCCATCACCTTTCACCCATCCCTTGGCCATCACTCACCCATCTCTCTCTCTCTCTCTCTCTCTCTCTCTCTCTCTCTCTTAAAACCTCTCTTTCACAACTCTCTCTCTCTCATTCTCCTAAGCAACCTAACATCTAAGCTCCATGGGAGAGAGCTGGTGTGGCCCACCTTCCTACCTCCCATCTCCACCATCCAAAGATCATCTTGACCGTTGAAATTGTTCCCCTGGAGTTATAGAGGCTATAGGCAAAAGAAGGAAGAGGAGATCAAAGGTGGGTGTTCATCATCTCGTTCTTTAATTTGAGGCCCCACTTGTAGTGGGACCCAAGTAATGTATGTGTTGTATCAATGAGGGGCCCATAATGGTGGGGTCCGTCCCATTTCCACCGATCTCTCTCTCTCTTTCTCTATTTCTCTCTCTCTCTCTCTTTATATTTTGGTGTTAGAACGTGGCCCACCTTGCTGCTGAATTTTTGGCAGGCCCTGGATGAAGAGAATCACAAGTATCAGTTTGATTCAGTGGTGGGCCATGCTGATGAGGACCTACCATGATGTATTTATTATATCTGCACTGTCCAGCAGATCTAGACGGTGAAGATCCGCACAAGTATCAGTTTGATCCAATGGTGGGCCACGCTGATGAGGACCCACTATGATGTATTTATTATATCTGCACCGTCCAACAGATCTGGACGGTGGAGATCCCCCCTATTGATGTATTTATTTTATCCACCTCGTCCATGCAGGGGACGTGGGGCCCACCTTGGTGACGTGCTGAGTGCAACACGTAGACCCCACCATGGCAGCGTATGGAGCTCAAAATGATGTAAGTGTACATCCAGTCATCTATCTATTCCATGGATGCTGGATGTTGGAGTTAAAATAAAAATAATAATACATATAATATTATATAATATGTATATATATATAATATCATATAATATAATATATTATATTATATATAGCTGGTGGGCCGACATGGGACCCACCAAATATAAGCAATTTATATAATATAATATATATTATATATAACTGGTGGCCCATGTGAGACCCACCAGATGCATCTGGTTCATCTCCCATTCTCACCGTCCATTGAATTGGACGGTGGGAATCCACCTTTGATACGTGGGACAACCACATCATGTGTGGATTTCATCCACGCCATCCGTCCATTGATCTGGACCATGGACCACACTATGATATATGTGCTTTATCTCCACTGTCTAGATTACTGGACGGTGGGTTACTCGGTGATGCAAGTCTTCATCAACACCGTTCATTTGAGGGTGGACCCCACCATAATGTAACTGTTTTATCTATACCATCCATCTGGGGACCCCTGCTAACCATAGTTGCTAATGATGTCAGCAAGTTCGGTGGGACTCACTGTTACGATGTCGTCAGCATGTTTTGTGGGTCCCGTTGATGCATATGTTATATCCAAACTGTCCATCTGGATGGTGAGTGTCACGCCCCAAACCTAGAAATTGGATTCACAAGAATCTCGATCACCGAATCTGATGCCGACAGCCTTCGTAGTACCCCATTCTCGGCTCCCAGTGCCCATATGCTAGGTTTCGATCCTGGATCCTACAAGGAGGATTTTTTTATTTTTATTTTACATCAATTTGTCTCATAAGAAGCATAACCACAAGTTTACCCAAATCACAAAAGCAACATCATCATCACATATCCACTAATATAAACTTTGAATACAATGCTGAAAGGGAAATACATATGTCAAAATAAAATCAAAGCTCTAGAAGACAACTGCACGCTCCAAGCTCAACGCCGCTGCGACCAACGTCACCTGCACACATCTATCATGCATAAGCTTATAAAAAGCTTAGAGGGTGGTGAAAGTGTTTGCGCAAGATAAGTGACAAGCGCACAAATACAACGTCATAATCATACAATGTCGAAAATACTGGTAAGATCATGAATCATACAATATTAGAGTAAGCGAAAATACTGACAAGTCCATGAGTCAAACAATATCAGAGTACGCAATACAGATCAGCTATGCAAATGAGGAGTCATAAAGAGCCAAATATCAGATGCCGAGGATGCAATGTGATATACAATTCCTGATGAGTTCACGAATACCATCAGTCGTATCTAGGCCATATAAATGCAAAAACACAGTAACCCAAAATACCATATGCCGCAAATGTAATGCAATATGCGGTGCGAATGGAATGACCATGCTGGAGTGTGAAGTCGGATGATAGTACGTAGTATCGCAGGCTATGGGGTCCATCACAAGGGACTTCTATCCAAACCAATCTCATACATAATTTGGATAGTCAGACTCAGTGTGGTAAACTCCTGATCTCAGGTTATTCGCGTGCCCCAATCGAAATCCTGGCCATTGCAAAGGTACACATAACAAATACTTACACACCACCAGCCCGAGTGGATAGTGAATGAATGAATGAATGAGTATACAAATCCTACTCAATGAATTAACATATCAGTACTGTTCATCTTTGGGATCATCACTGAGGTCTAGTACACTCTACACCAGCTTGGTGCCCCATCAAGTGCACAACTAGATAAGTGGAAGAGACCTCATTATCCGCCTGTCCAGTAGTCAGCCAATATCTACCTAACACGTTGATAGCAGACTCATTCATGAGCTGGTCAAACTCAGCCTAGCTATGCCTACTCCCTTAGGCAGGTAAGGCCACACCCCCTCCCAACCGACTACGACACAGTGGGAGACGTTGCCTACTGGTATACGGCCCTCATGCACTCATATATTTCCACTCGGTCTCGACGTTGGATCATCCTCTGGTACCAAGAAGGTTTAAAGACTTTCACCTAGGGCCATCTATGGCAGCCCGATGCTAATAACAGATTTTCGGTGTCCCATTTGGCCATCCACGATATGCCTGTGGATGCTACGGCCCTGATGTCGCTAGGGCATACAGTAATTACAACACATAATGCAAGATACATGAATCATACAATCCAGTCATGCATCAATCTTGCGTATACCGTGCGCTCATGTGAGATAACATCCACCTATCAGGGCGCCTCACAAAAACCTGCCCAATGACATATGCAATGGTCAACCACATCTCATAACAAACATGCAGATGACGCATATGAGCATGTATCATGATGCTATACTATCACATAGTCATAATCGGTATCAATAACCGGCATCGACAATTAACCTCGACAATGTGGACATTTAACCAACATTGCCCCCAAGGAATGACCCACATAGAGCCTAACATAAAGTGGATCCATGGCCTCACACAAGGGCCAAATATACAACACCATGTGCCTCACTCAAGAGCTTAATACATATTACGATGGGCCTTTCTCATGGGCCTAACATACATTACAATGGCCATCGTCGCCTAGCCCTTAAAGGCATCGCAATGGACCTCATCACATAGGCCTCATATACATCACATTGGGCCTTAAACACGGGATGAATACACATTACAATGGGCCTCAAATATGGGCCACATATACATCACATTAGACCTCAAACATGGGCCGAATGCACATCATAATGGGCCTAAAACTACGGGGCCGCATATACATCACATTGGGCCTCGACAATCGGCCTTGATATCTGGCCTCACCATTCGACCTCGATAATCAGAATTAGCCTTGATAATCAGAATTGGAATCGACCTCAACAATCAACCTTGACAATCAGAATTGGTATCAACAATCGAAATTGGAATCAGCCTCAACAATCAGCCTCGACAATCGAAATCAGCCTCGACAATCAAAATCGGTATCGACAATCAAAATCGGCCTCGACAATCGGAATCGTCCTCGATAATTGATCTCGATAATCGGAATCGGAATCGGCCTCAACAATCGGCCTCGACAATTCAAATCAGTATCGACAATCGGAATCGGCCTCAAGAATCAGCCTCAACAATCAGAATCGGAATCGGCCTCGACAATCAGAATCATAATCGGCCTCAACAATCGGAATCAGTATCGACAATCAGAATCGACCTCGATAATCGGCCTCAATAATCAGAATTGGAATTGGCCTCTACAATTAGAATCGAAATCAACAATCGAAATCGACCTCAACAATCAAAATCAGCCTCGATAATCAGCCTCAACAATTAGAATTGAAATCGGCCTAAACAATCGGCTTCGTCAATCAGAATCGGCCTCAACAATTGGAATCAGTACCGACAATCGAAATTGGCCTTGACAGTCAGAATCGAAATCGACCTTAACAATCTGCTTCGGTAATCGGAATTGGCATCGACAATTTGCCTCGATAATTGGAATTGGAATCGATAATCAGAATCAGTAATCGATCTCGACGCAAGGCGAGGTCCATATATGAACGGCCGATGATGGAACAAGCAATATCAATAAGGCCCAATAATTTGGGTTAACCCACTAGAGAATGATGAGAATGGGCCTAACCAGTTTTAAGGGAAGGTCACAATATGGACCTTTAACCATCATTGCCCATGGCCTCACACAAAGGCCTCATACAAAATACAATAGGCTATATATAATCTCAATGAGTCTTATACAAGGGTCTCATACATCACAATGGGCCACGTCACATAGGCCTAATACACATCACATGGGTGCATCACATGGGCCTATATACATTAGATGGGCCATGTCCCATGGGCCCCAAATACATCACAATGGACCACAACCCATGGGCCTTAAATATATCACAATGGGCCTCAACCCATGGGCCCCGAATACATCATATTGGGTCTTAACGAATGGGCCGCAAATACATCATATTGGGCCTCACCAAACGGGCCACAATACATCATACTGGGCCTCACCAAATGGGCCACAAATACAAAACAGGTGGGCCCCACCACATGGGCTAAAGATACAAATAGGTGGGCCCCGCACATAGCCACAAATACATCATGATGGGCCTCATGGATGGGCCGCACCAATGGGCCTCAAATGGGTTTGGACCACACCAAAAATCATTTCAATAATTGTAGGTGTAACATGTGTATCACTGTACACTATCATTCCATGGGGCACATGGCCCACTAATGATGATCAGCACTGTCCAAACATTGACAAGGTAAATCAGCACCATCCAAACGTTTCCCATGAATATCAGCACCATCCAAACATTACCCATGCTAATCAGCACAATCCACCATTGTCCCTGAAAATCAACAGTCCAAACACTGTCCAGTACTGTCCAGCACCATCTGGACAGTATGGATGGAATAAATACATCATGGTGGGGTCCCAGAGAACCTGGTGACATCACAATAGGTGGGACCCACAGAACTTGCTGACGTCAGTACATTCTACACCAGCTTGCCGCCCCATCAAGCGCACAACTGGATAAGTAGAAGAGACCTCACTATCCTCCTGGCCAGTAATCAGCCAATATCTACCCGGCACGTCGATAGCGGACCCATTCACGAGCTGGTCAAACTCAGCCTAGCTATGCCTAATCCCTCAGGCGGGTAAGGCCACACCGTCTCCCAACTGACCATGACACAGTGGGAGACGTGGCCTACTAGTATACGGCCCTTATGCGCTCATATATATCCACTCGGTCTCGACGTTAAGGCATCCTCTAGTACCAAGAGGGTTTATGGATTTTCACCTAAGGCCATCTATGACAGCCTGATGCTAATCACAGATTTTCGGTGTCCCATCTGGCCATCCACGATATGCCTGTGGAGGCTACGGCTCTGATATTGCTAGGGCCTACAGTAATCACAATACACAATGCAAGATGCATGAGTCATATAATCCAGTCATGCATCAATCTTGCGCATGCCGTGTGCTCATGTGAGATAACATCCACCTATCTGGGAGCCTCACACCAACCTGCACAATGACATATGCAATGGTCAACCACATCTCATAACAAACAAGCAGATGATGTATATAGGCATGTATCAGGATGATATGCTATCACATAGTCATAATCGATATCAATAACCGGCATCGACAATCAATCTCGACAATGTGGACATTTAACCAACATTGCCCCCAAAGAATGACCCACATAGAGCTTAACATATAGTGAATCCACGGCCTCACATAAGGGTCAAATATACAACACCATGGGCCTCACTCAAGAGCTTAATACATATCACGATGGGCCTAACATACATCACAATGGGCTTCATCACCTGGCCCTCAAATGCATCACAATGGGCCTCATCACATAGGCCTCATATACATCGCATTGGGCCTCAAACACGGGCTAAATGTACAGCACAATGGGCCTCAAATACGAGGCCGCATATACATCACTTAGGCCTCGACAATCGGCTTCGATATCCGGCCTCGCTAATCGACCTCGACAATTAGAATCGAAATCGACCTCAACAATTAGCCTCGTTAATTGGAATCAGTCTCAACAATCGGAATTGGAATCAGCCTAGACAATCGGAGTCAGCCTTGACAATTGGATTCGGTATCAATAATCGAAATCGGCCTCAATAATCAGCCTCGACAATTGGAATTGACCTCAAAAATTGGAATCGGTATCGACAATCAGAATCGGCCTTGACAATCAGAATCGGAATCGGCCTCAAAAATTAGCCTCGATAATCAGATTCGACCTCGATAATCAGAATTGGTATTAACAATCAGAATCAACCTCAACAATCGGAATCAGCTTCGATAATTGACCTTGATAATTGGAATCAGAATTGGCCTCAACAATCAGCCTCGACAATCAGAATCAGTATCGATGATCAGAATCAGCCTCAATAACCGGCCTCGACATTCGAAATCGGATTCGGCTTCAATAATTGGCCTCGACAATCGAAATCAAAATTGGTGTCAACTACGGGCCGCATATATATCACATTGGGCCTTAAACACGGGCCGTATATACATCACATTGGGCCTCAAACATAGGCCGAATACACATCACAATGGGCCTCAACTATGGGTCGCATATACATCATATGCGTCTCGACAATCGACCTCGACAATCGAAATCGACCTCGATAATCGGAATTGGCCTCAACAATCGGCCTCGACAATCAAAATCGACCTCGACAATCGGAATCAGAATTGGCCTTAACAATCAGAATCGGCCTCGAAAATTAAAATTGGAATCGATAATCAGAATCTGTAATCAATCTCGACACAAGGCGGGGTCCATAGATGGATGGCCGATGATGGAATAAGCAATATCAATGGGGCCCAATAATTTGGGTTAACCTACTAGAGAATGATGAGAATGGGCCTAACTAGGCTTAAGGGAAAGTCACAATGTGAACCTTTAACCATCATTGCCCATGGCCTCACACAAAGGCCTCATACACAATACAATGGGCTGTATACAATCTCAATGGGCCTTACACAAGGGTCTCATACATCATAATGGGCTGCGTCACATATGCTTAATACATATCACATGGGCGCATCACATGGGCCTATATACATCAGATGGGCCACGTCCCATGGGCCCCGAATACATCACAATGGACCACAACCCATGGGCCTTAAATATATCACAATAGGCCTCAACCCATGGGCCCCGAATACATCATATTGGGTCTTAATGAATGGGATGCAAATACATCATATTGGGCCTCATCAAATGGGCCACAATACATCATACCGGGCCTCACTAAATGGGCCACAAATCAAAATAGGTGGGCCCCATCACATGGGCCAAAGATACAAACAGGTGGGCCCCGCACATGGGCCAAAAATACATCATGATGGGCCTCATGGATGGGCTGCACTAATGGGCCTCAAATGGGTTTGGACCACACTAAAAATCATTTCAATAGTTGTAGGTGTAACATGTGTATCACTGTCCACTATCATTCCATGGGGCACATGGCCCACTAATGATTATCAGCACTGTGCAAACATTGACCAGGTAAATCAGCACCATCTAAACGTTTCCCATGTAAATCAGCACCATCCAAACATTACCCATGTTAATCAGCACTGTCCAGCCATTGTCCCTGAAAATCAGCACCGTCCAAACATTGGACAGTACTGTCCAAACATTGTCCAATACCATTTAGCACCATATGGACGGTATGGATGGAATAAATACATCATGGTGGGGTCCCAGAGAACCTGGTGACATCAAAATAGGTGGGACCCACAGAACTTGCTGACGTCAATCAGCAGATGGGTCCCATCATCTGGACGGCTGAATATATATATATATAAATAAATCACGGTGGGTTGTACCTTCCACCATTCAAATTTGGATGGTGAGGATTATACCCCAGCAGCTGTGTAGCTGGTGTATGTGTACACCAGCCAATAACCTATCACAGAGGTGGGTCCCACATGGGCCCACAATATAATATATATATATATATATATATTAATTATATGTTTTTTTAGACGAGTAGCAACGTCGAGGCCCTGGACAGCCTGGATAATGCATCATGGCCTGGCCCACTGTCCAGCTGTCTGGACGGTGTAGACCAAAGCACATACATCACAATGTGGCCCACCTCAGTGGCCAGCCTAGTAGGAGTATGACACATGTACAGGTGGGTCACAAAATGAATGGACTGGATGTAATCAAACATCACAGCAGGGTGGGCCCTTGCTGGACAATCAGCCCACCCAACGTCCCTGCCTTGCTGGGCATTAAATAGATGGACAGTTTAGATGAATCACATACTCACGGTGGGTCCTACTTAAACGTGGGTCACCCAGGAAGGCGGGCTGATCCCAACCTCCACCCAGTCCAGTGGGCCTGGGTAGTAAAATGATTATATCATAGAGGGGCTATTGCAAAGTGATTTCTGCTCATTTTCACTAGGTCTGCCCTAATCTGGGCTCATGTCCTAAAGTAATCCCTCCAAAATGGATGGTGTGGATACCCTACACATACATTAATGTGGGGTCTACAGGGGTGGGCCACCCCACTTTAGCAGATCAAGCTGATATTTGTGTTTTCCTATTAACTAGGCCTGCATGACTGACCGGTCATGCAGGCCCCAAGGACGGGCAGCGGGCTGGCCCACTAGGTGGAGGGCTTGGATAAAATACATAAATCATAGCATGATCCATATGGGTGGGCCACACAGCCCTAGACCAAGATGATCTTTGCAATTTCTGTTCATTTGGGTCGTGTGACCAGCTGGTCACACAGGCCACAAACCGAGCAGCAAGTGGCTGCCGGCTAGTGGCCAGCGTGGTGGCCCACTAGATGGACGGCATAGATAAAATACATTCATCATGGGGGCCATCAACAAGGGAGAAAGAGAGAGAGGAAGAGAGAGATGGTGATGGAGGGGCCCCGCCACTATGGGCCCCTCTAATACATACATCAATACACACATCAAGATGGGCCCCCAAATGAGATCCATACCATTAATCGGTACGCCCCACTTGTTCCATCATAAAATAAACAAATCCTAAGCCTATAAAACACCCTCCGGTAGATCTTCTTCGACTTCTTCTTCCATCAACGCATGCTAGAGCTCTAAGGGGACAATTTCAACAGTTGAGGTGGGTCATGGAGGGTGGGATTGGGTGGTAGGAAGGTGGGCCATACAAGCTCTCTCTCATAGAGCTAGTTGGATGTTAGATTGCTCTTATAGAGGTTGGGAGAAAAAAGAGAGAGATGAGAGAGAGGTGATGTGAGTGATAAAGGATGGATGGAATGGTTGTTGTAAGGAATGGAATGGAAAGGTATGGGTTTAGTTGAATTTTGGGTAAAAGAGGAATAGGTGGGGAGAGAGAGTTGACTTCTGAGGGGTGAGGTGGCATGGGGCATAGGTGATGTACTTGACTTGTGAAATGATGTGTACTTGATTGATTGATATGACAGGTCATAAAGATTCTCTCAGAATTCGCAACGCGTGACGTTTTCCTTGAACTGAACGTGGGCCCACATCTCCTGGCTTAGGTATCGCCTCAGCGTGTAATACATGGTGTTAGAACCGCAGTGACGGCACGGTCGCAAGGGTACAAGTTTCGAGTTGAGTTAACTCTAATATACGGGACATGACTCAGGATCGCACGTAAACGTCGATAACAGATCATGGGTCACCAGAATTCGACCAGGAGGACCGCAGAGGCATACGGAATGGTACGGGCTAGGATACGGGTCTCATGGTGAGTTTGTCTTAAGGCTTGAGGTTAAAAATAAGACGGGTCTATTTATCAAGTGGATCACACTACAAATATCAGTGGGGGATTGAATGATTACCATTGGAACCTGTTTGGGAGCACCGAAGTTTTGGATCAATATGAAACTTGTTTTTCCTCCTAATTCAGGTCTATATGACCTTATAAACAGATTGGATGGAAAATAAACGTTATGGTGGGCCTGATGGAAGGTTAACAATGAACATCATTATCTTCACTACTGCTTGTGGAATGGTCCAGATGATCTTTTGATATGATTGGGTAATGCTCTAAAATGATCTCTTAAAATAGATAAATGGTGTAGATGGCGCGGCCCATTGATGTGGCCCACTTGATGTATATGAGGCCCATTGGTGTGCCCATCCATGAGGCCCACCTTGATGTATTTGCGGCCCATTTGTGAGGCCCGATGTGATGTATATATGGCCCATGTTTGAGGCCTAATATGATGTATACCCGGTCCATGCGTTGGGGCCCAATCTGATGTATTTGAGGCCCGTGTATTGCGGCCCATTTGGTGAGGCCCGATGTGATGTATTTGAAGCCCATGAGATATGGCCCATTGTGATGTATTTTTAGCCCATTTAGTAAGGCCCACTGAGATGTATTTTTTGGCCCACATATTACAGCCCATTTGACATATATGTGACCTATGTATTGCAGCCCATTCTGATGTACATGAGGTCCATGAGCGAGGCCCAATATGATGCATATGTAGCCCATAAGTGAGGCCCATCATAATGTGTATTAGGCCTTAGAGAGAGGTCCATGGTGATGTTGGGCCCTTGCGTGTGGCCATGGGCCCACTATATGTTTGACTTTATGTGGGCCACCCCTTGGGAGCAATGATGGTTAAATGTCTACATTGATGGGCGATGATGTTAAATGTCCACATTGTGACCTTCCCTTAGGCCCTTTGTTAGGCCGATTCTAATTGTCGAGGTCGATTCCGATTGTTGAGACCAATTATCGAGGCCGATTCCGATACCGATTATGAGTATGTGATAGAATAGCATCATAATACCTTTACCTTGGAGCCCACCTTGTGTATATATTGAGCCCCATAGGGAAGTCTAGTTTATTGTGCCGATTCCGATTGTCGAGGCCAATTATGGAGGTCGATTCCGATTGTCGAGGCCGATTCCGATAGTCGAGGCCGATTGTCTAGGCCGATTCTGATTGTCGAGGCCGATTCCGATTGTCGGAGCCAATTGTCGATACCGATTATGAATATGTGACAGCATAGCATCATGATACATGCCCATACGTATCATTTGCATGTTTATTATGAGATGTGGTTGACAATTGTATATGTCATTGGGCAAGTTGTTATGAGACTCCCTGATAGGCGGAGATTATCTCACATAAGCGCACGGTAAGTGCAAGATTGATGCATGACTGGATTGTATGACTCATGCATTTTGCATTGTGTGCTGTGATTACTGTACGCCCTAACGACATTAGGGTCGTAGCCTCCACAGGCATGTCGTGGATGGCTAGATGGGACACTGGAAATGTTTGGTTCGAGCATCTAAGTACTTTGAATGTCCGTGGGTGAAAGTCCCTAAACCTCCGTGGCCAAGAGATGCCTCAACGTCTAGACCGAGTGGATACATGAGCGCCCGAGTATCGAATACCAGTAGGCCGCATCTCCCACTGTGTCGTAGTCTGTTGGGAGGAGTGTTACCTCATCCGCCTAAGTGAGGGGGCTGTAAGTTAGGCTGAGTTTGATCAATTCCCAAATAGATCCGCTATCGACGAGCCAGGTAAGCATTAGTATACTACTGGTAGATGAGTAGTGAGGTCTTTTCCACTCCCTGGGTTGCGCGGCTGGCCGAGGAAGTAGCCAGCTTGGAGTATACTACACCCCGATGATGATCTCAGAGATGTACAGTACTGATATGTGGACTTATTGAGCAGGAGTTACATACTCAACATGTTACTCATTCATTCATTCACTATCCACTAGGGCTGGTGGTACGTAACTATTTGTTACGTGTACCTTCACAATGGTCAAGATTTTGGTTGGGGCGCGCAACTAACTTGAGATCAGGAGTTTACCACATTGAGTCTGACTATCCAAATTTAGGTATGGGATTGGTTTGGATAGAAGTCCCTTGTGGTAGACCCCGTAGCCTACGATACTACGTACTATCATCCCAACTGCACACTCCAGCTTGGTCATTTCATCCACATTGCATATTGCATTGCATCCTCAGCACATAACATTTAGCTTCCTATGTCTTCGCATTACATAACTGATCTACATTGCTTCCTCAATATATGATATTGGCCTATTATGTTTTTGCATCGCATAGTTTAGATAAGGTTGATGGTATTTATGAACTTGCCAGCATGTTTCTGTATTACTCTGATATTGTACGATTTATGAATTATCAGTATTTTTGCTACTCTGATATTTATATGCTTGGTATATGCATCGCACACACTTACACCACCCTCTAAGCTTTCTGTAAGCTTATGCATGATAGATGTGTGCAGGTGGCATTAGGTCACAACAGCGTTGAGCTTGGAGCATACAGTTGTGTGTGTGTGTGTGTGTGTATTTCCCTTTCAGTACTGTATTCAGATGTTTATATTAATGGATATATGATGATTATGATGTTGCCTTTGTGATTTTGGTAAACTTGTGGTTATGCTTATTATGGTTAAATGTACATTAAAAAATCCTCCTTGTAGGATCCCAGGATTGGAATCTAGCGTATTAACGCTGGGAGCCAAGAATGGGATACTACGGAGGCTATCAGCACCGGATTCGGTGATCAGGAATTTTATGAAGCCAGTTTCCGAGTTTGGGTGTGACATAGACGCTCGTAAGATTCAAATGTATATGAAATTTTCCTTTATGTTTGATTTTCCCATCTTCTACTAAACTACTAACTCCGAGAGAAAAAGAAAAGAAAAAATATATATATACTTGAATTTAACTATCTTTAAAGGTTAACACTCATGTTTTTTTGGAGAACGATTCATATACTCGAATTCCGAAAACATGGGGCGTTACAAGATCCCTGGTGTCTCCCAATCCCCCGATGCTCAAAACCACTTGGTCTTTCAATTCTTATTTGAGGTTGAAACGTCCGTGATTATGGCCTTACCATTCTTCTTCCAGGTGGAAAAATAATACCAACCCTCATGAAAAGGATTGGACTTCACTGGTAAAAGTGGAGAAACTTGTTCACTGTCAGCTCGGGATGATTGAGCTCGGACCAGAGAATGAATGTCCCCACCAGCACTCTCCACGCATTAGGGATCAACTGCCCATAGGCTAACCCCAAATACGCGAGAACTCTCCTCACTATCTTCTGAAGAGGGAGCCTCAACCCACATTGGAGAGCGACCTAGTAGATGACCACCTCACCCTCCCCAGGTTCATTAGGGAGCTCGCATGCTACTGGAGCTCGGAGTATTACGGAATCAGGAATATGGTACGTCGATTTGATCCGCACCAAGTCAGTCTCCATCAACGAAGACCCTACGAGCCCTTTAATATCTCCTCTTCCCCTTAGCCGCTAGAGTAGCACCCTTTACATCCTCTAGCTGCTCGGCCGAGGACAACTCTGCCATCCGCGACTCATGGGATGTCCGAAAATCCCTGCCGCTCATCATCATCAAGGGTGACGATGGGTACGACATAGGGCAAAGATCATCTGCCCCACGTTCATGTCGGGATATCCCCACCCCTTAACCAGACATCTCAGGCATACTACTAGGTAAGAGACCTGCCGGAAACCTGAAGAAAAGAAGAAAAAGATGAAGGGAGGGGGTACGAAGATAGGAATGGAGCTCGCAGGGGAAGAAAGCCCCTAGAGATTACCGAAAATCGTCCTGAAATCGTCCAAGTATAGGGTGAGTAGGGAAATGGGCAGGGAAGGGTGACAACGCAAATAGCCCTTGCACAATTAGGGCTTCTCCCTTTTTATAGCAAACCTACTAGTACAGACATTTAATGCTCGCACTCAAAGCGTAGCTAAAACGGCTCCTCGACACTCCCGCTCAAACACGTGGAACGTTACCATTCGCTGCACGGCTCCGCGACCGAGAACGGGCCACGCGCTATCACCTCATACGTCGAGTGCCAATAAAGTGCCCTGACAGCGTACGTGACCTTGAATCGACGCACGCCACCTCGAGCATGTCGTACCATGATTACGAATCCACCCCAATCCTCACACCAGCTGTCTTGTCCATCATTAATAACAAGCTGACTCGACATCCCAGGCACGTGATGGCTTGATTTGACCTTGACCGACCTACTTGTCAAGCCCTCTACGTGACCACGAAAGTAGGGGGCTTACTGTTGTGGGGAAAATAAACCGACTAATAAGAAAATGTCAGGTCAGGACCTTGTGCACCTCACTAGGTCGGATACAACTGTAGATTGAGTCTCTAACTCCAAAACGGAGCAGGAAATGAGTTTGAGATTGATGTCCCGTTGGCAGGTCGGAAGATCCACAGACCTACCCAACACCGAGAGGAGCTCAACCACTTGCCAAAGAAGACAAGCCAACATAATCCCAGGTCGGCATAATCCCAAGTCGGCGTAATCCCATATCAACAAAACCCACCTTTTATTAGATTCGACCTGATCTCGACCCCATCTGTCCTAGATCCTAGCCGAAGATATAGAAAGTCTACTGCAATACAGATCCACCCGAGATCCCAGGCGAGAATCTAGGGAGATCCTCACGACTTATAGTAGGATCCGAATATTATTACGAGATATCCCTACTAAATAAGGAGATCTCTCCTACGCCACCACCCCTCCTCATTCATAAATAGGAGCCCCTCCAATATTGAAAGGTATGCACAATCCTTAGTCGAAAACCCTTGATTCTACCATTCCCAGATTCCCTACTTGACTAAGGCATAGGAGAGTCCCTTGTGTTAGACAGGGTCTCATTTGTCCATTCCTTATATAGGTACATGAAGGTCCAGGGAAGGCTAATCATATTTTTGCATAAACATAATCCATGAATGATACCTTACACATGCATTTATTGTAACTTTTGCAATTGCATCCACCTTAATCCCACGTAATACAGCTGGCCAAATAGGCCATTAATGTATTAGATTATTCGAAACACAATATGAAGATGATGAGAGCACGAGTCTTCAAGGTACCGTACCTACAGTATAAGCAATCTCAAGTGGAGTTATAAAGAGACAATAATTTAACCACCATGCCATGATATTGCCTGGGATAAAAAAGCAACTCAAAAGTGCATGAGCAACATCAACCTGGAGGAAACATGGAAAAGATACCGAGTCTTTGATTTTAAAACTCAGTATCATCAATCTAGAGGAAATAATGATAAGGTCCTAAGTCCTTCAATTTAAATCTCAGTGACAGAAACCATTTAACCATGGAAATGTCCCCTTGGTCATTTCCTATGAAAAGTATATTATCAACATACAAGGCCACCGGTAAAGGTGACCCACAGTTTCACAAAAACATACTGCTCAGAAGAATAGCGTGGTAAGCCAAGTTAAAGCATGTGCTAAATCGCTAGATCTAGGTGGTGGGTCTACTGCATGAGACCATATAGGGTTTTCTTGAGAGAATGCACCTTCTCATCTTTTACATTGACTACTTACAGCAAATGAAAGAACACGTGCAAAATTAAGCTTCACAGCTGGCGAGAACGTCCACTCAGCCCGTAATCCAGCTGAGCCAAGTTGACTTAGCCAAGTATCATTTTGGAGTTTTCGAGTCTTTACACTATGGTTGACGCCCCGGCACAACAATCAGGCTGGCCCGCATAAATCTTTTAATGATGAGGCCTGGCCCACATCTTCTTACCGTCCATTTCTTCCGTGCGGTTTTAGCCAACTAGTGAACAGACGAGCGACGAACCGTTCAGCATTGGAAGCGGATTAGGTGTTACCCGAGTAACACCTTACTCGGTGTTACCCCGATCATGTGGGGCCCACATTGATGAAGTTTTTGTATATCCACGCTGTCCATCTATTTTACCATCACGTTTTAAAAAGCAATGACAAACCTTAAGAAAATTTAAATCTCAAGTGGACCACACCACTGGAAAATGTGGCGAATAACCATTAAAATCTTTTTGTGGGCGACAAAGTTTTGGATCAAACTGATATTTTTAATTCAGCTTCACTTACGTCTTTTTGACCTTATTAATAGTTTGGATGGAAAATAAACATTATGAAAACCTTATGATAGGCACTAGGAAGTTTTTAATGGTGGGGCATTCAATCACCACTGTTTCTTGAGGTGTGGTATACCTGAGACTTGGATCGGCCTAATGCCCTAACATAGACTAGAAATACGGATGAATGGCGTAGATATATAAAAAAATCATCAAGGTGGCCCCCACGGTAAGGGTAAACACCTAATCCGCCCATTGGGTAAGCGGATTAGGTGCGTCCCAGGCCTCACTCAAGACGGTGCAGCCCTTACTGTTGAACCCACCTTGATGTATGTATTACATATCCACTCAGTCCATTGTTTTTGTCATATTATTTTAGGACATCAGCCCAAAACAAAAATATATCAAAATCTCCAGTGGACAATATCACATGAAACAGTAGTGATTGACCATTAGATACTTGGTATAGTTCGCAAAAGTTTTGGATCAAGGCAATAATTTTTTACCCCTTCATCTAGGTTTACTTGCCTCATCGAAGGATTGGATGGCAGATAAACATTATTAAGACATTATGCTGACCTAGGAAGCTTTTAATGGCGGAGCCATCAATCACCACTGTTTCCTATATCATGGTCCACTAGAAAATTTTATATGTTTTATTTTTAAACTCATACTCAAAAAAGATCTAGAAAAACAGTTGGACAGCGTGGATACAGAATGCATACATCAAGGTGGGTCCCACGGTAAGTGCCGCAGCGTCTTGGGTGAGACCGGGTGCGGAACCTAATCCGCTCCCTCAGCGTTGAGCCCGCCAATTGAAATATTGGATCTTGTCCACGTGTTCCACAGTGGCATTTTTCGGGGCGTGTATTTGGACCGAAGTACACACGCGTTTGTGCGTATGCCAAGCTGGCATCATGTAATAACTCCAAGTCCAAGCGAAAACCCAAAGGGATCCGGTGGAGCAGAGAGATCTGGAACATGGTAAAAGCGATGTCTCCAAAGTATTCCTGCCAGAGTGATGCATAAATCAGATCCGTACATCTGATGGCTCCTACGAAAGATAGCGCATCTTTCAAAAAATCAAGCCAATTAAGCGATCATATGAATATTTGGAAAACCATCGTTCGTATCAGTTGGATTGTCGAAAATGTGTGAATTTTGATTTGTCAGCCATCAAAGTTAGGGCCCCGTGAATGGACGGATGAGATGAATGCATCAGTCTGTTATGTGTACGTAGCTCTTACAGTAGAGAAACAGAAGGGTAGGGTTAGGTTGGGAAAAGAGTTGGTGAGGTGGATCCCACAGGAGATACGGTCGTGGTGAGAAGGAGAGGTGCTACAGGCGGTCAATGCGGGAAGGCGATTTGTTTAGGCGGAGGATGTCGTGATGAGAGGGCGCAGCGCTCCGCAATTCGTGCGCTAACCTCGACTCTTTATTCGACTCTCCTCCTTTTCTTTATGCCTCACGATGCACCGACCCTCTGCCACGGCACGTGCTCACGTGACTACCCTTCGCGTCCTTTTCTTTTTACCTTCTTCCCATTCCATCCACCGAGTAACCACAGTACCTTTGTTGCGGTGCTGAAGCCTCGTGTTCTATTGACGACATTGACAGGATTGCAGATGGCAACAAGACGACCATGGTTTAAGTGCTGCCATCTGGTCAGGGTGAATTTTGTGGACCCCTCTGACGCAGGGATGGACCTGATGAGGTCGAGCACCGTCTTTCTCATAGGATATCTATCCCGAATTCACATAACTACTCTACTCCTCGCAGAGATGCTCGAGTCCATGAGAAAATTTTAAAAAAATAAAAATAATTTTAGAAATTCATAATAAATTAAATGATTGTAAAAAATAGGATTAACCTCTTAAATAGTAAATAAACCTTAAGAATAAGTTTGGGAAGCATACTATAGATGGTCATGATTCCTACTAAACCTCATGGTTTTAGGTTAAAAATAGTATCTTATTTGACTTCACAATGCTACTTTCCTAAGTTTTCTAATCACTTTTCTTGTTAGATGAAACTTCTAAAGCTCAACAGATAAAGAGTTTTAAGCAAACTAAAACTTATTATAAATAGTAAAATTAAAATTAAAAAGGAACACCTCCAATTGAGCCCTTTTTGGTCCATCTTGGCCATGAAATTGCACGCGACCAACTCTACATCACCCTCCCATCCAATGGTCTCTGTGAACTTTGGTGAAGTCCTTTGGGGCCCATTGCAATTTGCACTAACAAATAAGATGGGGAGTTATTTCGCTGGAGGAAGTGGATTGCATCCTACCCCCAAGGATTTGTGGGGTGTACTGTGATGTATGGTTTTTATTCACTCTGTTCATCCATTTTCCAGATCATTTTGGGGCAGACTGTTCATCCCTTTTTCCTTAAATTTTCATCTATTTTTTTCGGATCATTTTAGAGTATGAGCCTAAAATAGAGCTAGGTCCAAGTATGAAGTGAGCCACATAATGAGGAATGAACACCCACTACTAAAAACTTCTTAAGGGCCATACAAGTTTTGTATCAAGCTAACATTTGTGTTTCCCCTTCATCTAGGTCCATGTGACTGTATGAACAGGTTAGATAGCAAATTAACATCAGGATGGCCCTAGGAAGGTTTCAATAGTGGGCATCATAATCACAGCTGGTTCCTGCAGCGTGGATGTGGACCAATTTTCGTGCATGCCAGGTAGGTCACAATCTGCTTCCCCCACTAGATAGGGCATATATTAAATTAACTAAAACAGAATAAATTATAGAATCCATGGTTGCTAAGTTACACTCAAACAATAAAAATGGTTGAGAAATCTCAATCTCTGATTCATGGACTCTCTCTTTTGTTGAATTAAGGCCATTAGATGTGTTAATTTTTGATCGTTCAATAAATGTCCAATCATTATATGATGGCCATTGGTTCATCATATATTCAAACCATGCTAGCTAATTTAGTTGACTTAAGTTTAATTGCGTGTACGCCAAGTGTGCAATTTCTAAGAAGGGCCTGCCTACCCTCCGTCACCATCTGTGAGAGCTTTTTACCCAAACGAGATACCTCACGTTAAAAAATAAAAGAAAATGATAGCTGGTGTCCTGAGATAGTGGACCATTGTTGTTCTACTCATTAGATAATGTGCCCTCGATCTTTAGGCCTGCACTTTTGGGGTGTTAGGCTCGAAGGAGCAGCAGCAACATATCCACAATGCACATGCCCTGCACATTGGCCAATCCAGACCATCTAACTTCAAAACTCTCACATACAATGTCTATCTTTTAATTTTGACCTCTGATTTTGGAATGACCGGATTAATCCAGCATTTGGAATTGATGAAAAGGCTGGATTAATCCAAGTATTTGACCTTCTAGTCACAGCAGAAGATACAACGAGTTTCCTGTGGATTTTGAAATGCACTACAAATGTGAGTCCCATGTAGATGCATGTGTTTTACCCACAAGGCCCATTCTGTAGTGAGTCCCATGTTGATGCATGTGTTTTACCCACAAGGCCCATTCATATGTGGCATTTACAAATGGCACTAAAGTTGCATATGAATAGCCCGCAACCCTATGGCTCAGTGCTAGACTCACAAGAGTTTTAACATGAGGCCTTGGGTTCGACTACCCATTTTGGTGTGAGTGTGTGCCGGGAGTGTGAGTGCGTCTGACAAAATAGTTAAAATAAAAGTTATATGAATACGGGTGAAGAACATCAATTGTGAAATCTTCCAAACATATAATCATTATGTAATAGTGATGTTAATTGCAATATTGCATCTTTCCAAGCAATCAATGTTTTTGTAAAAATAAATTTAGTGAACTCAGTAGGTGGTCACCAATTATAGAAACAGGTGTTAAGTATGCAGGTTCAGTAATTTCAGCCAAATTTTTTACTATACATTGTGTTTGTTTTACAAATTAGGGCTCACCCAACTAGTGGATCAACCTTACCCTTGGGCTAGGGAATTAATATAGGGGCCTTTATGTAGGTACATCCAATGTTTTCGTGGGTGCACGATGATAACACGATTTTTCAAATAATTATATTTTAACACCTAAAACATCACCATCAAATTTTAGGACCAAAATGCCCCTGAACACCTTTTTCAATTTTCTATACTTGTACCTTCTTTTATTATTATTTTTTCACTATTATTCTTCTACCATTACACTTCAACGATCTTTTGAGCTTTCTAACTACTCTTTGGTAGTTTTTTTTGCTTTCTGACTACTATTTCTAGAAAAAACTCTGACCTCAAAAAAATGAGTTCTTCTTTTTATCTGTTATATTGAATTGGGTTTCTTTAGAAAGAAAATGAGAGGAAATTAGATGAAAAAATATCATAAATATTTCAGTTTTAAAGGATAGGTTCTTCTTCTTTTTTGAAAGATTTTGCTTAGATAGATCCTTTGTCAAGAAACAGATAGAAGGGAAGAAAAGAAATAGCAAAAACTAAATTTTTATAGTATAGTTCTCTTTCTTTTTGCAAAAATGATGTTCAGATAGATTTACTTAGAAAGAAACAGATATATGGAGAGGATATATATATATATATATATATATAAACCTACTTTTAGAAGATGGGTTTTTCTTTCTTCAAAAGATTAAGGTTAAATTGGTCTTTTGCCAAGAGTTGGACTTTATGCCACTTTTAAGAAGTCAAACAATATCTAAATAAGATGATTCTAAAGCCATTTGAAAGTTTGTCAACTTACCTTTCCAATCAGCCCAAGATTATCCTGATCAACCTATAATGAGAGAATTATAACAGTTTCTATTGAGATCGCTCAGTGTTAGAAGTAAGAGAGAATACGAGGTAAACTTTGGATCTAATTTTGAAAGGTCAAACGGTCTCTAAATGAGATTATTTTATAACCATATGAAATTTTGTCAAATTATCTTTCCAACAAGCACAAGATCACCTGGATTTAACATATAATGAGAGAGTTAAGACCATTTTCATGGGACCGTACCATACATTGTCCAAACCATGATCATTGTTTTAAACTCACTTTTGAAAGATCAAACAGTCTCCAAATAAGATCCAAATGAGATGATTTCAAAGTCATTTAAAAGAATATCGAATTATGTTTCCAACAAGCAACATAATATCATCTCGATCGGACCAATAACAAAATCATTATAACCATTGTTTTTAGACCACATGATGCATTGTCTGAATAACTATCTAGAAATGATCAAAACCACAATCATTGCTTTAAACCAAATTTAAGAAGACCAAACAATCTCCAAATGAGATGATTTTAAAGTCATCTAAAAGTTCCTCGACTTATCTATTTAATGAGCATAAAATCACTAGTGATATGGTCGTTTTCGTAGGACTACGTAACGCATAGTCCAAATTGCAATTTGGGCATTATCTAAATCACGATTTGGAGTTTGAGCCTCTTTTGAAAGTTTAAATGGCTTCCAAATGAGAATATTCTAAATCTATTTGAAAGTTTGTTAAATTATCTTTCTAATGAACATAAGATCACCTTGATCTAACTTCTGGCGCGATACATAGTTTAAACCATGATATAAGAATGGTCTAAATCATCATTTGGAGTTTTGGCCCACTTTTGAAAAGTCAAAGGATCTCTAGATGAAATGATTTCAAAGCCAATTTATTAAATTATCTTTTTTAATAAACACAAGATCATCACAATATGGCATGTGATAAAGGAGTTATAACCGTTTTCATGGGACCGTGTGATGCATTGTCCAAACCGCAATCGTTGTTTTGTCCAAATTACAATTTGAACTTTGACCCCACTTTTGAAAGGTTAAATGGTGTCCAAATGAGATGATTTTAAAGATATTTGAAAGTTTGTCAAATTATCTTTTTCATAAGCATAACATCACCCTAATCCAACCTATAATGAAGGACTTATGAACATTTTAATGGGATTGTATGATGCATAGTTCGAACCACAATCACTATTTTGGACAAAATAGCTATCCTAGTTTGGACTATGCATCATACAATCCTACAAAAAGGGTCATAACTCCCTTATTTCAGATAAGATATAGATGATCTTGTACTCATTAGAAAGATAATTTGATAGATTTTTAAATGACATTAGAATGATCTCATTTGTAAACCGTTTGATTTTTCAAGAGTGAGCCTAAAGGTCCAAATTGTAATTTAGAAAAAATAGCAATTATGATTTGGACAATGCTTCACGCGGTCCTACGAAAATAGTCATAACTCCCTCATTACAAATTAAATCAAGGTGATCTTGTTTTCGTTAGAAAAATAATTCAACAAACTTTCGAATAATTTTAAAATTATCTCATTTAGAGACCGTTTGAACTTTCAAATATAGATCCAAATTTCATATAGCGATTTGGACAATGCCCAAATCATGGTTTGGACTATACATAGTGCGGTCCCACGAAAACAGGCATAGCTCCTTTGTTATAAGTCAGATCTGGATGATCTTGTGCTCGTTTGAAAGATAACTTAATAAGATTTCAAATAGCTTTAAAATCATATCAATTGGATACCGTTTGACCTTTCAAAAGTGATCCCAAAGTCCAAATTATAATTTAGATAATGCCCAAATAGCAGTTTGGACTAAGCATTGCGTGGTCCCAAGAAAATAGTCATAACTCCTTCGTTATGGGTCAGATCAGGGCAATCTTGTACTCGTTGAATTTATAATTCAACAATCTTTTCAATGAATTTAGAATCATCACATTTATAGACTATTTGAACTTTCAAAAGTGGGTCCAAAACAGTGCTCATGGTTTAAACAATGCCCAGAATATGATCTAGACAATGCATCGCACGGTCCCAGAAAAACAGTCATAACTGTCTCATTATAGATTTGATCAAGGTAATCTTATGCTTGTTGGAAAGATAATTTAATGAAATTTGATATGAATTTGGAATCATCTTCCTCTTGGAAAACATTTAACCTTTTAAAAGTGAACCCAAGTTCTAGGCGTTTGCTTTCATTTCTAGTTTCATGCAATCCTAGGAAAACAATCATAACTCTCTCATTAAAGGTTGGATTAGGGCGATCGTGGGTTTGTTGGAAAGATAATTGGTAAATTTTGAAATGATTTTGGAATCATTTCATTTGGACACCATTTGACCTTTAAAGGTGGGCCCAAAGTCCAGCTCTTATCAAAAAGACCAATCTAAGCCTAATCTTTTGAAGAAAAAAGAACAACCCATCTTTTAAAAGGGAAAGTTTTTAGTATCTCTCTTTGCCTTATGTCAGCTTCTTCCTAAGTAGACCCATCCGAACATAATCTATACAGAAAGAAGAAGA